>NC_082681.1:12161148-12471398 GCF_025265405.1 Mesoplodon densirostris
GAAATCTATTTTAAATTTTAAGGGAATGGACTGGGTTTTATTTCTGCAAAGTATCCACTTTTTCCTGCTTGCAAATTTAAGCAGATATGACGAGGATAAAATTATCTGTTAATGTTGAGAGTACAGAATCTGAATAACTTATCCAAAAGATTCATGTTAATTGTGACTGTAAAACATTAAAGTAACTTATTGATGTGAACACTTATGTCACACAACAAGTCACTTAATGGAAAAATCATCATCAAATAACTATGTAAGTCTCGACCAGCACAGTTTGCATGTATTATATTTTAATTTTTCATGAAAACTTTACATCTAAAAACATGAAAAACCGTAAATTAAAATTAGTCATGAAAAGTATCTCTGAATTATCTGCAGCCCCTCTATCATTATCTATACCTATACCCTGACTTGCTTTATGGCATTTATTACAATCTGACATAATATTAATTCCTTTGTTTTCTGTTTGTTTTTCTAGCATATTATCTCTTTCAGGGGAGCAGAGTTGTTTGTATTGTCTTTCCTGTATTCCCACCACATAAAACAGTAACTGACCCACAGTACCTTCAAAATAAATACTGGATGAATGAATGATTGAATGGGATTGTAATTTGTGTCTCTTGCATTATCATCAAAAGTTCCAGGAAGATGAAATGAGTGATTCAGATTCCCAAGGGCTAGGATTTATTTTATGAAGAGCTGTGATACCCTTAATTTTATATTCTTCTTCCATTCTGAAGTGAACAAAAGAACCCTACTTATTATCTACTGTGTTGGGTATCCTAAGAGTAAATTTTACGATTGATTTTGCCCTGTTGAAATGCACAGAGAAACTTAAAATTTCCCAAAGCAGCAATCATTCATTAATATTTTCCTCCTTCTGTTTGCTTTGCCTTCTTAATAACTACCTTCTAAATTAAATAAAGAGCAAAAATAACTGAGTATTGATGGAAACTGATATTTCATGTGTGATTGGCTAAAAGACAGTCAGTACACATATGCATAATGTCACGGGCTTCAAACACTAAAATGAATGGATTTGGAATGCAGCTTCTATTTCATTCAATATATTAAGGAATTTTACTTGTTTGTGTGTCAACCAAGCTATCGCCTATTGTCCTATTTATATTTCACATTTATCCCTAAAAATGACACTTTCATAGAGGCAGACACCTGGGAACAGAGTCAAAGCAAGTATATTGGTCTTGTGTTGCTGTAACCTGATTCCCCTAGTCAGCATCTTCCTGAGGTGGGCCTTGTGGGGCAGCCATGCATATGGTTCTCTTGTCTCTTGGTTAACACATAGATAAGGTTTTCTTTTGTGGTCATTGTTAAGTTTAATTTTTATTCGCAAATCAGTCTTCAATGGTGTTTCATATTTCCTCTGATTTACAGTGTAATTATCTCTCTCTAACTGGCCTTCTCATTGACAATGAGCATCCTTGCTTTTGACACCTTCCTATGAAGAGATGATTTTTTTTTCTTCTCTAGAATCATTTATCATTTGTTAAAGATACAAGGCAATTGCAAAACATTCAATGTTCATCTAAGTCCCGAATACAAGGTGTCATGAGTCAAGACAGGCGAGGTACCTATCTTGGTACCTTTGCCTCCTTGATCTTCCTCCTCATCCTGGCCTTCATTAACTTACAGTTTGACTATTACAGTTGTCCTTCATGCCTCCTGTATCTCTGTCCCATAATTCTCTATGTCTGGCACATAGTGGCTGCTTGGTAAATATTTGGTTAATTTTGTCCAATTAAAACTATTCTTCAGGGACTTCCCTGGTGGTGCAGTGGTTAGAACTCTGCACTCCCAATGCAGGGGTCCTGGGTTTGATTCCTCGTCGGGGAACTAGGTCCCACATGCATGCTGTAGCTAAGAGTTTGCATGCCACAACTAAGGAGCGCACCTGCTGCAACTAAGACCCGATGCAACCAAATAAATAAATAAAATTAAATATGAGAAAAAGCCACTATTCTTCACATATTGCCATATTCACAGCTGAGAGATCATATCTCTGCTATTTATTATTTGATGCTATATTTCTTACTTCCAGCCTTGTTCACGTCACACTTCTTAAGAGACTTCAATCAAATTGGATTACATTCTATTCCATGTACATTTTGGTGCAGTTCTGCCCTCCTTAATATCCAAACACTACACCACCAAAGCCCGGCTAAGTGCTACTTTTTTTTTTTTTTTTTGAAGCCTTCTCGTAGCTCCCTAGCTGGCAGTATTTGTGCCCAAATCTGATTTCTATAGTGTTGTATTTGTGCCTCTATGATGCCCTGTAATGTGAATATTTGTGTACAGATCTGGTTTACACATTAGACTAAGTAAGCTTCCTGAGGGCAGGGCCACATTTGATACTTTATATTCCCTGAAGTAACAGTTCCTATTACTGAACCTTGAATAATTGTTTGATAATTGAATAAATGGCCTATTAGTATATGAGACACAAATCTTCTCATAATCTTATTTTCTCATACATTTTTTCCTTCTGAATGGTTGTATCAAATTCAGAGCTAAGTAGGCCAACTTATTAAATTCTAATCACTTGGTTGAACAAAAGCTGACTTCATAAATCATAGTTTAATAGCTTGTCGACAGTTTCTTTAGGGTTTTGCAGCTGTGTGGTAATGCTTGTTTAGCCAGTTTAATTACTGAAATTATACAGCTGGTAGCAAGGGTAGTAAATGGTCTCTTTGTTTTGGGTCACAAGGACTCATTTCAGGAATTTCTGTGTGGAGATTTCTATGATACCACCATATTTAATGATATTTCCCATGGCCACTGATATCAAAGAAATCATTTGGGAATTTCCTAATCGTTAATTTTATATTCAGGCTTATGTTTTGTTGTTCATATAAAAGGAAGGGGTGTGGGTGTATGAGTTTTGTAATGGCCCTCCATAGTTTAGATGTACAATCATATTTCAGATCTTTTTAATCTTTTTCTCATGGATTCACTCAGTTGGCAGAATTTCTAACTCCTGTAAATAATGTGTATCTATTTCTTTATCAGAAGCTGAGATTTTAAATTTAAGGAATGCTTTATTATAAAGTGATAGAAGAGAGCATATAGAGAAAACCATAGGATTTAAAAATAACCACAGGGTTTATTTTATAACCCCAAATTTCTCATTAATAACTTTGAACAGGGCCATATGTCTTTACTGGTTTTTTTTCCCCCTCACTGGACCTTTTTGCTCTAAACTCTTAACAAGGAACCTCTGAGAAAAATCCGCATTCTTAGGTCAAGGCCCCTCTAGGTCAAACAAGCAAAAAATGGGTCAAAACTTTCATTCTTTGGGTACTAGAATGTTTCCTGGAGTAGTTAAATCATCTACTCCTTAAATATAAAATTGGTGGATGTGATTTATTCTAATCAAGCAGTTTGAATTCAAGGGATAGCACTATGTACATAATGGAAGTAGGTGGTTGGAATCTAGCATTGAGTTTTTAGAGGTTTGGTGAGCTAATTTTGTCTATGATGTCCCAATCCCTGAGTGTCTGGTCAAGAGATGTGCTTGGAAAATAGAACACCTACAATGTGGTAATAAAGTAGTTTGCCTGTTGTTGCCCCTTCATCCCTTTCCATTCCCAACAAACAGGCTACACTCAGCTGACTTTGTTAATAGGTGGGACCTCAGTGGCATACTCTCTAATTTACCCTTAGGCAGTAAAATAAGCACACAGCCTATGCTGCTTCTGGTGCAAACGGTCTATACCTGCTACCGGAAGTACTGGCTCTCATTTGGCCAAAGAAGAAAACACCTAGAATTCTTGATAATACATCCCAGTTCTCTATTATTAACAAGTACCATATAGTCTGTAGAGAGGAAGCAAATTATAGCCATCCTAATAGATGTGATGTGATATCTCACTGAAATTTTGATTTGCATTTCTCTAATGGCTAATGATCTAGAACATATTTTCATGGGTTTATTGCCCATTTCTTGGGAGAAATGTCTATTCAAATCCTTCTCTTATTGTCTCATTGATTATTTGTAATTTCAATGTCCAGTCATTAGTTCTTTATGTATTCTGGATACTATACACTTATCAGTTGTATCTTTTTCAACTATTTTCACTCATTCTGTAGATTGTTTTTTCACTTTCTTGATAGTGGCCTTGGAAGGGAACATCTTTTTAGCTTTTAAATGTCACTTTATTTGATTTTTTTTTTTTGGCTGTGCCTTCAGGATCATACCTAGTAAGTCATTGCCTAATCCATGGTCATGAAGGTTTACACCTATGTTTACTTCTAAGATTACTTTTATAGATTTAGTGCTTATATTAAGTTTTTGATTCATTTTGAGATAAATTTTTGTATATGGTGCGAGGTAAGGGTCCAACTTCATTCTTTTTGATGTGGATATCCATTTGTCACCTCATTATTTGTTGAAGTAATTATTCTTTCCCCATTGAATTATCTTGGAATTGTTGAAAATCAGTTTACCATATATGTGACAGTTTATTTCTGATCAGTAATTTCTATTCCATTGATCTATTTGTATCTATATCTACCTGCCTACCTAGATATAGATGCATCTCCTTACACAAATACCACAGTATCTTGACTACTATAGCCTTGTAGTAAGTTTTGAAATTTGGAAGTATGAGTTCTCTAATATGTTCTTTTTTCAAGATTGTTTTGGCAATTCTGAGTTCCTTCCATTTCCATATGAATTTTATGATCAGCTTGTCACTTTCTATAAAGAATCTACCTTAGATTTTGATAAGGGTTTTGTTAAATCTGTAGATCAGTTGGGGAAGTATTGCTGTCTTAACAGTAGTAAGTCTTCTGATCCATGAACATGGGATGTTTTTCTATTTATGTCTTCATCAATTTCTTTCAGTGATTTATAATTTTCAGTGTTTGCCTCGCACTTATTTTGTTAAATTTTTAAGTATTCTATTTTATACTATTGTAAATGGAATTGTTTTCTGAATTTCATTTTTCAATTTTTTTACTAGTTTTTAGAAATACATTTGATTTTTCTGTATTGAACTTGTTTCTTGCAATCCTGCTGTACTTGTTTATTAGTTTTAACTTTTTTCCCTAAGGATTTTGTATATACAAGTACATGCCATTTGTAAATAAAGATAATTTTAATTACTCCTTTCTAGTATGGATGCCTTTAACTTTTTCTTCCTTAATTTCCCTGGCTATAACCTCCAGTACAATGTTGAATAGAAATGGTGGGCACAAACATTTTTATCTTGTTCCTGATCATAGGGAGAGAGCTTTAATTCTTTCACAATTAGTGTGATGTTATCTTTGTAGATGACCTTTTCTACAGGTCAGGTTGAGGATGTTCTTTTCTATTTCCATCTTGTTTTTATTATGAAAAAGTATTGGGTTTTGTCAAATAATTTTTCTGCATCTGTTTAAATTATATGGTTCTTGTTCTTTCAGTATGCTGTATTATACTGCTTTTGTTATATGGATATTAAAATATTCAATTCCTGAATTAAATCTCACTTCATCATGGTATATAATTCTTTTTAATTGTTGCTGAATTTGGTTTGCTACTATTTAGTTTTTGATTTTTCTTTTTTTTTAAACATATATTCAAAAGGGACATTGGTCTGGAGTTTGGTTTTCTTGTGATGTCTTTGGCTTTTGTATAAGGGTTTTATTGACTAAATGTTACATCCAAAAGTCTTGTATTGAAATATTACCCCCTCATGTGATGGCTTTAAGGAGGTAGAGCCTTTGGGAGATAATTGGGATTAGATGAAGTCATGAGGGTGAAGTCCTCATGAATAGGACTGATGCCCTTGTAAGAGTCACCAGAGACCTTGTTTGGCCTCTCTACTCTGCCAAGTGAGCATACGGTGAGAAGTTGGTGGTCTGTAAGCCAAAGCAGGGATCTCACTAGAAGCAGCCAGCTATGTTGGCACCCTGATCTTGGACTTCCAGCCTCCAGAGCTATGAGAAATTTCTGCTGTATATAATTTACCCAGTCTGTGGTAAATTACATTCCCACCAACAGTGCAAGAGGGTTCCCCTTTTCTCCACACCCTCTCCAGCATTTATTGTTTGTAGAGTTTTTGAGGATGGCCATTCTGACTGGTGTGAGGTGATACCTCTTGTAGTTTTGATTTGTATTTCTCTGATAATTAGTGATGTTGAGCAGCTTTTCATGTCTGTTGGCCATCTGTATCTTATTGATTTTTTAATGCAATCTTACTGTGGTCATACAGCATATGGTCTATGACATTATTCCTTTAAAATGTAGAGTCTTGTTTATGGCTTATCTAGTCTAATATTATATTGCTCTTATATAAAGTTTATCTACTCTAGTGCCCAGGTCTCAAATCCTAAAGATTAGATAAAATAAACTTAGTTTCACTCTCTGCAGAGATGTTGCTGCTATTACTTTATTATCCAAACACTTAGCTTTTACTTGTTTGAAGCTTTCCATTTTAGAACAGGAACTAGTTTTATTTTTACAAAACTAAAAGGGACATCAACTGTCCCCTCAATCCCAGAACAAAGGGGTTACCTTCTCTCAAAGGTGAATCCATACTACCATTTCTAGAGAAAGAGGAAAGAAACAGTAAAAACATAATGCTATGTCTTTAAAATGGCAATTCTCTTCTAGATTAAAAAAACTAGAATCCTGTCATTCCAAGGTACCATGTTTGATATTCATCTAAGTCATATCATCATGGAACGTTTAGAAAAAGAAGGAATCTTAGAAATATTTAGATAACTGATAATAATTAGATCAACTAATCTTTTTGTTGAATAAATTGAGACTTTTAAAAAATTAACTAATTTACTTATTTATTTATTTTTGGCTGTATTGGGTCTTCATTTCTCTGCGAGGGCTTTCTCTAGTTGCGGCAGGTGGGGGCCACTCTTCATCGCGGTGCGTGGGCCTCTCAGTATCGCGGCCTCTCTTGTTGTAGAGCACAGGCTCCAGACGTGCAGGCTCAGTAGTTGTGGCTCACAGGCTTAGTTGCTCCACGGCATGTGGGATCTTCCCAGACCAGGGCTCGAACCTGTGTCCCCTGTATTGGCAGGCAGACTTTCAACCACTGTGCCACCAGGGAAGCCCATAAATTGAGACTTTTTAAGTTAAAAAGTCAAGTGACTTGCCTAAACTTGTGATGAATATCAGGGACTTACTAGAACTCAGGATAGATATACATACTCTGACACTCACCCACATACATTCACACACACACTCACACAGACCCTTGATCCAACATATTGGAGATGTTTGTCCTACTTGAATTACAAAGAGAATTTGATTAATGATGAAAGAAAGAGTGCAAATAACAGAAACCATTTCCTGTTTCCTCAAGCTAACTCTGGGTTTTTTGTTCATCTTAACCTGCTTATTCTTGCCCTTTCAGTTAATGTCTGTTGGTCAAAATTGTATTAAAAGCCGTTCTTCCAAAGCTCAATAACTAAAATTCAGCAATACTTATTCAAGCTTTATGCTAAATATAAATCTAAATATTTCACTTGTCATTTAAAATAAATAATCCTTATGCCGACCCTGAGTCCTTAGCAGTGGGGTTATGAATAGTTGTTGCCCCCCCCCACCGCCAACAACTAAGTATTTAACTCCCCACCCCGACTTGAAGGAAAGGTAGTTGGAATGTCTGTATCCACCTGTGTATCAGTGGCCAGTCTGTGAACTGAAATTTTGTATGAACACTGTATTTGTGTCCTTAACCACCATGTAAATAATAAATACACGACGACTTCTCCCTTAAAAAAACAAAAAACATGGTTTCCCTGGTGGCGCAGTGGTTGAGAGTCTGCCTGCCAATGCAGGAGACACGGGTTCGAGTCCTGGTCCGGGAAGATGCCACATGCCGCGGAGCAACTAAGACTGTGAGCCACAATTACTGAGCCTGCGCATCTGGAGCCTGTGCTCCGCAACAAGAGAGGCCGCGATAGTGAGAGGCCCGTGCACTGCGATGAAGAGTGGTCCCCGCTTGCCGCAACTGGAGAAAGCCCTCGCACAGAAACGAAGACCCAACACAGCCAAAAAAATTAAATAAATAATATTGAATACATAACTACTTTAAAAAAAGAAAAGGGGGGGATTATAATCATAACGCCTAGAATAGTTTAAAAAAATGAAAAACACGTTGAGGTATGCACTATTATTCTTACATTACAAATGAGAAAACTGAGGCCCAGTAAGGCTAAGTAACCTTCCCATGATCATACAGTTAGCATTGGATTGGGGCCCAGATTGGTCTGACCCCAAAGGATATACTGCTTTTTGCTGTAGACCTGGCTGAATATGAGTTTAGAGGCGTGTACCTCATCCTTGACACATTAGTTGTCTTTGATTGGAATGTCATGTAAGCATCTAAAAGACTTAATTTTTTTTCTTGGACTTTATAATTTTATCTTATCCAACATTAGCTCTGAGTATTTTTATGAAATATTATGGTGATTAATTAAGTTTGTTCCCAAAAGAAACATTTCTCAATGTACTACTTTGCTAGGGTTAACGAAAAGCATCACAAACTGGATGGCTTAAACAATAGGAATTTATTTTTTGACATTTCTGGAGGCTAGAATTCGAAAATGAGGGTGTGGGCAGGGTTCGTTCCTTCGGAGCCAACTAGGGTTCATATAGTTGATACTGTACTTGTTTGTGGTGACAGCTCCCTTCCTAGAACAGGTCCTCTGTCTACATTTTTTCAGGCACTTTAGGGGGAAGGTCAAAGCCTAAAATAATGCTCATGCTAAAGAGACAAAATTTGGGTGACAAATTTTGCTCCCCTGCAGTAGAATCCTAGTTTTTCTCCTGTAAAATGCACTCCAATATGTATATGCCCCTCCGAAAATGCAGAGCTCTGATTTAACCACAGTATACTAGCTGTAATCTTACTAGTCCCAAGAACAGTGAGATTATTAGTTTGGTGATCTGGGACCTGGTTTTCTGTTGTGGATGTTCACATTGAATTTAAATAGAGAACACTATTGGATGTTGTGACTGACTCTGTGATCAGGTAACCTCTCTGGTAGTTTTCAGAAAAGCTGCTGTCAGGCAACGAGTCTCCTCCATTCTGCCTTATTGTAATTGACCAAAAATCTATTTCAGGCAAGCCATCTAAATGTAAGACTTTCATTTATCTTTCTTAGAGTTTATCTGTTGATTTTATTCAGCCTTGCATTCTGGGGAGTCAGGATCCCTGGGGATCTTGATTGTGTCATCACTCTATCCAGCAAGCCATTATGGCATCTCTGTGGAATAATAAGTGCCTTTTTAATATCATTTTCTCAGTCAAAATATGTAAACTCACTGTATTTGACTTTCTCAACTTTATTTCTCAGTATATTTTACCCCACTGCTCAAGGCAGACTTATACTTGGAATACCCACCCTTTTCCCCCTCTGCACAGTCAAAACATGAACTCCTAGTCTTGTTACCAAGGCTCTTGCCCCAGAATCATACCCCTTCCCCTCCCTGGAATGGAAACCAACTGCTCTTATGTAAGTTTCAGGACGAAGCAGCAACTAATTTGGTAACAGTCCTATTTTCACCAGCTAATAAAGACTATCCTTATTTTTCTTTATGCATTCTAAATGGAGGCATGATTTCATACAATTTAACTTTTAGCTCTTATTTTAGTCTGGCATACCAAGGTTGTCTGTAACCAGTCGAAGGACAAGGGCTAAGTCTTACGATTGTGGATGGACCCATGGCACCAAGTATACTTCTTGCTAGATTGTAGGTGGCTTGAATATTTCTTGTTTAAGGTTCTAGGATGTCTGGGACTGTAAGCAAAGTTTTCCTTTGCAATTGTATCCTCAATGCTGAATACAGTGCCTGGCAAATAGTAAGCAGTCAGTACATGTTCAGTGAATGAATGCATGCAGGTAGGATGAACAGCATGGGTGAAAACCCTAATCAGAGTCAGCTACTAAGAACCAGAATTCAGGTACACATTCATCCAGTCATCCACCAAACATTTACTGGGTGTCTACATGCCAGGTACTATTCTTTTTTTTTTTTTTTTTTTTTTTGCGGTATGCAGGCCTCTCACTGCTGTGGCCTCTCCCGTTGCGGAGCACAGGCTCCGGACGCGCAGGCTCAGTGGCCATGGCTCATGGGCCCAGCTGCTCCGCGGCATGTGGGATCTTCCCGGACTGGGGCACGAACCCGTGTCCCCTGCATCGGCAGGCGGACTCTCAACCACTGCACCACCAGGGAAGCCCTGGGTACTATTCTTGGTACTGGGTTTATATTGGAAATTAGAGCGACAAGTTCCCTGCCTTTAGAGGACTTACATTCTGTTGGAGAGACAGAAAACAATGAACTAATAATCAGATAAATTATTTCAGATAAAGACATGTGCCCAAGAAGGAAATAGTGTTTGCAGAGTGATGATCTTAATGTGACAGAAATGACCTGGGACTACTCACCAGCCAGTTTCATTTGCAAACAAGGCTATGTGTGAAATGACAGCTTGGCCTTCAAGCCCACTCCTTGGCCTTCCAAGTGCTATACAAATCCTCAGCTTGAGATTCTTCTCTCTAATCATCTGAAGTAACTGCTTGTAGTGGGTTGAATAGTGTCCTTCAAAGATACGTTCACCTGGAACTTCAGAACCCGACCTTGTTTGGAAATAGGATCTTTGCACATGTAATTAAGGTGAGGTCACACTGGATTAGGGTGCTTCTAGTCCAATGACTGGTATCTTTTTTAAGAAGAGGGACATTTGGACACAGACACACGCAGAGGAGACCACCCTATGAAGACACAGACACACAGGCGGAAAGCTGGGTGACAACTAAGGCAGAGATGGGAGTGCTGCAAGCCAAGGAATGCCAGTTGACTGGTGGCAGTCATGAGAGCAAGGAAGAGGCAGGAATACTTCTTCCCTAGAGCCTTCAGAGAGAGCAAGACCCTGCTCGTGTGTTGACTTCTGACGTCCAGCCCTCAAAACTATGAGAGAATGATCTTCTATTGTTTCAAACCACCTAGTCGGTGGTAGTACTTTGTTAGGGCAGCCTAGAAAACTCCTACATGGCCCAGGTCCAGGACATGTCTTCCTTTGAAGTGTTTTCCTGTTGTCACACTAATTACTAGGCTGGTTTAGAAAAATAGGGAGAGTGGCTGTCATTCTCATGTGTAAGAGTTTCTGTAGGAGGTGATACTCTTCAAAATTCTGTGTCCCAGGCCTTCCACCAATTCTATTGAAAAACTCCTGTGGATAAAAGTTGGAAAGTTCAAATAAACCTAGGTCAAATCTTAGATCAGAAGGCATTAAAGGACCTAAGAATGTTATTTTGCAGGTTTATACCTTTACAGTCAAGAAGGGCTAGGAATTTTAGCATAAATTAACACAATTACATAGAGCCCACTTGAGAATCTTTCAAATGCACGGAAATGAGGAGGTAGCAACATGATACCGTGGCTTTGGAGCTAAGAAACCTGGCTTGAACCTGGAATCTCAGTTCCTCTCCCTTCTCACTGTGTGATCTAGGCCAAGGCACATAATGGCTCTGAGTCTCCATTTACTCAGCTACAGAACAGGAGTAATGACGCTGCTCCTGGGGGTTTTATGAAGAGTTGAGATAATGTAACACAGTACTTAGCCACGTGCCCGGCAGATCTTTACACCCTCCATCAACAGCTGTTATTACACTAGGTTAAACAAAAATCCACAACTATAGACATATCTGTTTCAGAAAGATAAAATCAATTTGGGAAATAATTCAGGCTGTAAAGGGCAAAGGCAGGACTAATTCTCATCCGTCTTCATTTAATGCCATCTACAAAGTTAGACTTTGAAGAGTTTCTTCCTCAGGTCTTTAAATTTCTTATAACATTCCTTGTTGGAATTGCTCCCAGTAGCTCTGTTGAATGTTTAATATACAGAGTTTCATGTTCACTTTCTCCAATTTTGTTTCGAATCTAGTCTGTTCACCAAACCCCTTAGAGAGTTGACCGCTCATTTTCAGTTCCCTGGCGTTGGTATCTGCCACGAGCATCTATTTGTGCGGTTTGAGGCGGAATCTACCACTAAGCTAAAAGTGGGGGTTAGCTCCATCTCTGTTCTAATTTTGAAGGTCAGAGTTCTCTCTTCAACCTGGCCGCATGGCAGGGGACCAGAGCATTGAGGCAAAGGGCGGCGGGAGAGGCTGATCCTGGCATCACTGCCGGCTGTAGTGCTCATTTCCTTTCCTGCTTACCAGTGACACTGTGTCCCAGTGCACGAGCATCTGGGCATTTTACACAAACGTCTCAAGCTGCCTTGCTATCTTGTCCCTGCATATGCTCTCCTCACAGTGTTCCCTTTGAAGTCAGGTGGCCAGCAATCTTCAGCAGAGAGGGAGCAAGCAAATTGCAGCAGTTGGGACAGTTTGTCTTGCATCCTGTGTGCTCATTGTGGGAGCTTTTAGATCTCAGAGGCCATGAAAGAAGGTCTGCATTCGAACACCTCACCACTGACTTGGGGAGGAACGTAGCAGTCGTTGCCTTGGAGCCGAAACTGGAATCTTAGCACAATTACTATGACGCCGGCATCAAACATTCATAGCAAGGGGCAGGATATCATAGGGCATTGATTTTCCAATTGTGGTCAAGAGACCCCTGGGAGCCCCTGAAGTCTTTTTAGGGTGTCAGCAAAATAAAACTTTTTCATAACACTAAAATCTTCTGGCTTTTGCATCCTCTTTCCTTCATGAGCATAGAGTGGAGTATTCCAAAGGCTACATGACAGGTGATTTTGCAATGGGCTGAATGCAGAAGCAGATATGGAAGTCCACCCTTAAAGAGATTTCTAGTACTGTAAAACCCTGCTACCCTCCTCATGAACTTATTTTATAAAAAATGTTATTTATGTTTGTATGTAATGGTTTCATTATTACTCTTTCAATTAAGCTTTTTACTTTTATATAATTTATTATATATTCACACGCAGTAGTAAGAAATAATACAGAGAGATCATGTATATTCTTTGCCCAGTTTAACCCAAGGGCAACATCTTGTAAAACTGCTGTACCATAGCACAGTCAGGTATTGACCTTGATCCAATCGAGAACAGATGGAACAATTCCATCCTTTTGAGGATATGGCCCTTTATTAGCCACACCCACTCCTCCCCGCCACCATAGCACCTGGCAACCAGGGAACTGTTCTCAATTTCTATAATTCTGTTATTTAAATGAATTAATACATAAATACCTTGACTTTTTATCAGTTTTGCTCCTTATACAGAACATTTTGATAGGTATAACTCACAATAACAAAAGGTCTTTGGGACGTGCAGTAATTTTTAAGAGTATAAAAAGATACTAAGACCAAAATGTTTGAGAGACACCAGGGTCATGGATAGGATCACCAGCTTCTAGCTGTGAGTTGGACAAGTACTAAGCCTCTATGTCTATCAGTTTCTTCATCTGTAAAATGGGGAAAGCCTCATCAGAACATTAGGATTCAGTGAGTTCATGCCTATAAAGCACCTCGAGCAATGCGTGGCACATAGCGATTACTATATAAGAGTTCGGGGTTATTTTTGTCGGGTGCCTACGTCTAGCCTTGGTTGTGGATGAAAAGGGCCAACTGAGGACACAAGCAGCTCTGGCCGTTGACCCCACGTTTGGAATATTATTTGCCCCTATTCTCTCTCCACGTCTAGATCCCACTTCTCGTCAGTGACAGGTCAAATTCTACCTCTTCCGCTCAGCGTTTCTTGAACACCTTTGCACTCTCTGAAAACCTGGGTCACTCATTTGTGGCCCTTACACCTGCTTGCATTTAATCACACGCTGTATTAGCTGAGTCTCTGTTACAGCATGAGTCTCTGTTATATAGTGTGTCTTGACAGCACATCGGGATTGTGAGAGTCTGAGACTGTCTTTTAGGGTCTCCTCTATTCTTAATGCTCTGCACATAAGGGATGCTTAGGATATGCCTTTTTGAATGAGTGAGCTATATGCCAAAATATAAGAACTGTATTAATCCTTTGCCTAAACATTATATTTGATAAAGTTTTTCCAGATTGAGGAATCCACCAAACTCTCTGTATTCTGTTTTTTGTTTTGTTTTAATTACTTGAGGTATTTTTATTTTTAATTTGATATTGGAGTATAGTTGATTAACAGTGTTGTGTTAGTTTCAGGTGTACAGTGAAGTGATTCAGTTATGCATATACATGTATCTATTCTTTTTCAAATTCTTTTCCCATTTAGATTATTACAGACTATTGAGCAGAGTTCCCTGTGCTATACAGTAGGTCCTTGTTGGTTATCTATTTTAAAAGAGATAACTCTGTACTTTTTAAGATAACCTGTGAAAGTACTTACTACCAAGCAAGGTCTAAGAATGACAGATTGATGAAAAAAATTACAGATTCATAGTGATATCAACTCATTTATTGATCTCAGTTGGAAATAAGGATATTCTTTTTATTCTTTCATAAACGCACAGTTATTTCACAAAACCCTTGCAAAGTACGTTTACCTTATTTCTGTATTTGGGAATTCTTCACACCCGAAATGTGGAAATTTGAAACAGTTGTGTGGAACACAACGTAAATATACAGTGACAAAAAATGTCTCATGCAGCAACAGCCCTAAGTAGTAAAGGGTTGGCATGTGCCGAGACCCTGGGTTATGAGAGGCTTCTGGGCTTGGTGCCAGGGTTAAACCTGAGATCAAGGGTGATTGTGTGGTCTGATAGCCCATTTTAGTTGGTCTCTAAATACCACAGACCTCCCGACTCCAGTGCTTCCAAAGTTAAACTACAATAACAGCACAATGGTCTATAACATCAGTTATATTTAGAAAATCAGGATCAAGTGACAGTCATGTTTGCATTGCCCTGCTATCCAAACCATGAGAACAAAATTCTTGGAAACTTGCTAAAATGGCATACTTGCGCTCAATGTTGATAAAATAATGTTATCTTTCTCTGTTTTCTCCTCTTTCTACTCATTCAGTGATACGTGGGTATTTTCTCCCTGTGCTCTCTCACCCAGCACCTGCCATAAATCTTTATAATAGCATGTGTCACACTGCTGTACTTACTAGTTTCTGTGTTTTCTTTTCTCAGGACTGAGTTCTTAACCTTATTTTGTGTCAGGTAAACTTTAAAAAATCTGATTAAAGCTCTGGATTCAAGCCACAGGAAGTGTAGCAGCATAAAGTGGTAGTTTACGCATATAGACTCTGGAGACACACTGCCTGAGTTTGAATCACAGCTCTGCCACTTCGTGGCTGTGTGACCTTGGAAAAGTTGCTTAACCTCTCTGTGCCTCAGTTCCCTCATTGGCAATATGTGCATGATAATAATAGGAAATAAATACTCGGTAGAGTTTTTGTCAGTTTGAAATGAGTTAATATAAATCACTTAGAACAGGGCCTAACCAATAGTGGGAATGAATGAATGAATGAATGAATGGACGAATACTTATGAATGCAGAATTTTGCCTGCAATTTCCAAGTGTTGGTTGACCCCCGCCTCCCCAACTATGGATCCTGGATCCCAAATAATCTGCCTTTGCTTTTGACTGAGTGCCTTTAGGAAAGGAGATGTGACTTATCCATGAGTATCTTCTGCATTGAACCTGGAACACAGGAGACTTTCAATAAGTTTCAGATATAAATGCAGCATATTCTTTTCCTTCCCTCTAAGTCTCATAGTTCAGGGGGCCTGTTACCTATCACATGAAAGGATATTGGCCAAATGCTGAGGCTTCCTAGCATTCTCAAACACAGTGCTCTACAGGAAGCTAAGCCCTTGTCTAGTGTTAATTATTACTGTTACTAGTAGTATAACTGTTGGTAGTAATTGGATCAGTAATAAGAACAACTAAATAGTACATGCTTACCTCATGCCATCCAAGTACTAGGTACTATATAGACATGGATTTTAATAATTTTACATACTAATATAGTAATTAATCTCTGAGCACTTACATTGTGCCTGGATTATATTTTTTAATCCACACAGGGAGGTGTCATTGGTATTCCATTTTGAGTGTTTACAACCTTTTTTTTTTTTTGCTGTTGTAAAGTTATTTGCAATTTACAAATGAGAAACAGGCTGGGAGATCTTGAGTAAGTTGTCTGAGGTCACAGCATGGAGCCAAAATCAGGTCTCACTGACTTCAAAGGTTCTTAGCAACTCTGCTGTTCTCAGGCTGATAAACAGAGGGAAACACCAGGGAACCCATTTGCCTCAGGGTTAAAAACTACCAGTCTCACTTTCCCCAGCTCTCGAGCTTTCTGGGGATTCCTCTTGGGTGCATTGGCCAAGAACAGTTGGTTTAGTTCTTAAAAGGTGATACAGATATCTGTGGACTTCAGCATTTCTAACTCCCAAAGTAAGAGTCAGGAAAGAGTTAGAAAATAAGTATTTTTGTTGTGGTTAGCATCAGATTTGGGCCTAGAATGCCTATCGGCTAATTCAGGTGAAGCTCCAACCATACTTATTTGCTCTTTTCAAGTGAAAGATTATTCATATTTACAGGAAAAATACAACATGCTTGGATGTTATGTGTCTATAGCTTCATGCTTGCATTCCCAGATGTCCTAATAAAACGGCTATGAAAACCCCACCAATGGTTCACTGTGAGTTTTGTGAATTAAGTTCCATCATTAGAATCATAATAACTATAAAGCTTAGTAAGACTTGGCAGTGTGACTCCTAGAGGCTGTCTTTAGGAATGCAGTACGCTGGAAATAATGGCAGTTCTTGCGCTTAATCTTTTCACCATTCCTCCCACCTTTCACTCTGTTCCCTCCCCACTCTTTGTCACCATGGTAACCTTTCTAAAACAAATTAGGATATTACCTCCTTGCTTAGAAAGCTTCACTATCTCCCCTCATTGTCAAGCCTTGTTGTGCTTTGGAACCACTTTGGGTACTTGATGATAAGCAGATGCATCACAAAGACTCCGAATCTGAAGACCTAGAGTGAAAATGAGGAATCTGCATGTCTTATAAGTACCATGGTGATGTTTTTAAATTGAGTTTTATTGGAGTATAGTTGATTCACAATGCTGTGTTTGTTTCAGGTACACAGCAAAGTGAATCAGTTACCCATGTACATAAATTCACTCTTCTTTAGATTCTTTTCCCACATTACAGAGTATTGAGTAGAGTTCCCTGTGCTATGCAGTAGGTCCTTATTAGTTATCTGTTTTATAGTTCCCAGGTGATCTTTGATGCTGGTGGTTTAAAAACTACAGGTTTGACAGACTCTAGGTCTATCCACCTCATTACAAATAGCTCAGTTTCGTCTCTTTTTATGGCTGAGTAATATTCCATTGTATATATGTGCCACATCTTCTTTATCCATTCATCCGATGATGGACACTTAGGTTGTTTCCAGCTCCGGGCTATTGTGAATAGAGCTGCAATGAACATTTTGGTACACGTCTCTTTTTGAATTATGGTTTTCTCAGGGTATATGCCCAGTAGTGGGATTGCTGGGTCATATGGTAGTTCTATTTTTAGTTTTTTAAGGAACCCCCATACTGTTCTCCATAGTGGCTGTACCAATTCACATTCCCACCAGCAGTGCAACCTAGAGTCTGTCATACAGAGTGAAGTAAGTCAGAAAGTGAAAGACAAATACCGTATGCTAACACATATATACGGAATTAAAAAAAAAATGTCATGAAGAACCTAGGGGTAAAACGGGAATAAAGACACAGACCTACTAGAGAATGGACTTGAGGATATGGGGAGGGGGAAGGGTAAGCTGTGACAAAGCGAAAGAGAGGCATGGACATATATACACTACCAAACGTAGGGTAGATAGATAGTGGGAAGCAGCCGCAGAGCACAGGGAGATCAGCTCGGTGCTTTGTGACTGCCTGGAGGGGTGGGATAGGGAGGGTGGGAGGGAGGGAGATGCATGATGGAGGGGATGTGGGAACAGATGTATATGTATGACTGATTCACTTTGTTATAAAGCAGAAACTAATTAAAAAAAATAAAAAATAAAAAAATAAAAATAAAAACTACAGGTTTGAAAACACTGATCTTCAGGATTTATGTCCACCTCTCTAATTTGGCTTTTAAGGCCTTGCTTGATTTGGTTCTGTGTACCAGTTATGGAAAGGTGTTTTTCAGTCATTAATGGATATTGCATTTTATGGAGTACCATTTAGATGGGATTTGTTAATGTTGCTCAGGTAGGTTTCCTAATATCTCTCCAAACCCACCCACCTCTTCTTCCCTTCTCCACAGTCACTACCCTTACTTTGTCATCACTGTCTCAGTCGTGGCCTATTGCCCCGGCCTCTGGTCTTACACACTTTTAATCTGGCTTTCATACCGTGGTCAAACAAGTCTTTCAAAACGCTAAAAATATATTTAGCTACAATTTCTGTGAGCGTTTACTAAGTTCCAGACACTGCTTTTAACAGTTTTATCCACTGTCGCATTCAGTTATCCCCCAAACCCTGTGAGATACATACGATTACTCTCCCTGTTTTAAAGCAGAGTGTTTGCAGTAGAAAGTAGTGGAACCAGGATGAAAAGCTGATCGTTTTAGCCCTCTGTTTAAAATCCCTCAGTGGGACCCCTTTACCTGTATGACAAAAATCTGTGCTTCAAATATGACCCCAAACCTGCTCTGCCAGCTTTGTCTCCTTCCTCACACACTGCTCTACTATGCCAGCCTAATAGCTCTTCCTGAAATGCATTATATGTTTTAAAACCACTAAAGTATTATGCATTATATATAACACATTATGCAGAAGCCTTCACAAGGCTTTTGTTTGAATAAGAAAAATGCACTCTCCCTAGTCTGACAAACTAGGAAAAAGATGTCACATGCTGGGCAGATCCAGCCCCAAAGGAGCGTCCGTGGTGAGCAGAACACAGGCTGGATTTCGGCTTCCCCTCCCCCCACCTCAGCTGCGTGCCTTTGTTTGATGCACAAATTGTGTTGGGCCTCAAGGCCACGGTCATTGTATGTGCTGACCCCAGGGGCAAGAATGCCCTGTTGCTCTGTCTGGTGAACCATCCTTTATCACTGGGCTCAAATCTTTCTTCCTTTCTTCTCTCCCTCCCTCTCTCTCCCTTTCTTCCTTCCTCCCTTCCTTTCTTCCTATATTTCAACAAGATATTTACAGATGCCTACTATATAGAGGGATACCATGGGATAAACATGGTCTCATCCTTTATGGGGTGAGCAGACTAGCAAAGAGGAATCCTTATCCTCCTGGAAATGTTCCAGAGATCCTCCAGGTGAGCTGATCAGCCCACCATTCCTGCTTTTATGGCATTATATGCACGTGACCCATATGCATGTGACCCATCTGATCTACGTGACTCAGTTTCTTCAACTATGAAGTGACGATAATGAAAAGCTCTCAGTGTGTTAATATATCAGTGTTGGTTTTCAAAATCACCGAAAGTGCAGTCAGTGCAGAGAGTCTATAGTACTTATTATACTAGAAAGTCACTGAGGTACATCCTTTCATCTTCTAGAGAGAGTACTAATTAGAATTACCTTGCTGTTTGGTGAGGTTGGTTTCAGTAATGGGAGGGTGGAGGTGGGAACAGGGAGGGATGGGGCTGGGATAGAAATATGGAGAAAGTTTTCTATCTTAGAGCCTGTATGAATATCTATTCTGTGGACTTGCTATTTTTCCATGCATGTATGTTTAGTATACTCTTCATTTATTGGAAAATTAACTTTGGAGTGTTTAAATACAAATAACAGTAGTCATGGCAGATTTAATCAAGAGATAATGAACTGTGTCTTGACACATACTTTAAGTAAATGTGGCTTAATAGTGCAGATTGTCAATTTGATCAACGATTTTCAATAGAATCTGCAGGGGAAAGGCTAAATGTTTTCAGAGCAACCTACTAAAATATGATCCATCATTATTTAATGTTCAACAGATCAAAAACATGGCTTGGTTTAAATACTTAGATATAACATGACACTGAAGAAAATAATCTAGGGAAAAGTGAAGTTACAAAGTATAATCATGAAAGGTGTTCTCAAACTTAAATTATACTTTGGTTGCCTCACTGGCTGGTCCTGGTCTCTCTTTCCTATGTTCTGTTTTCACTCATTGTACCTACAATTATATTTTTTTCTTTCTAAAGAAGAAGTGAATTGAAAATCAGTGCCTTATCTAGTTACTCACAGGGCTTCCATAAGTTTCCGTGATATTTGAGTAACGACTTGATGAATAAAATACTGATAAGTGAGTGTTACTTGAGTTGTGGCTTCTGTGAAAGGCATTATAACTCTGAAAGGCAGAGAGGAACACAGCACTGTTAGTTTTGCTGTATTCCTGGAGCAGTCTGCTAGTTACCCCTGCCACCTACCTAAATTTATTCTCCCCTTCTTCCTGTATATATTATCTCCCACCTAGGAACAATATTTCCCGGCCTCTATTGAAACTAGGTGTGTAATTTGCCTGAGTTCTTTCTTTTCCTTTCCCTTGGGCCAGAACACAGAATCATGGCTTCACCCAGGCATGACCAGACAAACACATTACTCTCAGGCAGTGTTTTTCAATCAGTTTGCCCGCCAGGGGACATTTTTGTTTGTCACAACTGAGGGGTGAAACGCTACTGGCATCTAGTAGGTAGAGACCAGAGCTGCAGCTCAACATCTTCCAATGCACAAGATAGCCCTCTCCCCTATGACAAAGAATTACCCCTCCCCGGTATGCCAGCATTGATGAAGTTAAGGAACCGTGGTCTAGTGGACACTGGACATTAGAAAAAGTTTTGGGAATCTGGGTTCCTGAATAGTCTTGTGGACCAGAGATACTCCATCAGCCTTGGATGGCCATAGAAATAAACAAGAGAGAGAAATATACTTCTGTTTTATCTAAGCTACTGTAATTTTGGCCTCTTCTTTGTCCTCTGAAGTAGGAAGTAATATTCCTAATTTTACAGATGATGAAGCTAAGATTTATTGAGATCAAATGACTTGTCCAAGATCACATACAGGTAGTAGATAACCAACCGGATGTTCAAAGGCAGATGTGTCTGATTTCAAACCCTATTATCTCTATACTCTACCACACTGCCCCACTTCAGCACTTGACTCCAAGGCTCTGTCCTTGACCTAATGAATGAATGAAACTTCCCCTAAGGGTTGGATATAAGCATCTACCTGTATTCTTAAAAATCTCACAGATAATTCTGATAAGCTATCAAAGTCACTGCTGTTAAAAAAATACATAGAATTAAGTACCATTTAAAAATATTTAATCAATAAAACCTCTCTGTGATTTTTGTTTGGCTTTCTTTAGCTTTTTTTTTTTTTTTTTCTTTTTGCGGTATGCGGGCCTCTCACTGTTGTGGCCTCTCCCGTTGCGGAGCACAGGCTCCGGATGCGCAGGCCCAGCGGCCATGGCTCACGGGCCCAGCCGCTCCGCGGCATATGGGATCCTCCCAGACCGGGGCACGAACCCGTATCCCCTGCATCGGCAGGCGGACTCTCAACCACTGCGCCACCAGGGAGGCCCCTTTCTTTAGCTTTTAATTCTCAATTTTTAGTTATTAGAAATATTAGTATTTCAAACCTACATTTCCCCTTACATCTCCTTCTCTGGTGTAGCTTGCTAGAGCATGATTTGTTGTGGAATTACTGGTAGTGGTATAGCTTCTCTACTGCCTTTTTGGCTTTTGCTCTTCTCTCCTATGAGCTGGGAGATTATGGCTAAGGCCTACGTGGGAGCAACCTACAAGGTGTGATAGCCTCAAGTTAGGGGCCAAAGGACTTAGTGGCTGATCCAATTTAAGAAAGATCTCTGAGGCAGACTGGAGTCTTGGCCATGTAAGCAGGATTCAATACAGAATCAAGTAGAACAGAAAGATTTGAACTAAGATCTTTACCAATAACTAGGCAAGTCCCTGGAAACCTTACATCTTAAATAGTATGTGCTGGTTGCTCAGGAATTCTCTAGTCTGCTCTATCTAAAGGCCAGGCCAGTACCGGTCCTGGTCCCTAGCACAGGAGGATGACACATATTATATCTAAAACCCCTGGGGACTGTGATCGTAGACTCATGTCCTCCATCTGGTTACCAGATGGGCGTTTTGGGATTTTGGTAAACTTGGCAGAGTTTGAGGCTCTTTCTCATTACAGCAAACACAGGGGTCCTGGGATCAGAAACGTTCTAATTGTTCTTTCCACTGAGACTTGATGTAAGAGAGGTCCTTGTGAAGAGATCAGGTTATGAGATGCATTATTTAGCATGAAGACATTGTTATGGCATCAATCTCTACATATTGCTCCCTTCACTAAAATAAGTGTCGATCTTAGAGATGTTTGAGTAAAAGCACATTCAACTGCAAACTGGATTCAAGTTCAAGAGACAGGAATGCATCAGAAATAAAGTAGATAGCAGATAAGAGGACAAAATAAACTGAGACGTAAAATCTAGGCAGTCACGAATGTTAACATCCATAAGAGCTGAAGAGGCAGAGAAATGTGGGGATTTAGCTATCCAGTCAAATATTCAGGAATGGGTAGGAAACGCCTGCAGACTGAATATTCAGCACTGAGAAACAACAAAGTTCTAAGATCAAGAGCATTTATATGATTCTCATTTAGGAAGAAATCCATTTCCCTGGAGTTTCCCCATACTCCCTGTGGAGAGAATGTAGGTAATTGAGAGCATCTGATTGCTGTTAAAAGTTATGGCATTGACTGGAAGAAATGGATTTGTACAGATATTAAAATTACAATTTATTCATTTTAATTGGCATTTATTGAGCCCTGTTTTGGGTAGGTCTCATTCTAGTTGATGGGGAAGGAGGTATGAATAAATCATGGATGCTCTTCTTTAGTAATTCACTGTCTTTTAAGGAGACACAGAAGACTGCCATTAACAGATGGACTACAATAGAATATGAGAAGTGACATGATGGTAAATATTGTACAGGTTGTTGAGGGAGACCAGAGAAGGATGGAGGGATCAGAGAAGACTTCCTGGGAAAGATGGGACCTGGGCTGGTTATTGAAGAGTAAGTGAGAATTAGGTAACTAAGTGGATGGAGTCAAAGCATAACATAGGCTGAGGGAAAAGTACAAAGGTGTGGGAACATGAGACATCTTGGTGTTTTGGGATTCATACAATGAATATTTATAGAGCACAAAAATTGTACCAGGAATGGATTTAGGTATTGGGATATATTATGATGGAGGCAAACAAGATCCTTAAGCTCATGATTCTTGCAGTCTGTTGAGAGAGGCAAATACCTAAATGGAAATTTAATAGACTGTGGTAAGTGCTTTGAAGGGGGCAATAACAGAGCACTGAAGAGGGAGCACAGGAGGAGGACGTTTATCCCAGCATGGTAGAGGAAGAGGGAAGGGGCCAGTATGTCTGAGAAAGCATCCCTTCAATTGGAACTTGAAGAATGAGTATGGGTTAACCAGGGAAAGAATTTGGGAAAGTACCAACACTGAAAATAGGAAACACAAAGGCAACGAGGCAAAGGAAAACCTGGCATCTTCAGGAAACCAAGTTTTTCTGGAAGTTGAAGGTACTGGTAAGATATTTATTGGAATGATTGATCATGGATGCTAGGTTGGAGAGAGGAAGTAGTACATTGAGGCATTATCTGTAGATTGGGAGAAAATGGGAATGAAAAATGACAAGAAGTTTCTCGGAAATTGAAGAGCAAGTGTAGGGATAATAAGGGAGTGACGGAGCTGGAAGGATGGGTGATGGGGATTAGTATGGGGAGTATATATTTGTGATATAAAAGGTAGTAGAATTCTGGCTAATGACAAGGTCCTGACTCTGACAATGGAAGTATTGAGGAGGTATAAGTCACTGGTGATGAAATAAGTGCGTCCGATAAGTTAGGCACATAGATGCGGAAATCACCCAAGATAGTGACAGGATGTACAGGAGTCAGTGTACAGGAGTGGCCATGGCAACTGTAGATGAGAGTGACACCGAAGAACAGAATGTGGTGTATCTTGCTGGCACGAGATTTTCACAGTGGTCCAAGCTCTATTTCTAGAGCTGGACGCAGATCTTCCCTGGTGTCCTAGTGGCACTTGATGCTGTTGAACCTGCAGGTGGACTCAATGGCCACATGAGTTTCAGTTAAGGCGGAAGATAAAGGAAATACACAATTAAGAGGTTAAACCTGTAGTGGAATCTTTCAAGAGCACAGAGGAATGGTTTTGGAGAAAATAAAGCTAAGGTCAGGTAGAGGGGGTGGAAGGACACTGCGGGGCCAGGAGAAGAGGACGGGATAGCCACAGGCCTTGCCTTCAGAGCAGGGCGTGGCTTGGCAAAGATGAAGGGCCTGGTGGGTTTAGGTGGGTTTCAAGTTCCAAAGGGACAGCTGTGTGCGTCTGGGTCAGACCCTGTGCAGACAGACAGCGGGGGTCATTGCCACAGCAGCATTGGGAATCTGTTGACATTGGTCTAGGGCAGCACCGTGCCATCCCTCTTTCCTTTCCTGTTGGCCTCCCCTTCCTGCCTGACAAGTTCAGGCCAGGTGAATATGGTTGGGTCTTCTTCTAAACCTCATTGCTTCTGAAAGGTCCCTTTGATAGACGGCCATCAGGCAGCTTCTCACAACACCTGCTGTGCCAGTCCTCTTCGGCATCAACTCTATGCAAAATCCCCAGCTCACACTGCTTCACAACTCCTCAATCCTTGGCCAGAGTGACTAGCAGCTGAGGCCCGAGCCACTTGAAACACATCTCTGTCCCGCACACGTTTCTCTGTCTCAGTGGGAGCTTTGTCTCAAGTGGGACATCCAGCTTTCTTGCAGGGAAGCCCAGAAAACCCAAGAGTCCAAAATTGGGAGCACATCTTGAGTTTCCAAACAGCGAGGCTCTCCTGATTGATTGTGTACCTCACATTTCTCGAGTCCCTTATCTTTCATCAGGATCCTTGGATACCTTTATAATATATACAATTGATGTTTAAATTTCAGCCTGAACTTACTGAACAATGCCTGAGATAGATGTTTATATGCATTCATTTTTCATGTTTCACTTTGTAGTGATCCTAATAACACTTTGCATTTATAGAGCATTCTTTTTTTGGGGGGGGGCGGGTATGCGGGCCTCTCCCGTTGCTGAGCACAGGCTCCGGACGTGCAGGCTCCGAACGCGCAGGCTCAGCGGCCATGGCTCACGGGCCCAGCCGCTCCGTGGCACGTGGGATCTTCCCAGACCGAGGCACGAACCCGTGTCCCCTGCATCGGCAGGCAGACTCCCAACCACTGTGCCACTAGGGAAGCCCTATAGAGCATTCTTATTCCTAAAAACTTAGAGCACTTAAGAAACTAACAACCTCTCCACATCCCTGGAAGACAGACATATGATACATCATTGCTGAAACCTCTAAAATGCTTTTTCACTTGGAACAACTTTTATTGAAAACAATATCTGAGGAGCTATCAGCTGAACTTTCTGAATTTAAGTAATTTAACCCCTATCTCTAAATCAGCAGCATACCCTCCACCTCCACAATGACGTTATTTATGAGTTGGGAGCTTGGTTTGGACCATCTTTTTAAATTAAAGAGTCTTATCCTTTCTATATCCGATGTTGACCACAGAACCAGAGCACATGTTCAAAACCCAGAGGTGACATAACAGGGGTTTTAGGAGCTACGGTAGAAAAAGTGTCTTGTGGTATGGTAGAAAGAGCATGGTCCCATGCACCAAAAAATTGGCTGATTTAATTTCATAACCATGTATTTAGTGTCTCTATCAGGAAGGATTAAGTTGACTGCAAGTAATAGGCAAACCCAAAAGACCAGTGTGATAAATGCTATCGAACTTTGTTTCTATGTAAAATTCCACTGGCCAGGCAGGCCTGGCTTGATCTGGCAGCTCTGCTCCATGAGGTCCTCAGGAACTTAGTCTTCATCCAGCTCAGTACCCTTCCTTTCTGAGTCTTTGTAGGTAAAAATGATCCATTTACATTCCAGGGAACAGGAAAGAATGAGAAACCAAGGAAGACAAAGTTGTCTCTTATAGGAAGTTCTTAGAAGCAGCCACAAGATAGGACGTTTGAACATACTGACTTTTGTCCAGAACTTCATCATCCAACTGTAAGAGAGGTTGGAAATTTTAGTTTCTGAGTGGCCATGTTCTCAGAAAAAAATTCTGTTACTATTGAAAAAGAGAGAACAGATACCAGGGGAAGCCTAATAGTAGCTCTTTGCAGTAGGTGCAAGTCACTGCTGTCAGAGGTCTGGCTTTTTTATGAAGTTCCTGTTTGACCTTGGGCAAGCCAATTTGATGTTTGGACCTTAATTCCCCTGACTGCAAAATGAAGGGGGATCATACTGGATGCTCTTCAGTGGCCCTCCTATTTCTAAAAGTCTGAGGATAAATGAATGAATGGCCAGATGAATGAATCAATGACAGCAGAATGGCTTAGGGATTTTCATAAGAGTTCAGTGGGCTTGAGAAGGTTGCTAAATCCATGCTCTTGGACTCTGAATTAGTTACAGTGAATATGAGCAGATCATAAGACTATGGGCATAGCCTTTTCTGATCAACACATATTATTTAAATGTTTAATTATACAATATGATATATATTCAGAAACATATAAACATAAATGTGTACTTCAATAAATAGCTATTAAATAAACACCCATATAGCCTTAATTCAGGACAAAAAAGAAGTAGCACATTGCCAGCAGCTCAGAGGTCCCTCATGTTTTCCTACCAGTTCACAAGCCCCTCTTTCCCCTTAAGATCTAAATTGTACAGATAATTGTATCATGACTTTTGTGATAAGATTCTTTGTTTTACAGTTCTGCTACTTATGCTTGTATCCCTAAATACTATGATTTAGCATTTCCTACTTTTGGATTTCAAGAATTAGCTCATTCTGTATGTAGTATCTTGGGACATGGATCCAATTTTGAAATTATGTTTGGGAGATTCATTATACAGCTGTACTTTGTGCATTTTTATTGCTATGTGGTACGTCATTATCTGGTATATCCTACAATTCATCTTTTCAACTCTTGATGACATTTGAATTGTTTCAGATTTTTGACTCATATGAGCAATGCTGCTTTTCAGGTACCTGTGTTCTTCTCGTGGTGGGTGTATGTACATATTTCTCTAGAGTAGACATTTCTCTAGAGTAGACACCCACGGGAGTTGCTCGGTAATAAGATCATAAAACTGTCCTACAATTTTGAAAGTAGTTGTACCCATTTACACCCCAGTCAGCAGTGCATGAGAGTTTTTTCTGGCTCCCCATTCTCTTCAGTGTTTGATATCGATAGATTTCTTAATATAGGTTTTGCTTCTCTAAATGTTAGGTTTATGAACTAGGACAGTCCTGAATACAGGAGAGACGTTACTAGTGTAAGGAGTCTTAAGGAGTATGGAAGCGAAAGAGAAGACGACTACTATTTGTACAGTAGGGATTGTCAAATTTTATGTGTAAAACATGGTATCAGTCTGTTCGTTCACTCATTCATGCAGTCAACAAATATTGATTGAGCACCTACTGTGTGGGAGGTACCATGACAGCTTTCATGGAGCTGAGAGCCTCAATGGGGAGAGAGACATAAATCAGTGAAAGAATGTACTTCTACAAGAGTGTGTGAGGGAGGGACCAACTTACACTGGGAGGTGAGGAAAGAAACTACAGCTGAGAACTGCAGGATAGGCAGAGGTCACAGTTGCAGATTGGAGCCTTCTAGATGGGGATAGGAGCATGGACAAAGAGCTTGGTCAGGAGACCACTGTATATCTACTACTGAGTGAGGAAGAAAGATGGAGGTAGACGTGTAGGCAGGGGTCAGGTCAGACAGTTCACTGAAGGCCATATGAAGAAGTTTAGTCTAAATGATAGCCTCATTTTGAAGCCCTGCAGTGTTTGAAGCAGGGGGTCATGTGATCGGACTTCCATTTGAAAAGACAACCCACAGTAGTGGAGAAAGGAGGTCATCGTAGTTTGGTCTAGAATTGTGGTGGTGGAAGGTGGCAGAAGATAGGTAGGAAGTTGGCAGATACACAACTTGATAGATTCTCTAGCTACTTAGCAGGTGAAATCTAAAGGCTTTGGTGTTAGATTAGTTATTGAGGCAGAGTGAAAACATCCAAGTCGACAGCTACCTATCTGGCCTTCACAACGGTATTGGAGGAGGCAACATTCACAGAGATGGGGCCCGGAAGAGGGCAGGAGGTGGGGAGGGGAGACCATGTTTGGTTTTTGACCTGTTGGTTTTAAAGTGCCTTTGAGATACTCGCATGGCGTTCTGCCACCCACTGTGCACCTTTGAATCCTGACACAGCCCCTCGTGGGGCCCAGCAGCAATGATTTAGCATTGTTGTGCCTCACTTTCCTCGTCTGTAAAATGTGAATAGTATTAGTAACCACCTTGTATAGTTCTTGTGAGGAATATATACAAAATGCTTAGAAGAGATATGGTGCTTGTTAAGAACTCAATAAATGTTAGTTATTTTTATTTCTGTTTACTATTATTATCTAAGAGGAGATGCAAATCAAGCAGTTGGATTTAGGGGTGTTGAGCTGAGAAAAGCATTATTGAGCTAAAGATATCATGTTATGAAAATTTCCAAAAATCTTTAAAAGTGGGAAGAACAGTGTAATCAAACCCCATGTGTGCGTGCTGCATTTTTGACAGTGATCAGTTCATGGTCAATCCTGTTTCACTTATACCCTTCATCTAGATGCACTATATCCCTATCTTGGATCATTTGGAAGCAAATCACACATGTACGCTGGTACATTGACAGTTCAGATCGTATATGGAGATAGAAATTCAAGAGTCGTCTGCATATAGGAGGTCACTGAAATCCAGGGTGAGAAGAATATCAAGTCTTAAGACATGCCAACATTGGATGGCTGAATAGAAGGGAGTAGGCCTACAAAATAGCCAGAGGAACAGTGTCAGAGAGGTAAGACAAAACCCAAGAGCTTATGGTATCCCCCAAAACCAGGTGAGAGAGTGTTTTAAAGAGAGTACTCAATAGTGTCAAATACTGCCAAGAAGTCAAGCAAGATGGGCAGGCAAAAGTGTCCATTGGCTTAGGCAACATGAATGGCATTCGTTTTTCAGTAGAGTAACGGAAGAAACCAAATTGTTGTAAGTTAAGTTGGGAATAACAGGTGAGGAATGGAGACAGTGGGTTTAGATGATTATTGCAAGTAAGGAATGAGATTAGTCTATTGCTGGAGGGGGACATGGATATGAGCAAAGGCTTTTTAAAGTCCTCATGGGAAGAATCTAGTTGAGAGAAAGAAATTTATGATTGAGGGGAGAGAAGGGATAGTTAACAGTGGCAAGTTCCTGAGAACAGGGAAAAGATTCAGAGCACAGGATTAGCCTTGGAAAGAACAAAGGATCCCTCATTGAACATTGATTTCAAATACAGATTCCTGAGCTTTGCATCCAGAGATTCTGATTCAGTAGTTCTGGGTTGAAGCCCAGGAATCTGCAATTTAAAAAGTACCCGAAGTATTTCAGGAACAAGTGGTTCAACATATATAAATAGCTCATACACCTCAACATAAAAAAAAAACGGACAGAAGAAATGAATAAACACTTTTTCAAAGAGAAAATGCAGATGGCCAACAAGCACATGAAAAGATGCTCAACACTGCTAATCAGAAGGGAAATGCAAATCAAAACCACAATGTGATAGCACCTCACACCTGTCAGAATGGCTATTATCACCAAGTCCACAAATAACAAAGTTGGTGAGAATATGGAGAAAAGGGAACCCTCGTACACTGTTGGTGGGAATGTAAATTGGTGGAGCCACTGTGGAAAACAGTATGGAGGTTTCTCAAAAAACTAAAAAATATAACTACCATATGACCCAACAATTCCACTCCTGGATATATACTTGAAAAAAAAAACCAAACACTAATTTGAAGATACATGCACCCCAATGTTCATAGCAGCATTATTTACAATAGCCAAGGCATGTAAACAACCTAAGTGTCCAACAGATGAATGGATTAAAAAAGATGTGCTATATATACACAATGGAATACTACCCGGCCATAAAAAAGCATGAAATAGTGCCATTTGCAGCAACATGGTTGGACCTAGAGATGATCATATTAAGGTGAAGTAAGCCAGACAGAGAAAGACAACTATCATATGATATCACTTATATGTGGAATCTAAAAACTAAACTAGTGAATAAAACAAAAAAGAAGCAGACTCACAGATACAGACAACAAACTAGTGGTTACCAGTGGCGAGAAGGAAGGGGGCAGTGGCAGTATAGGGAGAAAAAGGGGTTATTATGAAATTATATGAAATCATGTGTATGGAACTTTTGAAAATTGTAAAGCACTATAGAATTTAAAGAAGCCTTCATTCAATCAAAAAAATTTTTAAATAAAAAGTAGCCAGAATATTTCAGATACAAGTCAAGGACTATCTTTGATAAACATTGACCTGCAAGTTAACCTAAAATGCTTGCTGTGTAGGCACTACTTTAACGTCTTCAAGTAGGTATAGCATTCTTTGAGAGCGTTTTGATTTGTTTTCCTTAAAATATACTTTGGTCATTTTTTTTTCATTATACAAGTAAAAGAGCTCGGTATAGCAAAGTGTAAGGAAAATGAAGTATAATCCCACCCCTCAAAGTAGTCACTGATCACATTTGGGCATATTCCCTTCAAAACTTTCATTTTTCTATTTTCTCGCCATATTTATGTTCCTATAGCTTGTTTGATTTTGTGTCCTCTTCCACTCAACATTAGAGTGTTCACAGTTTCCATGTTATCACACACTGTTTACAAACATTTTATGGGTGACCGTTTCCATGGTCGGTTTTTTCAATTACCTGCTTTTCTGGAATGCACATAAGTGAGGCTGTTGTCCCACACACATGCCCCCATAAGTATACCCCAGGTTATAGCCTACTCTGGCTGGTTAGCTCTAAATTCACACCTTTCTCTCTTATTCTAGAAAGCAATCATACTGTACTTCCCTGGACAATTCAGTCTCCCCTACTTCTATATGACTGTTTCATACCTTTTTCTCTGTACTCATACCTTCCTCTTCTACCACCTTGAGCTTGAATTGAACATTTATCAGGGCTAAAATCTTGGCTTGCACCCCTGCAGTGCTACTCCCATTGTCCTTTATATCTCAACAGATGGCAAGTCCATTCTTCTAGTAGCTCAGGCCACATACATGGAGGCCATCCTTGACTCCTCTCTTTGTGTCATGCCCCATATCCCATTCATTAACAGGGGTCCCCAACCCCTGAGCTGTGGACCAGTATTGCTCCTCGGCCTGTTAGGAAGTGGGCTGCACAGCAGGAGGTGAGCGGCGGGCAAGTGAGCGAAGCTTCATCTGCCGCTCCCCATCACTCCCCATCGCTCGCGTTATCGCCTGAATCATCCCCACCCCACCCACCCCATCCGTGGAAAAATTGTCTTCCCCGAAACTGGTCTCTGGTGCCAAAAAGGGTGGGGACTGCTGCATTAGTATATCTTGCTGGCTCTACCTTCACATATATCCAAAATTATACCCCTTCTCACCATCTCCACTGTTACTGCCCTTATCCACAGAACCATTACCTCTCAGCAGAATCACTGGACTCCCAACTGCTGGCAGCAGTATTATTTCAGAGTCAAGAGAGGGGAGCACCTCTACCTCAAGCCCAGGCTCTAGATAAGGCTCTAGGCTGGAACGTGGGATTGCAGTTGAGTAAATATCATATTTAGGGAACGCTGTGTTGAAAGTTCCAAACGTGTGCTCAGGGTAGGGATGGCTGCTGTAAAGGTTGCTGCTTTAATACACTGATGAACAGAGATGAAAACATCTAGCCCCTGATTGATCCAGGCAGGGCATTCCAACTGATAGGGCTTCAGAAGGATGAGTCAGAGCCCATGATGAATGACAGGAATGGGGTCTGAGAGAGGGGTGCCCTATTTGGGGGTAGGGAGCATGTATGCTTGAGGAGAGGTGCCTCCGCCAGCCTAGGAATTCCTGTGCAGAAATGAGTAGTAATATTGTGTTGGCATTGCTGGTGACTCAGGAAGGGCAAGGCAGGAGTGAAGACTCTCCCATGCGTAACTGGGGGAGCGATAGGGATGCTCTGTGAGACTAGACGTAGGTCATTTTGAACCAGCTCTGGAGGCCTCCCTTTAAGGTTGTGCCCGTCTTTGCAGCTGGCCACCAGGATCACACTCGGAAACCTGTCATCTGACATCCCGTGGGTATCTTTAAACATAGCCCAAGAGGACACGAAGACCAAGGAAGGGGGGGTTGATGCCTTTGAGAGTCATTTCTTTCCTTCATTTAAACTACAGTCGGTCTCCTTACAGAATGACTAATGCAGCTCTCTTTGTGGCCAACTTTGAGAGTGTGTGGATTCTGAGACCAAATATGGCCCTTTAGGTCTTAATGAGCCCATAGAGTGAAGACAAGGCACCTGGCTTACAAAACGTGTTTTTACAGGCGTTAGGAGCCACCTTTGGATGCTGCATTGATGTCTTTTCCCAAGTAGAGTCTATCATGACAGATTTCTCCATTAAATTATGGCTGGAGGCACAGAACAATGCCTGCCGTGCTGGAATGTTCCAGGAGCACCCACTGAGAGCACTAGGAATGAACATGCAGTGGTGTTTGGGCCAGTTCTGTTGTACTCTGTAGGCAGTCACAAGGATAAAGTTGTCTTGTTGGCATTTTGACTGAGTATAGGGAGTGATTCAAAGTATTTTCTTACAATTAAGATTCACAGAAAGTCATTATCAATTTAAATATCTTCTCTAATAGCCAAACTAATGCAAAGTGGGTCTTATCTTTTATATTATGGATTAGTCATTCCAAGTAAGATAATGAGACTGTTGATGACATTTACAGATAATTCTATCAGCAGTGAGAAGAAAAATAATATCTATTCTTCAAAACCCAGTAGGAGTAAACAAATTTGATCACAAATGTTAGCGTGCTTGCATTTTGCATATTTCTAAAAATGTCTTTACATGATATGCAATTTGCAGAGAAATGTGTTTTTACTGTCCAACAAGCATATTTCATTTATATACTAAACATCATTCTTTCCTTTTAGCTTTTTACTAAAATGTTTTTACCACTATACTAGTTTTATAAAATCAATAAATTATGAATAAGGAAAGAAAGAGAAAAGGAAAAAGTCATACACCAGTTAATGAAGCTGTACAGGCAGTGTGTTCCTTCTTATGAAATTGGTTTTGTTATAATACACTTTCTCATAATTAAGGGATTAATTAGATTCGTAATACCCTTTTGAGGCAGTCAGCATTAAACCCATTTTATAGCTAGAAGAATTGAGGTATGAAGAAACGGATTTTTCTCAAGGTCACAACAAATTTAAAGTTGTAGTTTCAAGAATTGAACGTCAGGATATTGATATCTTGCTTACATACAGCAATACACCATGGCGTGTGTGTGTGTGCGTGCATTGGAGGTCTATTTTCTCATATAAGCCATATAACTAAAGTAAGCCTCCAGGGAAAGGAAAGATAATGTCCCATCTCAGTTTAAATTCTGGGAACAGATATGTGGCTACAGGTATGGTAAGAATAGGAAGTCCCATAAGATGTTGGCAAAAGACCCTGGGAAATAGTCGTTCCAAGTATTTCCTTAAGGCCAGGGTCCAGCACTTCCTCAAGGGAGCAGTGTATCCAGATAAATCTCATTGGACTGATTATCTTTTTTTTTTTTTTAAATTTTATTTATTTATTTATTTTTGCTGTATTGGGTCTTCGTTTCTGTGCGTGGGCTTTCTCTAGTTGCGGCGAGCAGGGGCCACTCTTCATCGCGGTGCACGGGCCTCTCACTATCGCGGTCTTTCTTGTTGCGGAACACAGGCTCCAGACGCACAGGCTCAGTAGTTGTGGCTCACAGGCCTAGTTGCTCTGCGGCATGTGGGATCCTCCCAGACCAGGGTTCGAACCCGTGTCCCCTGCATTAACAGGCAGATTCTCAACCACTGTGCCACCAGGGAAGCCCTGGACTGATTATCTTAAGTCTTAGTCCCAGGGCTCATATCCCAGCTGTTTCGACAAGTTGCTGTGTGACTTTGGTACCTGACTGAATCTCTAGGGTCTCTTTTAGCCCTAAAATCAGAGAATGTGCAGATTCTATGCAATGCACAGTGATGTTACACAGTGCTGGCTTGAAGGTGTGCTGACAGTTAATCTGGATAATTAGTTTTATTCTAACAGCTCTGGGAACTTAAACCAACACACGTTCCCCCCTCTGCCTTGCCATTTCCCCCTCTGCCTTGCTGTTTCCCCTCATACAAGTGTTTTTAGAGAACCTCAGGGTTCTTGACCCTAACTTTCCTGATCAGTCTAGAAATATTTACTTGTATTTCTTCAGCCATGGTATTAACCTTTTTTGGTACCTTGCAGTTAGTAGTGCTTCTTCCTATGGTTGATAATATTGTTGCCACAGATAATAGCATTGACAGAGAGTTGGAAGAAAGCCCAGTGATTTAGTCCACTTGAATCCATTATCAAGGGTTTTTAGGGGTTATATAACCCAGTTCCTCCTTGTTATATTCCCCTGTTAAAAATTAACCATCTGGCTTGGTAGAAGCTGCCTTCTAACTGTTTTTTATAACAGAGGCCCTTGTGCCAAGTGTTGGTTTCCATGGAAATGATTTAAAACATGCATTAAAATCTGGGAATGGCTGTGTTTTCCCCATCTAATGGCTTCCATTGTCTTCTAGAACACCAAATTTCTATTTTATGGACTCTTACATAAATGTCACCTGTTGGGACACTACCGGAATAGGGTCTGGGGTTCAGGGGCATGGATCTACTATCTCCCAGGGTTATAAATGTTGGATAATTGTGGAGAAAACACATAGAACCGGATATCTTAAGTCTGTTACATAAATGAGTAAATGATTCAGAAACTGTTAATAAAACACCATATTAAATGCTTTAGGGTAAATTCTAAAGACTTAAATCCGTCTACTCTTGGAAAACTTATTTGACTAGAGCTATTAAAGGTTAAAGAAACTATTTTTTATGGACCAAAATAGACTTTTCAAACTGTCATGCTACACTTTGTCTCCTGAGCTTTCTGAGTACTAGGTTTTAGTACTCTAGTACCCTTTAGCGCACTAACCCTTTTAAACAGTTAGTTTTCTGGGCAAAGTATATGTGAATCGTAATGGAGGGCATCAGAATCTTTTCCACTCTCAACTCATGAGTAACTTTTCAGCCCAAACTGGTAAAAGTCCCTGACAAACTAAGAGCCAGCCTATCACTTCTACTATAATACCAACATCTGCTTTCAGGAAAGTTACTGGACTGAAAAAGCAAACATTTAAATACTAATAGAAGTTGAAAGGAAATTCCCTTTGGTGTAATTAAATGATTCACAAATGAAAAGTAAAGAGAGGAAAAAGTGAAAGTGTTCAGAGGGATAAACATGGCTTGTTTTGGGAGTTGGACCTGTTTCGGGTAATTTAATGCACACACATGAGGGAGAGCACCTCATTTGTGCAGAATTTGGGGGATAAAAACTAGCCTGTACAGGCATTTTCCATAAAAGTGAAGCCATATCTTTAATCATAACAACATTAGCATTTTGTTCTCTTACTATGAGGTACTGTGGCAAAGATCATCCATACTTATTTATTCCTTATAACAGACCTGTGCGATAGGTAATGTCACTCTCCCCATTTTACAGATGAGGAAACTGAGGCACAGAGTGTTTAGATCTCTTCTTCACTGTCTCTTGTCCAGCTTTTAAGTGTCAGAGTTGAATCTGTGTGCAGCTTTTTTCCATGCTGCACTGCCTCTCATAGAATTATATCTCTATGTGTAACCATTTTGGATGGACCCAGAACGTGTTTCTTAACCTTCCTTAAGAGCGTACAGCAGAAATAATTTATCTTTTCTTTGATGGCTTAGAAATGACTTCCTATAAGAGACCTTCTGGACTAATCCCATCATTCCCCTAATCCCTGTTTACTTCACTCACCAACAGATGATGCCCAAATTGCCCAGACACTTATCTTCGCATAGCATTCTAATCTGACACCATTGCTCATCCTTCATTGACCTTCCAGAATGCTCTTTTGTGCTCTCCGGAACACACAGTCCTCAGCAAATCCCTCAATATCATCAACCTCTTTCAATATTTCCTGCATGTTCAGGGTCCAGCTGAAAGCTGGCATTCAGCTGCTGATACAGACTTTTCCACAGCCTTCTGAAATGGGTAGTTGAGTTTTGCTTTCTATGTGTCACTTGCTTCCATGCTGTCGATTTCAACACTCTAATTTCTGGGGGGGTTTGTCCACCACTTCTCCTGTCAGCATTCTTAGTCCCTCTTATCGAGGGTCTATGCAGTGGTATTTTCTTCCATCCCACTCCAGTTGCCCATCACGAGACACACTCCAGACCTTGTCATTAACAATAAGAGCTTCACAGTCCAAATCTCTATTTGGGGGCACCACTTTCTGAACAATGTGACCTGTGTAGTGAGCTCACTTGGAGTACCTCCAACGCCAATTCTTTTACCCATCATGACCTGTTAGGAATTGATTGTACCACATTTTTACTGCTCATTCTCAGCCTCACGCCATTATTTTCCTTCTTACTGGTTTACATCCCATGCTCCACTTATATATATATATATATATTTTTTTTTTTTTTCTTTTAATTTTTAAATTATTATTATTTTTTTGCGGTACGTGGGCCTCTCACTGCTGTGGCCTCTCCCGTCGCGGAGCACAGGCTCCGAACGCGCAGGCTCAGCGGCCATGGCTCACGGGCCCAGCCTCTCCGTGGCATGTGGGATCTTCCCGGACTGGGGCACGAACCCGTGTCCCCTGCATCGGCAGGCGGACTCTCAACCATTGCACCACCAGGGAAGCCCCCATGCTCCACTTTTAAAATCACTCCCTTGTGTGCTCTCACAGCTCCCTGGCCCCCCTCTCCTGTCCTACTTGCCAGTCTCCCATAGACTCTGCCCCTGAGCAAGCTCCCTGTTGCTACAGGAAAACCCATGACTGCACACTCAGTGCTGCCTGGCAGTCTTGTTACATTTCCCAATATTTTCATTTCCAGACTCTTCAAGAAGACTGCTTCAAACTTTTCCTGTCTTATCAAACCTCCCATACCATTCCCCACGTCTAATTTTGAACTGCAAGCCTCACATTTTACTTCACTGAGAAACTAGAAGCAGTCAGATGAGAGTTAGCTCTCATTTTTTCCCATTACCAAGGCTAGAGACCTAACATCTGTACCCATGTATTCTATTCTTTGAAATTGTTGTACCAGATTAATTGTCCCTACTGAAATGTCTCTGCTTGGACCTCAGATCTGCATCTCTATGGCATACTCAAGAGAAATATGGATTCCTCCCAACTTATGCTCAAGTTCTCCCTCTTTACTAGATCATTCCCATGAACAAAATAGCTTGCTATACTAGTTTCCATCTTAACAAAAATTTTTGAAAGCCTAAGCCCTCTCTTAGAACTCACATCTGCTTTCTCACTAGATGTGGTGTACTCCCCTTATTTCTGTACTTGCCTTGCTAATCAAAGCTCCTGTCTTACTACCCATGACCTCCACGTGTTCTTCTTAACCACTCCACTGAAACAACACCTATCAAGGTCACCAACCGCCTCCATCTTTCCCAACAGCCTCTCCTCACGTGACTCATTGTTTCAGCAGCAGTAGACACAGTTGGCTACACCTTCATTCTGAAAATGTCTTCTCTATACTTTGAGGCCCCACAATTGCCTTGTTTGCCATTCAACTTCCATGCTGTGTCATCTCATTCTCTCTTGCTGTCTTTCCTCCTCCAGTTTCTAAATACTAGAACATATTCAGTGAACCATCCTCCTTCCTTTTCTTTTCTGTGTATTTACACTCTTTCTCAGTAATCTCACACTTTACCATGGTTTCTTATACACTTTGTGTTCTGGTGACTTTTGATATCCAGACTCAGCATCCAACAGCACACACAATATCTCCACTTGGAAATCTAAGAGATGCCTTGCTTTTAACATGTCCAAGAGACAACTACAGCCATCATCCAGTCCTACGCTTTTCCCCGATCTTTTCCATCTTTGTCATTTTCCCATTGTACATGGACTTGATGCCAATCTGTCTCACTTCCCATCCTGGAAATTCTGCCGGCTCTGCCTTCAATATGTATTCTGAGTTTGGAAACCCCATAATGTCTCTTCAGTGCTACAGCCGATGGGATCTTGTTCAAAGTTAAGATAGATCTCAGTAAAAGCCAACCTACAAATAAGGCCCTATAATTCCTTTCATATTCTGGCCTCCTTTGTCTCTCTGAAGTGCAGTCCTGCCACTCTCCCCTTAGTTCCTGTTACCTGCTCTTTCTCAGACAGACCTCAGACCCTTTGCACTTACTCTTTGCTCTGCTGGGGATGCTCTCCTTGGCCCTGCTCATCACAGTTACCTTCCCCAGCTGCTGCTGTCTTCCTGACACCTATTTTTACAAGAAATTGTATTTTAAAAAATTTCTGTTTATTATTATTTTCTCTCACACTGGAATGTCAGCCCAAAGAGGACAGATAACTTACCTGTTTTGTTCATTCCTATGTGTCCAGGAAGTTGTTCAATAATTGTCTGTGGAATGAAATATCCTCTCCTTCTTGTTTTGGCTCAGACACTCTCTCTCCCCCAGCCCTCCCTACCTGGGGGGGACTTGAATAGAAATTTGACACTGCAATTCCTGTCATTTGTCTTAGAATGTTAGTATTCAGCTTGCAGTGGACCAGGGACACATAAATGACTAAAGGACCCTTTATAATTATGGACAGATTTTAGGAGAAAGAAAATATCCCAGACACCCCAAATATTATGCCCACTATCTCTTCATTACTTAACAGCTTTTACAATGAAAAAAAAAACTTTTTATTCAAATTCAACTAACATGTTGAAAATGTTAGGTACATTTATGTCCCTAATCTGATTTGAAACTCAAAATAATGTTAGGAGCAACGTAGGATTCCTATTTTACAGATGAGAAACTAGAACCCAGTGACATTATAACTTGCCTAATGAGTTCCACATCATAAGTGACGTAGACCTGACTTCAGTCCATGTCCTGAATACTCTCTACTAAATCACGGTGGTGGTGTTTATTTGTTTTATTTTGTGAGTTTTTATGCATCGAAGGCAAGGTTAACAGAGCAAAAGCTGGGAGAGTTTATACATTGGTGTGAATGAATTTCAAAATATGTGATATCAGAACTGATCACTGCTAGGCTGAGTGGGAGTTAAATACCAGAAGGGCAGAAGGGCACTAGGAACAAAGTGTTCTGGAAGAGTGCACAAGCTACAGCAAAGTTTGCTTATTTTACGATCATAATAAAATGTGTGTGTGTGTGTGTTTGCTATAGGAGAGAATACTATAAATCTGTGCAAAGATAAAGCTGAGCATAAAATTATTTTGTGAATCTATCATTATTATGAATATCAATGAATATCAATAGTATAATATCTTCAGACTGAGTTTGGCTGGGCTATTTGTTCACGTTAAGTAACCTCAGACTACCTTTTCCCCCCAGTTCTTATATTTTATTTTTTAAAAATTGCTTTTTGTGAAAGTTTCTACCTCCACTCCTCCCATCTAATCTGTTAAATAATTCATTCCAGATATTCTCATTCTTACCCAGAATGATATATGTGTATGCATATGTATACACATGCGCAAGAAAATGGTGTGTGCTATAGATTTTGTAACTTATCTTTTCCTCTTAATATATTACAGTGATAGCTCTAGGCTAAGTACATATAGATATAAATTGTGTTTGTTTTTTAAACACGTGCATGGCATTTAATTGTGTGACTATACGATATTTTATCTAATTTTCTTCTGATGAGTATTCAGGTCTGGTCTTTATACTTTTACTTCCTTTTTTGCTATTGCAAACGGTGTTGTAGTGAAAATCATTGTAATGATAGTTTTAAGGACTCACAATTTTGTTTCTGAAGGATAGATTCCTAGAATTCGAAATGTTGGGTCATAAAACATTCACATTTCCATTTTTAAGAGATACTGAAAAATTACCCTCCAAAAATTTGTACTACTTTATACTCCAAAAAAATAAATGCTTGCTTCCTTATACTTTCAGAAAAAATTGGATGTTCCAAATCTTTCCAGAAAAATGTGTCAGGTGCAAAATGATCTTTCTTCATTGTATTAATTTTTTCCTTTAACTATTAGTGAGGTTTGCTGGCAATTTATATCTCTTCTATCTATTTCCACTGTATCACTCAAGGTTCTGGCCAGTAACATATGACATACTCAACTGAGGCAAATTTAGGAGGGTTAAATAAAAGGGACCATTTATAAAGGGGAATACAGTGATTATCAAACTTTTTGGACTCCATACCACTTTATACTCTCAAAAATTGTAAGGACCTCAATGTACTTTTTATTTATGTGTGTTATCTATCTGTGCTTAATGTATTAAACTTCAAAATTATGTATTTTAATAATATCAATTTCATTTAAAAATATTAATAAACCTATTATAATTTAATATATAAACATAATTTATGGAAAAGAGCTATATTTTCCAAAACATATTTAGTGAGAAGAGTTGCACTGTTTCATGGTTTTACAAATCTCTTTAATGTCTGGTTTAATAGAATATAGCCGTATATTTACTTGTGCATTCCATCTGTTGCGGAAAAGGTAAATAACGTCTTATCATCATCTTGAATGATGATAAGTTTGACTCATACAATCTCTGAAAGTGGTGCAGGGCCCCAGGGGGTCTCTGAAGCACACTTGGATGACCTCTGTTTTAAGAAAACAAGGGCTAATGCAGTACCCCAGAGGGAGCAACAGCAGGGAGCTCTTAACACCACTAGGCCTGACTGGCAAAGGTGGCCTACCAAAGGGGAGGAGTGCCTGACAGGAGCTATGTTCTTTGATGGAGAGACACAGCCAACCCATAATGACCTGTCAGGAACAAAACTGGGGGGAAAAGAACCCTCCCTGATTCTTCCCCTTCCCTCACCTCCTTACAGTACCTCCCATTGGCCAAACCCCACCAGGAGCTAAGGGGCAATGGATCCAATTGATGTAATTCATAGGGGTCAACATCCCCACATATAGAGCCATAGGAAGAACAGGGAGTGGATGAGGGAGGGCAAACAGGAGATACCTAGCACATCCATTTCTTTTGCCATTTGGATTGTTTTTCTATTGGATTATGGAAGCTGTTTTTAATGTTGGGATGGATCAATACTATTTTAACTAAGTAGCATTTTCTCCAGGTTGACAACCTGCATTTGAACTATTGTTGACAATGCCTTTCATAATATTGACTTGTTTTTATGTTTTATTTGCTCAAAAACAATTTTTTCTTGGTTCACTGCCCTCCATTCCACATTTATATATGTGGGATTTCTGGAAACATTCTTCCAATAATTTAATATTTTAAGTCTCTGAAATACATTCATTTTATATGAATAAACAAATGAGTTTCATTTTATTCCAAAAATGTTCCAGAGTAATTGAATTAAAATTCATAATGGTAGATTTGACATGCTACCATTATGATATATTCAGTTTATAGGTAGACTTGAGGCTATTTCAGAATATTTTTTTCCTTTCTGATCTAGTTGTCATGCCTTGTTCAATATCTATCCCATTTTACTTATAAGTTTATCACATATAATATATAAAACATTATACATTAATATATAACAACATACATTAAAATTCTTTTGTACACATATACATACATTCCTCAGCTTGTTGACTTTGTTTAAATCGTAAAACATAGCCTCTGGAGAAGAACCAGATGTCTCCTCCTGTGTGTGCAGGGATGGTGGAAAGGGGGAATGTGTCTCCTTCTGTGTGTGAACTTTTGTGATCTACAGCTGCAAGGCCTTGTTTTGCTGACCTCTATGTCATCAGTTGGATTTTAGGAAGTTCAAGTTGACACAGATAAATCGACTTCCCAAGAAGTCTGTATGTGTCAGTGAAAAAATATATATTACAGTAGAAACATGTGACATTCTTACTCTACTTTTAAGGAGGAAGAAACTTTGTGGTTCTGAATTATCCCTTGTTGTGCTGAGCAGCATAACTTTTTGAGACGCAAAATTGAAAAATCTTAGAGAATGAGAATGTTCCCAATAAAATGTACATGGAGAGAGGTTGAGAAAAATAAAAGATCCAGGAAGCAAGATGGTGAAGTGATAACTACCCAAGTAAAAGAGCGAGGTTTGAAGGGAGAGAAAGAAAAGAGTAGTCTTGGTTGAGTATGGAATTTAGAATTTATCATGAAGGGATGGGTGAAACAAAATTCAGGAAGTTTGGCTTTGCGATCACTGCTAATTACTTTCTTTGTACCCTCATGAAACCATCTATAAAGATGTGTATTGCTCTTAAGGGAGTTTTGGAGTCCAATGTGAGTTTCACCATGCTGAAAAAGGCTTTAAAGTGGGAATGAAAATGCTCAGTTTTATCTGGATTAGGACCTTGGCTCTTGGCTATTTTCATTGCCTTCCCCAATTTCCTTCCTAGAGCTATAGTTACGGTAGATTAGGACCTCAATTAACATTAAAGGAGGAAAATATTTGATGTGAGATTTGAATGTGTTAGACTTGCTACTTATTTCCTGTTCCAGGAAAATCTTCAGGGTGGAAATGTGTCAACATTGTTGAGTTTTTAATGGATTTCCTTATGGGACTCATCTTTATCATCATTAGATGTAATTGTGAGTTTACCAAAGCACTTGTACATTATCTCATTTCCTCTTCACTCTTCTGTGAGATAACAAAGACAGAACTCTGTGGGGGGTGCGGGGAAAGAGAGAGAGACTTGTTATGTACATTTCATGTTTTTCTTTACCAATTGAGCAGGTTACTGCTTTAACACATGTAAATTTTCTGGTCTAATCAAAGTTTCACCTTCATGCAGTATACAGTCATAAAATGGATTTTTATACACTGATGCAACCAATAATTATGTTAGATCTTTTCCTGACTAGTTCTATTTTAGTTCTGACACCTGTGTGTTTTACAAAGCTTCAAGCAATATGCTTTCTCTTTCCTATTGGTTACCACAGTGGTAATAATTTTTAGAATTCAGTCTTCACGGGAAGATTAGTTTACTAATTTTAAATGGGGGATGGCTGTGATAATACAAATGAATCCTCAGATTGCTTCTTGAGTCTAACTTGTCAAATGAAGTGTCATGGCAATGTTTCTTTTTGTTTCTTTCGTTGTTTTTTTTTTTTTTGCGGTACGTGGGCTTCTCACTGCCGTGGCCTCTGCCCTTGCGGAGCACAGGCTCCGGACGCGCAGGCTCAGCGGCCATGGCTCACGGGCCCAGCCGCTCCGCGGCATGTGGGATCTTCCCGGACCGGGGCACAAACCCGTGTCCCCTGCATCGGCAGGCGGACTCTCAACCACTGCGCCACCAGGGAAGACCAATGGCAATGTTTTGAATGCAAAATTTTGAATTAAGTAAAAACTTACATCGATTGTACAAAGGTCAGTAAACATTGGACTAGTATCATTACCTAAATGTGAGCAGTGTAAGACACGTACATTCCTCTTCTTTACTATGTTATCATTGCTATATGATTTCAAGTTTCCCTTTTTGTACCATTTTGCCTAATGGTCCTCGCTAGTGCCTAATACTTGAAAGAGGAGAAGAATTTGCTTTCTGAGATTTGTATGAAATCATATAGTTAAACTGAATACAGGCGTACCTCGTTTTATTGCACTTCGCTTTATTGTGCTTTGCAGATATTGTTTTTTTGTTTGTTTTACAAATTGAAGGTATGTGGCAACCCTGCATCCAGCAAATGTATTGGCACCATTTTTCCAACAGCGCTATTTTTCTTTTCTTTTTATTGAACTATGGTTGATTTACAATGTTGTGTTACAGCACTATTTTTCAATTAAGGTATGTAAATAGATTATTTTTTAGACATAATGCTGTTGCAGACTTAATAGACCACATTATAGTGTCAACGTAAGTTTTATATATGCACTGGGAAACCAAAAAAAATATCATGTGACTCACTTTATTGTGATATTTACATTATTGTGATGGTCTGGAACTGAACACACTATCTACTCATTTGAATTTATATAGAACATTGGAACTCTTAAATAAGAACATATTAAATGTTGAAACTTTTACTGTGGACATGCTGGATGCAAGTAATGTACAATGGACGTCCGGCGGTAAGCTGCTCTAACTGGAAAGGCAAGATCTCACAGCTGCGTATTGCTCTTCTATATGCAATGTTCTCGTCTCATATCTTCATGCCCAGGTCATTACCACCATTAGCAATTTTTTTTTTTTTACTAGGAAACCTTACCCAATTGCCCCAGCCAGAAATAGATCTTCCCCCCCACCCCCTTTTTTTTTTTTTCAGAACCATTTTTTCTCTACCTCTCTTCTGGCATATGTCACTGTATATTTTTCTTTATTTGAATGTCTATCATAGATTTCATACTAGATTATAAATTCCTGGGGAGGAGAATCTGCATCCAATTTTTCTTTCCAGATCACACCCTCCTCCCCTTTCTGCATACATAGCCATATTAGTTTTCTGGGGCTGCTGTAACAAGTTACCAGAAACTTGGTGGCTTCAAGTGACAGAAGTGTATTCTTTCACAGTTATGGAGGTCAGAAGTCCAAAATCAAGGTGTCAGTAGTGCCACACACCCTGTGAAGGCTCTAGGGGAGGATCTTTTCCTGCCTCGTTGAGTTCTGGTTGTCCCAGGTGCTCCTTGTCTTTTGTGGGTGCATTGCTCCAATCTCTGCCTCCATCTCCCCATCGATTTCCCCTCTCTGTGTCCCTCTGGCTCTCAAATCTCCACCTCCTGTCTCTTATAAAGATACCAGTCATTGAATTTAGGGTTTATCCTAAATCTAGGATGATCTAATCTCAAGATCCTTAATTTAATTATAACCTAATTAAATTATACCTGTAAAGGTCCTTCTCCCAAATAAGGTCATATTCATAGGTTCCAGGGGTGAACACATGGAAATACTGATATATATGCTTATTCATCCACACACATATGCATATATAATTTTGGGAAAAGAACACTGCACATTTTCCTTGAGGAATATGCTCAGCTTTACAAATTCCCACAAACTTTATTGCTTAAACAACCGTTTATGATTTCACAGTTTTTGTAGATCAGGACTCTGGCCTCAACTTAGCTAGATCTGTGCTCAGGGTTTACACTTAGGTGTTGGCCAGGGCTGAGGTCTCATGTGAGGCTCAGCGTTCATTTCCAAGCTCACATAGTTGTTGTCACAATTCACTTCCTTGCAGCTGTGTAATTCACAGTGGTGTGGTGCTATGTGGCTGACAGGAGAGCATCTCTGATCTCAAGGGAAGGCCTAGACTCTTTTTTAAAGGGCTTCCAGCTGTTAAGACAGGCCCACTCAGGAATATCTCCTTCTTGTGTAAAGCCAACTTATTTGGGTCCATAATTATATCTGAAAATCCCTTCATCCTTGCTACATGCTGTAGCCTAATCCTGGGAATAACCCCAGGAAGTATAGACTTCTGTGTACCACAGGTATATATACTTTTTATTTTACCAAGATGTTGTCCTGATTTAATGGGAAATGATTTTAAATTCCATATACTAGCTATTTCCATAGATTCTTAGATATATTTGACTGTTCTTTTACTCTAGGGCAAAGCACCAGGCCCAACGTGTTATGCCAGTGTCCAAACTCTGATTCTAAAGATTCTAAGTAAAAAAAAAAAAAAAAAAAAAAAAAGTGGGGAAAAAAATGAATGAAAATACCACGTTCAAATGAGGCAGCAGATAGGCTTGGATAGTAACCATGGCCACTGCCTGGATTGTGAGATAGGATGGCAGCCTGGCCCTGATAATACAGAATCTGTAAAAGAAATCACAAGTGGATCAGCCAGTATAGAAAGAGGAAGTTGTATATGCTTCAATTAGAGGAGGTAGTAGAGACAGTAAAGGCAATGGTATTGTATTGCAGCAAATGAGAGGAAATGGGAGGAAGTTGTGAGTCCTTGCCTCCTGCAATTAAGTTCTCTTTTCCTCATACTTGGTTGTTTGATCCACATCAGTTGATGATAAATTTCCTACATATTAGAGCAAGGATGTCAGTAGGTTTCATCATGAAGAAACTGATTGCAAGTATGGTCACCTGGAGCACTGGGTTGAGACGAACTCTAAGACCATGCCTGAACTTACTTTAACACAGGATCCATTATGTGGAACAGCTTCCTCGAGCACTGCAGGGAGGAATAGAAGCAGTAATTATACCACACAGTTACTATCCCTTCCAGATATCCTGTCTTCACCTTGATTGTGAGTTCAGAACACTGGATTACTACCTTATTCACCTGTCTCTGAGTTCCTGAATTCCTTCACGGTTAACCCACCAAACACTCTGGTACATTTAGACTTACTTTTTTCTTGTTAACTCCTCTTGTGTGTTTCCCACCCCCTCCATTTGAGCCCTGCCGCTTAATTTAGTACAGGGCTCAGAGTTTGGCTTTGACTGAAAAAGATGTTCATTGAAAACAGGTTGCATTAAAGTTCAGTTAATGTGAAGTTAATGTGCTTTGTCCTGGGAGTTCCCTGTGTCAGTTTTGATTAGAAGCATATAAGAGAGAAAAATACAGTCAGTCACCCATCCTGCACTCACAGATTCAACCAACTGCAGATCAAGAATATTTATAAAACAAAAAACTCCAGAAAGTCTCAAAAAGAAATCTTGAATTTGTTGGCAGCTATTTACATACCATTTATACTGTATTTACAACTATTTACATGGCATTTATATTGTATTAGGTATTATATATAATCTAGAGATGATTTAAAGTATGTGGGAGTTGAGCATCTTTTTGTGTGCCTGGTGGCCATCTGTATGTTTTCTTTGGAAAAATGTCTATTCAGGTCTTCTGCCCATTTTTGATTGGGTTGTTTGTGTTTTATTGGTATTGAGTTGTATGAGATGTTTATATATTTTAGATATCAATCCCTTATCCATCATGTAATTTGCAAATATTTTCTCCCATTCTGTGTCTTTTCATTTTTTTTCCCTGTGGTTTCCTTTGCTGTGCGAAAGCTTTTAAGTTTAATTAGATTCCATTTATTTATTTATTTATTTATTTGCAGTACGCAGGCCTCTCACTGTTGTGGCCTCTCCCCATTGCGGAGCACAGGCTCCGGACGCGCAGGCTCAACGGCCATGGCTCATGGGCCCAGCCGCTCCGTGGCACGTGGGATCCTCCCAGACTGGGGCACGAACCCGTGTCCCCTGCATCAGCAGGCGGACTCCCAACCACTGCGCCACCAGGGAAGCCCCATTTATTTATTTTTGCTTTTCTTTCTTGTGTCTTAGACAGATCCAGAAAATATTGCTACGATTTATGTCAAAGAGTGTCCTGCCTATGTTCACTTTTAGGAGTTTTATTGTTCCAGTCCTTACGTTTAGGTCTTTAATTCATTTTGAATTTTTTTTTGCATATGGTATGAGGAAATGTTCTAATCTCATTGTTTTACAGTTATCCCTGCATCACTTATTGGAGAGACTGTCTTTTCTCCATTGTGTATTATTGCCTTCTTTGTCATAGGTTAATTGACCATAGGTGCATGGGTTTATTTATGGGCTCTTTATTCCGTTCCACTGATCTATGTGTCTGTTTTTGTGCCAGTACCATGCTGTTCCCCACACCCACCCCAGCTGCATTGGGTCTTCATTGCTGCGTGCAGAATTTCTCTAGTTGCAGAGAGCAGGGGCTACTCTTTGTTGCGGTGCACAGGCTTTCTCTAGTTGAGGCGAGTGGGGACTACTCTTCGTTGTGGTGTGTGGGCTTCTCATTGTGGTGGCTTCTCTTGTTGCGGAGCATGGGCTCTAGCTGCGCAGGCTTCAGTAGTCGTGGTGTGCGGGCTCAGTAGTTGTGGCTCGCGGGCTCTAGAGCACAGGTTCAGTAGTTGTGGCACGCACGCTTAGTTGCTCCGCGGCATAGCATGCTGTCTTGATTACTGTAGCTTTGTAGTATAGTCTGATGACAGGGAGAGTGATACCTCCAGCCTTGTTCTTTTTTCTCAAGATTGCTTTGGCTGTTTGTGGTCTTTTGTGGTTCCATATGAATTTTTGGATTATTTGTTCTAGTTCTGTGAAAAATGTCATGGGTGTTTTGATAGGGACTGCATTCACTTTAAATCATGAAAAGATGCTCAACATTGCTGATTATTAGAGAAATAAATCAGAACAACGAGCTGTCACCTCACACCTGTCACAATGGCTATCATCAAAAAGTCTACAAATAACATATGTTGAGGATGTGGAGTAAAGGGAGCCCTTGTATATTTTTGGTGTGAATATAAATTGGTGCAACCATTATGGAAAACAGTATGGAGGTTCTTCAAAAAACAAAAATAGAGCTACCATATGATCCAGTAATTTCACTCCTGGATATATACCCAGAAAAAATTAAAACATTAGTTTGAAAAGATACACGTGCTCCAATGTTCATAGCAGCACTATTTACAATAACCAAGATGTGGAAGCATCCCAAGTGTCCATCAACAGATGAATGGATAAAGAAGATGTGGTGTATATATATATAAGATGAATATGTGTGTGTGTGTATATATATATATATGTATATATATATATATGTGTGCATATATGTACACATGTACACACACAGTGGAATATTACTCAACCACGAAAAAGAAGGGAATATTGCAACTTGTAACAACATGGATGGACCTAGAGAATATTATGCTTAGTGAAATAAGTCAGACAGAGAAAGAAATATCATATGATATTGCTTATATGCAGAATCTAAAAAATAACACAAATGTATATACAAAACAGACTCACAGATATAGAGAACAAGCTAGTGGTTATCAAAATGGAGAAGGAAGAAGAAAGGGACAAATTAGGAGTGTGGGATTAACAGATATAAACTAGTATGTATAAAATAGATAAGTAACAAGGATATATTGTATAGCACAGGGAATTATAGCCATTATCTTGTAATAACTTTGAATGGTGTATAATCTGTAAAAGTTCTGAATCACTGTGCTGTACACCTGAAATGAATATAATATTATAAATCAACTGTAATTAAAAAAAGGAAAGTATATAGGAGAATGTGTGTAGTTTATGTGCAAATACTACACCATTTTATATAAGAGAATTGAACATCCCATGGATTTTGGTATCCGCATGAGTCCTGCAACCAATCCCCTGCGGTACTGAGGGATGACTGTCAGTGGCTCATATAAGATGTCCAGTGTTAATATATAAATGATCTAAAGTCCTTAGGGATTGAGAGTCCTTTAGTGATGATGAGCAAGTGTGACTGAAGTACAGAGGGTGAGGAAGAAAGTTAAAAGATTTGAGATTATTGGCTGCTTTGAAAAGGGGAGTGACATGATCATATCTGGATTTTTTAAGATTGCTCTGGTTACTGCAGGGTAAGGGACTAAGTAGGGAGCAGAGAGACAACTTAAAAAGATATTGCAGCAATATTGGCGAAAGAGACATGTTCTACCATGAGACGTGCAGGGTAAAAACTGCTATGACAAAGTACTATGAAAGGTCAGAAGCAGGCACATGGACAGATGCTTTCTATGAACTGGGAAAGGAAGAAGGGAGTGCTTTGCATGGGAGCAGATGTTTATGCTACTCAGACTACTTACATTGGGGGAGGCAGTCTTATTGTGAGTAGAGGAAATGCACGAGTAATGATACAAAGACCAGAAAGTACATGGTTCCTTTGTAGTATAATGAATCATCTACTGAGGCTGGAACAATGGTTATGTGGAGAGTTGCGATCAAATAGTGAGAAGTCTTGCATGCCAGGATAAGACATTTGGACTTTGTTTTGAAAGCAATATGAGCCATCCCAAGGTCATGTGCTCATCTAATTTAATATGAATTTCATTCCATATTTCACGTTTACTTATACTGACAGTGTCAAAATGGCATCAGATAGGGTAAAAGGTTTGAATACTATTAAGTTGCTGTTTAAATGTAAGGTGCTGTTGTTATTATCATTTATTTTTATTCTTAGATGTATCATTATACTTTCACTATTGTCTATTTGAGTTTGAAGAACATTTTGGTGGGCGAGAAAAACAAGTGTAGTAAAGTTTTAGTTTGAGTGGGTTTACTTTAATTTCAAAGCATACAAAGAAGATGATGCATAAAAGTGATTTGTTTAAAATGAAAAACACAAAAGCCATTGTGTGGTCTCAAAGCAACTCTAATTACTAGAAAACACAGATTGTTTCTTATTAGCTTAATAGGCCAAAAATCTGTGCTTATGAGAACTCCATTCATTTTAGAAATTGCACAAAGATTTTCTCCACATTGCAAACATGAATAAATAATGATTAATGATTGTGCTTTGTTTTCATTTTTAAATCAAATTCACATTTGAGGAAGATGGAAGACTTGCAGTTCCTCAATCCTCATGATGTGTTTGAGTTCTTCAAAAAGTTTGCTGAGCTCCTTTTTACATTTGAATTATATGGTGTACTTGGGGCAGGAATGATCAGTCTAGCATGAAAAACATGGTTGCAGTAATGACCCCAGGAGAATATTGAGGAGAGATTGCATAAATAAAATCCCTCCAAAACCAATAATCATGAAAGACCATGAAAACACATAAAGACAAAGTCTATTATGTTTTCCGGGTAGGCTGTGTATTTTGAAGGTGGTATTTAAGTTCTGGCAGGAGTTAAGAGATGATCTCAAGAGTGTTGCATGAACCATTTAACAGTTGACCGTGCATATAGAAAGGGAAAGAAAATTACCATCTGTTATATTCCAACTATGTTTAAGCACTGTGCTAGGTCATTTTCATGCTTTGTCTTATATCATCTCTATATTACTAAGATATCCTTATTTTACAGACATAGGGCCTAAAGTTCATGGATGTTAAGATGTCTGATGTTTCACAGCTAGTAAGTTGTAGACCAGTACATAGAACCTACCAGTATTTGATTTCAAATTTCATGCACTTATTATTATACCAGACTATCTCTTTCCAGAAAGGATGGCCTATCTTTCCCTATGACAGAAAAGAATAAAATACATGGCTTGGTTGTACCAATGAGCCTTTTGAAATGTAACCCAGCTTTATTTAAATTTTATTTATTTTTGTAAAACTTTCTCACATTGAAATTCTCATATTACATTTTTGGATCTTTATTCTTCCAACAACTCTGGAATGCCTCTTTGGGCCTAAGTTTTTAGAATAGGCTGCCTCACATATTCATTTATCAAACTTAGTTGGTACCCTGAAGGATTAATATCTGTACTGTACTGTATAAAGCAGCCAGCATCTTTGTGTACCATGTGTCTAAGTGCCAGTGTAATAGACCCTTGGAATTAGTTTACCCAGAATTTTGGATCTTATATTTACAACTAATTTTGTGTATTTGACAGGTGTATTTTTTGTGGTTAGTTGTTAATTCATAAAATTGGTATCTTCTTTGTGAATTGTTAATCATTAAAAGTATAAAAAGATCTCAAGTTGTTATTTTAAACTTAGTCTTGATCATAAGTAAGCAGAAGTAGGGGAGGTAAATAGATTTTAATCTAATCTAAGTAGCAAATTATTGCTTTGAGAAAGATGAAATAACTCAGTGATTATGAAATACCTCAAACAATTATGTTTATTGAAAATAAAAATTGAAAAACATGTCTCTACATGTTTAAATATATAGCTTCTTCAAAATAGCAATGAATTTTCTTTCTTAAATTGTAGTAGATATTTTAAGGGAAACACCTGGTTAGACATCTGATTGATAGGTGTTAGTGAGGTATTCTTTTCTGATTAAAATGATTCTAAAGAAAAGTGCTCTAATAAATACTTATTTTATCACAGAAATAGCAAAGGTTAAGCCAAGGTCTGTTTTCAGTCTGGAGTAATGGATGGCTTTATTTATTTATATATGTATATTTTGAAGGATTCATTGATTTTTTTTTTACCTATTTTAATATTTATTTTGTGGAACATAAGGACTATCAGCTATATGTATTTAAATATGTATTAACTATTTTAATATGATCCTTGAAATTCAATATATTAGCTACTGAAATGCCTTGTTTAGTACTCAATTACCATCAGGGTTTCATAAAGTACCTCCTTTATGTTTCAGTATTAGATTACCATGGTGAATGGGTGCAGTTTACCCAAAGGTACCAAGGTATATACGATGAACAGAACTTCATGAGAAATCAAGATGCCTTTTTAGGATCGTTTTCTACAAGTAATTAATTTAGTGCTAGCTTTAGTACTTGCTTTTGGTCCATGACAAAACCAACTATAACTCTGCAGTCAGAATTCACTGAATGATATGCTTGTGGCCTGAGAGAGACAGTGTGCTTCTGACTGTGTATTATTGGAAATCAGAGGATAGTCCCCGGGCAGAGCGAAGCTCTGGATTATGGACTTAATTTCCGTAGGCAAAAGCCATTCACAGTGGAGGATGCCTGAGTCTGAATTAAATTCAGGGAACAGTTACTCTGTACCTATTAAATATAATACACTGTGTTAGGCACCAAGAGATTTTTAAAAAATGAGTTTCACATATTCTCTGCTCTTAAATATCTTTCCTTTCCATTAATTGAGAGTCATGGCAATTCTGAGAATGAAGAAATTATCCACTAACATACTCCTCTTGCAAACCTCTGAAAACTGGAAATAATCATGGAAGAAACACCTCAAGTGATACCTTTAAAATATATGTACAAACTTAAAAAATTATATCAGTATTTATTGCACCTTAAAATCAATGTCACAGAAAATGCTCTCAGTTGCAAGAGATTTTCAGCCAAACTATTTTTTTTAAAGATGTCAGTCTTCCTCAGTCACTAGTATTGACTAGAAATCAATACTCCAGTAATAATTTTAGGCTTCGCATTAATATAATATATAACTATAAGTCAGTGTTACATAACAGAAGTAATTTATAAAATTCTACTTCAGGTCATTGTTTCACTGCCCTACGCCTGACTCCATTCAAGATTTATGGAGGCATGCTGTTTCTCATGCTGTCTGGCTCTGTATCCTTCATGAAAATTTAGTAGGGATTTCAAAGGGTGTCACATGAAATTCATAGTGTGGTACATGAAGGATATTTCAGATTATGAGTATGGAATTGAGAAAATCATGCATCATAAGAAAGATATTAGAGGTTTAAGAGAATTTAGATCGATTATTTCAGCTATTATTTCAGTCATTTCCTGGAGAAAATTCTAGAAAAGAACTGTATCTTACCTTAAATATAAAGCCCAAACTTCCTTTTCAGATACCGGGAACCAGAGATGTTAAGCTCGCAGGGTAATAAATTTGGATTTAAAAATCAACATTAAATTAAGAAAAAGACTTGATGTTTGTAGAAGGCTGTAGCTAGAGAATAACAAGAATCATCTACCCTAATTATTTTTAAACACATGTCATAGTATTATTAATTTGTCTTTAGAGGTTCTTTTTCTGTCTTTACCAGTATCACTAATTGGTTTCTGTGCATACTGAATGTTGTGAATCATAGGTTCAGGTATTCACTTTTTGCCCCTCATATTTTTATCTGATGTTTTCTGGATGAATAGAAAGTATGAACTAAGCCTAAATATCAAAGCCATTTTAAAATTTAAAGCATAGGCACGGCCAAATTTAAAGCTTATCTGTTTCTACCTGTGAGTGCGTTTTTAGATGATAGAAGTTATTGATATTTTTTGTATTTTAAGAGAAGCTATATTGAGATACAGGAATTTTAAAGTTATCAAATGTAATTTCCATATCAAGATAAAATATTAGATTTTATATTTCTAGAGGTTGTGGTTAGAGCCATGTTTAGGGTCATTTCATTATATTATGAGTACTAATGTCGCCACTACTAATACTGTTTTTAGTGCTACCATTTACTGAACACCATTCAATTCTAGCACTGTCCTAGACATATTGATACATTTTAGAATTGTCACAACTCTAAGAGATAGGTGGTGTTATTTTCATTTTTCAGATGAAGCGATTTTCACTCAGGAAATTGTCCCAAATCATATAGCAACAAAATAGCAGAACCAGTCTTCAAACCTAAATCTCTCATCTCCTCTCTAGGGAATTTTCACAAATGTTTGGAAAATGCTTATCGTTCTAACAGCAAATGTTGAGGAGTGATATTTACAAAACTTTTCAGAGTACTGGGAAATGTACAAAAGTGGGCTTTCAGAAGTTTGTGAGATTATTCATGATGTGTCTTTGGCCAAGGGCTAGGATATGCACATGTAAGGGAAGGACACACAAGGCTTAATATAATTGCCTAATATATAGATAGGAGTTGAATGGTGATACTAGAGTTAATACAGTGTTGGGAGATATTGGAGCTAACTGCAAGTCAAAACTCAGTATCCTTTAAATAAGACAACATATTTCAGACTCCTTACAGTGTCACTCACAATGTCCTGCATAACAGAAAAATCATGAGACCTATGATGAAGCAGAGAAGTGTGATCCTAATTTAAGAAACAAGGTTAAAAGAAAACAGACCCAGAAATTACCCTGATATTGAAATAAGCAGTTAAGGATGTCAAAGGAAAAGAAGATCATAATGACTAGATGGAGAATCTCAGCAGTGAAAAGGAAAATATACAAAAGAATCAAAGGGAAAGTCTGGAACTGAAAATTACAGTATCTAAAATGCAAAATCCTAACTTAACAACAGATTGAAGACTACAGGAAAAAAGTAAGTGAACCTGAAGACTGAGCAATAGAAATTATCCATTATTAAGAACAGAAAAAGATAAAGATTTGGCTGAAATGGAAACTCAGTGATATGTGGGACAATATTAAATGGTCTAAAGTATGTATAATTGAGCCAAAAAGAATATTTGAATAAATACTGGCCAGAAGTTTTCAAAATTTGTTAAAAACATATCAGTCTGTGATAAAGAAACACATTACATACACTGGAATACAATATGAATGATGGCTGACTTGTCACCAGAAAAAACAGAGGCCACAAGACAATGGAATAAAAACTTTAAATACTGAGGAGGGGTGAAAGAGATTTCCCGTCAAGCCAAAATTCTTTATGCATTGAAAATGCCCTTCAAAAATGAGGGCTAAATAGAAATACTTTCAGATAAATAAAATTTTAGATAGATGTTAAAGGAAATGGTAGTACAGGAAGGAATGAAGGTCACCATAAAACATAAATATATAAGGATATAGAAAGGGCAGTTTGAAAGTTTTTTTCTTTAACTTCTTTGTAAGACAACCCTTCAAAGCAAAAATAACCTCATATTGTGGAGTTTATTCCATGTGCAATGTAAATATATGGCAACAGTAGCACCAAAAATGGGGAAAATGGAATTCTTTGACATTCTAACATGCATATGAATTTGAACAATATGAGCTGTAAGAAGACTATGATATATTAAGTATGCTTATTCTAATAGAGAAAGCACTTGAAAACAACACGAGTTATAGTTTAAGATGAAATCAAATAATTAAAATAAAATGCTAAAAATATTTGATTAATCCAAAATATAGCACAAAAGGAGGAATAAAGAAAGAGGACAGCTAGAAAACAAATAGCAAGTTACTATACTTAAACCCATGCAGATCAACAATTGCATCAAATATGAAACAACTAAGAAAACCAGTTAAAGGCAGGGTATATAATGTAAGAAACATCTGTTATATAAATGAGCTAAGGATGGACCTGTATCTTGGCCCACAGATTGTTTATTTCTTCACAGCAGCCTGAGATCTGTTAGTTCAAAAGACTACTAGTGCAAAACTCAAGTTTTTACACATCCACTTATTTTCAAAATGGCCCAGAAAAATATTTTGTTAGGGCCTTTGTGTTTTGCATACTCAGGCAAAATCTCATCTGGTAGCTGTTACCCATTAATAAAGAACTTTGTATTAGTTATAAGACCCTAAACTGCTGTGGTCCCTCAGAACTCTCTGAGCCAAAGACTCCTTGCTATGCTGCTGAATGACATCACCTAGACATGTAAGGCCCCTCTCTGATCCCTTTTTCCCCTGGGAGTTCCCTTGCCCTCTCCCCCTTCTGGATGGTTGCCCCCATGCCATTGCCTCTGGATCATCTCATGCTGAGAGAGGCTTCCCTCTCATACAACCTTGTCCAAGTGCCATACAATAAAGCTGATTGTGTATTACTGCCTTTGGTGGTCATCTTTTTCCTTGATAGTTGCCAGAGCCGTCAAACCTCCTGTAACACACACCACTATGCTCTCTACAAGAGTTGTCCTTTCTTCGTATTTTAACTGAATTGAATTTTTATTTCTTTTTATTTTCGTTTTGAAATAATTTTAAAAATAAATGTTGCAAGACCATGACAAAAAACTCCCATGTACCCTTCACACAAATACCTCCATTTCCCCCATTTTTCAACATTGTACAGTATTTGTTCCATCTCTCTCTCACTGTATGTATTTATTGATTTGAATATACACACACAACTTTGAGAAATAATTTGATCTCTCATTTCAAAATTTGAGAATAAATAGCAACCAGTAAAATGTTTAATGTGCATTTCTCCTGAGCAAACACGCTCTCTAACATACCCCATTATAGCCATTCAAATTAAGACGTTAAAAATTATATCATACTCAGACCTCATTCAGAATTTGCCAGCTTCCCCAACAATGTATTTCTTACTTTCTGATCTAGATTATAATATCTTATAATGCATTTAGTTGTCACATACTTTTAAACTTCTTCAATCTGGAACAGTTCCTCACTCTTGTACCATTTTTCACTATCTTGACAGTTTTTTCTTTTTTCAATAAATTTATTTATTTATTTTATTTTTGGCTGCATTGGGTCTTCGTTGCTGCGTGCGGGCTTTCTCTAGTTGCGGTGAGTGGGGGCTGCTCTTTGTTGTGGAGCATGGGCTCTAGGCGTGCAGGCTTCAGTAGTTGTGGCGCATGGGCTCAGTAGTTGTGGCTCACAGGCTCTAGAGCGCAGGCTCAGTAGTTGTGGTGCACGAGCTTAGCTGCTCCGCGGCATGTGGGATCTTCCCAGACCAGGGCTCGAGCCCACGTCCCCTGTATTGGCAGGCAGATTCTTAACCACTGTGCCACAAGGGAAGCCCCTTGACAGTCTTTTAAAAAGAGTTCAGGTCTTAAAATTCTGTAAGATGTCTTTTGACCTTGGTCTATCCAACGTTTAATCACATTAAGACTAAGGACATCCATTTTTGGCAGAAATGATAGTATAGTTTTTTGTGTATTACATCATTAAAACATTTATTCATAAATTTATTAATGTAAGCATGGAAATATGGATTAATATCTTGTTCTGTGGGCCATATCTAATAATATCATTATTTGATTTTACTTGTAAATTCCTACCAACCTGGCTAGCAGGAGTCCTGTCAGACTGAATTCTACTGAGCACTTCTCTTACTTTGGGATATTCCAAGTTCGTCTTATAGTTTCTTTGCCTTAGGTCTGGAATCAGCTATTTCTCCAAGGATCTCTTTTTTTTCTTGTGGAGTATAGTATCAGAAAACTGAGACCTGGGTATTAGATGTGCTGATTACTACTGAAGTGTCACTTCTTCTAGACCCTGTCTGTAGACAGAGCTAGGAAATATATATGTGTATACATACAAACAGACATACATGTGAAACATGCATCTACATTTTTTAATGCTAAATCAATCAAGTTAGTTAATCATAGTAACAGATCAGATTAAAATGATATGATCATCTCATTATATGCAAAACAAAACCACTTGTATAATTAACACATATTCATGATAAAAAGTATAGGCAAAATATGAGTAGGAGGGAACAATCTCAATTTAATTAATTGGAACTATAAAAAACCCTGCAGCTAGCATATAGAACATTTCCCCCTAAATTTGGTGACAACACTAGGATTTCTACTCTCATCTTTTTTTTAAAACTTTGTTCTGGAGGCCCTAGCCGATGTAGTAAGATAAGAAAGGGGATAAAAGACATACATATTAGAATGGAAAAATAAAACTCTTTCTAAAGATGCCAGGATTGCTTACCTTAAAAAAAAAACAAAAAACAAACAAAAAAAATACCTCTAAGGGATGTACCATAAATAAAAAGGACTGAAACTAGTATTTGGCAGGATGGCAACATACAGGGTCAATGTAGAAAGCCAACTGTATTTACATATGCTAGCAACAAACAATTGGAAAATGAAATTTAAGAAATTACATTCCACATACAGTAGCATAAAAAACATAAAATACTTAGGAACAAACTCAAAAAACATAAAGTATTATATACGAAGATTCCTATCTTATTTCTGAGAGAAAGAAGACCTAAATTAATAGAGAATTGTACTGTGTTCATGGAAAAAAACAGTCAAATTTAAGATGCTAACTTTTCCTGGAAATTAAATCTGTAGATTCAATGAAATCCCAGTCAAAATCTCAAATACCTTTCAGGTAGATTTTGACAAGTGGATTTTAACATGTATATGGAAATGAAAGATGGAGAATAGTCAAAGTAATCTTTAAAAAACTGTGCAGTTTGTAGACTCACACTACCTAATTTCAAGATCAGTGGAACAAATCAGAGTCCAGAAAACATTCATGTATGCAGTTAATTGATTTTTGATAAATTAAGGCAATTCACTGGGGAAGATGCCAAGGGACTGAAGATTTATAGAGAAAAATGTGAAACTTGACCACTATATTATACTAACAAAATTTTGTCTTAAAATGGATCATAGATCTAAATACAAAAGGTAAAACTACAGAAATCGTAGAAGAAAATGTAGGTATTCAACTTAATCTGCATTTGTATTAATCTTCACAAAGTTGGTGTTGATTAATATTTCTTAGATGTGACTCGGAGTACATTAGCCATAAAAGAAAAATTGATAAATTGGATTTCATCAATGTTAAAAACTTTTGCTCATGAAAAGACAATAGATGAAAAGGCACACTATGGCCTGGAGCAAAATATCTGTATTATCTAGAGCAATAGATGTATTTGACAAAGGATATATATCCATAATGTATAAAGAACTTCAAAAACTCAGTAATAAAACACCTTGATAAAAAATTGACAAAAGGCTTGAAGTGAAACTTCACTAAAGAAAATATATATATGGCAAATAAGTACATGCAAATGTGCTAAACATCATTAGCCATTAGAGAAATGCAAATGAAAACAACAGTGAGATATGACCTCATGCCCTTTAAAATCACAAATAATAAAGAGATGGACCATACCAAGTGTTGGCAAGCATGTGGAGATATTGGACTGCTCTGTATTGTTTATGGGAGTATAGGATAGAACAGCTGTTTTGAAAAACTTTTTGGTAGTTCCTAATAAGATTAAGCATGTAACTACTTTATGACCCAGGAATGACACTTCTAGGTACTCATCCAAGGGAAATGAAAACATGTGTCTGTAAGAGAATACTTTTGCAGAAAATTTATAGGTGAACATTTAAAATGACCAAAATGTCCATTTGGTTCATAAATAACCAGATAGTTATATAGTCAAACAGTAGACTGCTATTTGCTAAGAAAAACACTGGATGCATCTTAAAAACATTTTCTTGAACAGCAGAGTAGCCAGAAACAAAATAGTACCTACTGTAGGTTCACCTTTATGTGAAGTTCAAGAACAGACCTATCTCATCTATGGGATAGAAATCAGAACAGTGTGTATGAAGGGTATCTTGATTGTGGTATTAGATTTATGGGAGTGTGCATTTGCCAACACTTTTCAAATGTGCATTTTAATGTATGCAAATTTTAGCTTGATAAAATACATTATAAAGCACAGTATAAGACAGAGTTTTGGTAGTAAACAGCACAACCAAATTAAGATTATTCAAAGAGATTTTAATAAAGGGATTTTTACAAAGTGTGTGCAGGGCTACAAAAACCACCAAAGGATAGTGTAGTACCCCAGGGCTGCAGTGGGGATCATGACTACCTATGAGCAGTAACCCAGGAGAAAGGGCATGAGAGCTGTTTGGGTGAGGGACACAGCCAGTCTGAAGTGACTCTATGTGGAGGAAATCAGAGGAATAATATTTCTAACTCAGTATCCTTTCTGCCCTCTGATCTGCCAGTGCTTGCCAGCCAAGCCAATCCAAACCAAAAGCCAGAGTGCAAGGGAGCATGTTGAAGCAGTCTCTATAGGTTAGTTTCCTGGGGTTCAGAGCAAAATAAAGAGAATAATAAAGAGTAGATATGGGGCTTCCCTGGTGGCACAGTGGTTGAGAATCCGCCTGCCGGTGCGGGGGACACAGATTCGTGCCCCGGTCCGGGAGGGTCCCGCATGCCGCGGAGTGGCTGGGCCCATGGACCATGGCCGCTGAGCCTGCGCGTCCGGAGCCTGTGCTCCGCAATGGGAGAGGCCACAACAGTGAGAGGCCCACGTACCGCAAAAAAAAAAAAAAAAAAAAAAGAGTAGATATGGATGGGCAAACAGAAATTATCCTGTATCCTATATGGGTAGAGATGGAGAGAGAGAGGCATTTAAATTAGAACGGTTTCACTCATTTGTCCAAAAATCTAAAAGAAGAATTGACTGCTAGAAAATTAGGATGTTTGTTTGGTGGGGATAATTGTGGGATTCGGAGGACATATCCTCTGTTTGTGTACAAAGACTAACAACTGCCTTAGCTCTAGGTGTAGTCTGGTAGATGGGGCTAGTAAAGTATTGCCTACTGATCAAGGATTTGGATATTCTGAAAGCTGTATTTGAAACATTCTACCAACATGAGTAGAAATTATCCTGGAGAAAACGTGGTTGTGAAGATTCATAATGGCTTTTATCTTTATAGCCTTAAAATAAATATCTTAGATATATTTTAGTAGTATTTGTGATCACAAAATGTTTCTGCTGGGTGACTTGGCAACGATAAATTCAGTTTTTCAATTGTATCTCATTCAGAAAATATTGCAAAATATTTTTTCAACCTGAAGTACTTTGTCAAACAGTCTTGATTTGTGAAATATAGATGCTTTATTGTCATATATTCTTTTATTTATTACAAGGTACCTCGTTCGCAATGATAGAATCTCCTTTCTGCATCCTTCACTCTGAGCAGCTAATGCTGTTTATAGTTATGTTTATGTTTATGCTGTTTACAAAACATACAGATGCACCTTTTTTCCTTTTTACAATTCTATCTTTTTTGGTATGTCATTTGTATCATGACACATATGACTTACTGTGAAGCTGTGGTGAATAATAGGACAGGATTCAAAGACAGATGCACATTAAAGTGAAAGAATTGCCTGGAAAATATCATATTGTTGATAGTCGCCTCACCATGTAAATGTTTTCTGCCAGACACAGGAAGCTGTGGTCCAGTAATTATCCAACTATGTGACCGATTCCAAGTGTTATTCTGTTTTCTCTAAGGATTATAATGTAGTTCTGTAACTATTTGATTCTGAAATAATAGTGATAATTAACAACTGTAGATCATTTTACCATGTTCTTAACATACATTTTAATTGGTCCTCATAGAAACATTATTAGATTATTTTTAGGTAGACATTGTCATATACATTTTCCCCAAGGAAACCAGAATTAGTGGAGGATTTTTTATACAAGGTCAAAAAGATAATCATAGAATTGTGCCTGTCTGACTCTGTTATGTTACATTATTTCTTGATCAGTAGACTACAGTCTTTTCTCTTTGGAGAAGTGCCTTTATGTTTTCTTGAGTCTTTGATATCTCTAGGGCTGAGTGACAGGAAATCAACCAGGGTCTAGGATGATGGAGAATAGTATTTAAGAGGAATTTGCTTCCAGTTGTGGGCCCACCTACTAGGAGAACCATATAGAGAGTGACTTGACCATATTATCATTGACCTGAAATGCAGGGGGTATGCCACAACTAACACCCAATGCAGCAAAAATAAATAAATAGATAGATAGAAACTTGCACACAGTTGTTTATAGCAGCTTCATTTGTGATTGCCAAAACTTGGAAGCAATCAAGATACCCTTGAGTAGGTGAATTGATAAATACACCATGTACATCCAGACAATGGGATCTTATTCAGAGCTAAAAAGAAATGAGCTCATATTATGTGGAAAAGTATGGAATTAAATCACTAATATTCCATTTGGTTAACAAAAGTTAAAGTCATCCAGGATATGGAGCAAAAGGAAATTTAACATGCTGTTGTTAAGATGATAAATCACTCCAACGACTTTGGAAGATTATTTAGCATTGTCTACTAAAATTCAAGGTACACGTACACTATGACCAGAAGTTCCACTCCTAGTTATAGGTCTTAGATAATCTAATACATGTATGTGTCAGGATATATGTATAAGAATGTTTGTATCAGTGTTATTTTTAGAAGTTGCAAACAGGAAAATAACCTAAAGATACACAAACAGTAGAATGGACTGGGTGTATTCTATAATTGGAGCACTGTACGGCAACGAAAATAAATGACCTAGCTTGGTGGCTCGTAACACGCTTAACAGACACTTTGGGTATTTATAGTATAATTCCACTAATTTCATTTATATAAAGTTCAAAATCAAACTAAACCGTACATATTTTTAAGGGCTGCACATATTTTAAGATATGGGTGGGATATACATGTTAGGTGTCTGGGTCCTGTCAATATTTTATCTCTTAACTCAGGTGTCCTCTTTATAATTATTATATTGCATATATTTATGATTTTTTCTGTATGTGGTCATGTTCCGTGATTTTAACATTGAGTATTTAACAATTAGACTTCTTTAAAACCATTAAATGATTTGAGACGTTATTCTCTTACCTTTTATTCCAAGTCATACATAAGCATTTGCTCACAGAAACAGATTTGATAAGGTCAGATAAAAGTCAGGTTAACATATTTAAAAAACAAGTACAGTTTTCTGTTTCTCAGTCGTGACTGTTAAAATAATCAAACCCACCAATTACCTCCTACAATTAAATAAGTGCAAATCATTTGACATCCAAGGGAACCAAAAGTCAGAGCCGTAGCTGAAATTACCAGTAACTTTGCAGATGGTGCAGGTAATAAGGCTATCCAATAAACTTCATTTTCATAATTGTGTGTGTGTGTGTGTGTGTGTGTGTGTGTGTGTGTCAGTGTGTCAGAAGGAAGTCTTATTTTCAAGTTAGTGGCTTTTATTTATTTTACTTATTTTTTTTTTTTTTTGCGGTACACAGGCCTCTCACTGTTGTGGCCTCTCCCGTTGCGGGGCACAGGCTCTGGACGCACAGGCTCAGCGGCCATGGCTCACGGGCCCAGCTGCTCCGCGGCATGTGGGATCTTCCCGGCCCGGGGCACGAACCCGTGTCCCCCGCATCAGCAGGCGGACTCTCAACCACTGTGCCACCAGGGAAGCCCCAAGTTAGTGGCTTTTAAAAAAATGTTAACATGAAATATACCTGGGGCTTTGAATATGATTTGAAAGTAAAACATAACATATCTACCCCAAAGGAAAAATATGTGTATGTAAACACACACACACACACACACACACACCCCTACACCTGAAAATAGCCATTAGATTTTCTTGGCCCATAGAAAAGCAAACTTAATGCTCGTACTGGCACACTACCAGGAATTTAAGCCATCTGACTATTTCAAGACTATGCAACTGTGATGATAACACTGACAATAGAACAGAAATTGTACTTCGTTGGGAAAAAGTTGCATTCAATTTAAAAATTTTGCACAAAGGTGTTTTAATGAGAATGAATGTATTGTCCCATATACAGGCTTACAAATCAGTTATTTAGGAATGGGCTGGTATCAGCATCTGCCAAACCTCTTCTCAGGGTTCAGAGTGAACTAATGGTAAATGAAAGCCCATTAAATCTATTGCTGGACCTTGTCTTCCTAATTTACAAACGCAACCCTATATTCTTTAAAAACTTCCAGTGACATTACAGAGGAGAGATATATCTCCAGGAAAAATAAATAAATACGGTTCTTTTGCAAATTCTCTCATGACCACAGTAAGGAAGGCCAGAGAGAGAATGGTAGCAGCCTACAGCTATAATATAGAAAATTAGTTTTAGCCAAAAGCGGAACTAGGCACTGCTACCTTAGCCATTGAGAATGAGTAGCACGCTGGTATATAACCTGGGTAAAAAGGAGTTTCGGTTCCTGATGTGTGTGATCTCTCCTCATGGTCCCTCAAAAGAAAGTTGACCTTTCCTAATTCCTGGTAGGAGGGAGAATGCCTCTGGGGTTGCACACTCTGAAAACATTGATGGCATTTTAAAAGAACTGAATATTTTAAGGCATGAGCACTTCATGTAATTGAGGCAATCTTTAATTTCAAAACAGTCACCTGCTTGCTAAAAATAGGGGCTCCCAACAAGAGAGCGTCGCATCAAATATAATTTCTATTGGTGTATTTTTAGTACACTGTATGATAAGTTGACTAATGGTGAACTTTAAAGGTGTATTTTAATGATGGGAAAATTTCAAGAGTCTTTAATTCTGAGAAGAATTCAAGCATTATGCTATTAGGTAGGCAAAATCCAAGTATAGCTCACCCCAAAAGAAGCTTTTGAAGGATTTCATTCAACATATCTTACCTTTTATTGAACAAAGTGTTACTGGTTTCATTATTTCTATATCTGGGATTGGGAATCCACATTAAAGAGAAAGCAGTGGAGAAAGAGAAGCTGTCAATTTTCTATATTTAGCTCTAGTTACCTACTACAAGTTCAATAACATCTTTCCAAAAAGATATTTTAGGGGCATTTGCAAAATTGCTTAAGGTAATTAATTCAAGTTCAAATGAGAAAATGAACCCATCAGGGACATTATTTCTCAGGGAAGAATTCCTTCAGAGTACATCCTGTCTGAGAGCAGATATTTCGGGATTGCACTTGATTGGATACTCTTAGAAATATAAAGTAACACATGTTTATGCATATATTTATATAAACTATCCTTCTCTCATTTGCCGAAGAAGTTTCGTCTTTCCCTCTACCTCCTGATTATACCACTTGAACTTAGTATTACAATTACCTAATTAAATTAAATATTATATTTATCGATGAAATATATACTTGAAAAAAGTCGTGTTTCTATTAAAAACAAGGTGAATATCTTGAAAAGACACTAATGGTGAATCTTTAAAAAAACATGTCAAATCAGCTGTGAGAGGACTAAAGTATAAAACATTGGGAAAAATTACAAAACCATTGAAGTATTCTCTCCAGCTTGCTACATGATTCTCTAGGTTTTCTTTAAAGAAGCAGAAACTGAAAATGGTAGTCTTTTTGCATTACAGCTGAGATGTATGCAACAAGGCATGAGACTTGATGTCATTTCCAAAAGGACCCTTAGCCTACATCAAATGTTTGGCAAGTTAATAAGCATTTATATGTTTTATTTTTTCAATGTTTGACATACGTACATATCAGTTTTTAAAAAAACAGTGCTGTTTCAATCAACTTTCAATTAACCAAATAACTACTGGTCACAGTTGGAATAAAGGACAGGTAAAGAAATAAAACTTTGCATCTCTTTCCCTCACCCATTCACCACTGAGTTATTTTCAGTTCATTTGTATAATGAAGTAGAATTTGTTGGAATATAATTTTAGCAGGAAAATGAGTTCAGAAAGACCATGTGACAGAGTAGATGTATACTGAAGCCAGTTTAGAAGAGGGATAAAGTATACAAGAGGGCAAAAACATTCCTCTCGGTGTCTGGCAATCAAACTTAGCACCTAGTAAAAGCACAAATACGCATAGAATTATGCTAAGAAATATATTTATATTTCTCTCACCAAAGACCTGAAGAGAAAAAGTAATAGACAATTGTCTTTGATTTGCTACATAAGCTTTGTCACATCTCTTTCTTTTCCTAGACATAATTTTTGAGATCTTTTCTCACATTCAAGACATATAGAAGTAGCACACACAAATATAATAGCACACATAATAGCAGCACTGAATTATACATGAATGGGCAAACTAATATTTTATTTGTCAAGACCAATTAGTTTGGGGAGGTGAAGAGACCAGACAGAAAGCAAAATGTTTTTTGATCAATCCAGGAAGGCTCCATAATGAAGATGGAACTTATTGTACAATTTAAAGTGGGAATAACCAGTCCGGGTAAGAGAAGAGAGGTACAGTACAGTTTCATATTCAGTTAGGAAACAACATTTTTATTTGTTTTAAATGAAGACAAACTACTATACTTTTTTGTTCCCTCTCAGCAAAGTCAGGAAAAAATGCCTAAAGATTCATAGAAAATTTGGATCATTAAACAAGCAAAGAGTATGTTTTCATGGAATGCTCCTTTAAAAAATTTTTTTTTCTCACACTGGAAATCTATAAGGAAAAACTGATATAAGAAGATTCTAAAAGTAGAGGAAAAAAAAAGATTTCTACCTGTAATTCCAGATACTTCTAAAATGTGACCAATTACCAATCATGAAACAGAATGTAAAATAGTCACTTTAGGTAGAACCTTTTCTTTACTTAGAAATGAAATGAGTTTAAGCAGTGTCTACTGTGGATATTCCATGAATTACAGCATTTGGCTTCTTCAACGGCTTTAATATTTGTGAGTTTCTAATGCAGTGGGCCCTTGGAAGTAGGCTGATTCTGGGATAAAAGTAATCATATTTCTGCTTTTGTAGTTTACCACTGAATTCTTATTTTCCAATAAACTTGTCTATATTGTTGTGTTTAACGGAAACATATTGCTGTGACCACACAGGTATGCATCCACCAATTATTCAAACCCACTCAGTTATGTAATTCCCCAAACACAGCATGATTTCATCTAGAACAAGAAAATCAGAAGTAGAATTAAGGGCCCCCAAAGACAGTCCTACTTGTATATTTTACTATCAATCTTAATGTCATTGGTGTGCACATGTCCACATAAAAAATGATCAGCAAGACACAGATGATAGTTGATAAATTTCAAACAATATTGGGTGCAAAAATGTAGTATAATAAAGGAATTTGGACAGTCCCTTTAAATCTATTATGATTGGATTTGGTTGAATGTTGACATTTATCACTAGTTTCAGAATATTGGTGTGATTTTTGTCCCTATCATCTATCACCTAAGACATGCTCATACCTATACAAAAAACAGCCAACTTATTTAAATCATACGTCATGTTTTCATTGCATTATCTAAGAGAATAAAGTTGTTTAAGTGGCAAAATTGTCTCAGTTCTATGAGCCTCTACCATATGAGAGAAGATGTGGGAAGCTACATGCTATTGTGGAAAGATTCCCAGGATTATAGCTGATCAAATTGGGTCTGAATGTCAAAGCTGTATCTATTCAATGTGGAAAATCACATCTCTTTTCTGACAATGACTTCCCTCTATAAAGATATGTTTATGATTAAAATGTATTACTACTTGAGAAAGGGTAAGCTGTTGTGGCAGGATAATTGACTGAAATGTTTATTTTCATCCTGATACTACATAAGATTGGGGGGGAAATGGGAATTGCCTTGCCTTGCCTATCCCTAACACTTCTGTGTTAAGAATCTGGACTTCTTATGTCTTTGGAGGACCTTGATTTTCTTTTCTGTTGCTGAGCCAAAACCAAACTGTGATAAATGCAGTGTGGTATCCTGGATTGGGTCCCGGAACAGAGAAAGGAAGTTAGTGGAAAAATTGGTGAAATCTGAATGAAGTCTGGAGTTTACTTACTAAAATTAAATGTTGGCTTCTTAATTTTGACAGATGTACTAAGATAAATATATTAACATTAGGGGAATCTGGATTAGAGGTCTACAGAAACTATTATTTTCAAAACTTTACTGTTAATCTATAATTATTTCAAAGCTATAAATATTTTAATATTTTTAATATTAAAGCATGTAAATTACCAGAAGAAAAAGCCCTCCGAAGGCTTTTGTTAGGGGAATATAAGGGATGAACGGAGCCATGCACAGGAGTGAGGGTCAGAACAGTTTCTGCCTTTGAGGAAAAAGAGATTGGGTTCTATAAGTGCTGGAGACCTGCATCTCACTACCATGCAGCATCCTGGTAATTGACAGCAACTCTGATTCGCAGGTGCGCTGGGGTAATTGAATACCAGTAACTAGTAGTGTGGCCGTGGGATTCGTGGTGAAAGAACCCTGTACCCACTCTTAACCTGGAGGGATTGAAGTTCCCAGAAGACTTTGACAGTATGAACTTCAGCAGTTTATGTGACATGTTAAAGATTAGAGACCCTTTCCCAGAGTTTTGTGCATCAGGTACTCCTCCCTATTCTTGAACGCCCTGGAGAGGCCCCCCCAAAACAGGATTGCTTTTATCACCATTCTGGCAAAGAAAAGTCATCTGAGATTTTCTTGCCTCTCCACCAAGTGTGGTGTAATATATGCAAACCTATTACCGTAAAAGTCATGAAATATAAATAAGAATCATTATTTGAGCAGGGGGAGGATTTCTGCTTTGAAGAACCCTCCATCTAGCACACAGCCACCCGCAGGATGAAAGCACTTCTCATGGCAATGCAAAGGCTGATCAAAGGTAGGTATTGGCACTTGCAGACTGAACAATGAAAGTTATATGACACAATACAGGATAGGAAGTAAGACATGTTCTAAGCATAGAAAATTGAGTGGGATTAAAATTCTTTTATTGGATACATTATTTTCCAACAGAATTTGGTATGTAGGAATATAATGAGTCTTAGTGAACTAATTATTTCGTCAATTGGTAAAATTTCAGTTTTTATATATGATATGGCAATGAACATGAGTGCAAAAGACTTCAACTTGATTTTGTTACAATCATTTAAAAGAAGAAAATCAGCCTGTTTTTATGTAGGTAAATCAATATCTAAGTGACAAACTTATTCCAAAATATACCTAACATACAACAGCTGGATGTTAAATGAATCTTTCTAAATAAAATAATAAATTGGCTGCCACCAGGAACATAAACTTTTATTGTATGAAACGTTTTTATTTCGTAGTGTAAAATTGGCAACTTTGATGATTCATTGTTCGCGGAACAGCTTGAGATCACTGCTAAAATGTCGATTATTTTGTTTTAATAGTCTAAGCTTTCTAAACCACTGCAGATGTTTTATTCTGAGTGTAATGGGAGGGCGAAAAAGAACCTAAATGAATTTTTAAAGAACTGAAGCTCCATTTGCATCATCTTCCAGAAATTGAGAATAATTTGTGAAAAAGTAATTCATCTCAGTTGCATGGGTTTGATCAATTTAAATATTTTTAATTTCATCAGTTTCATAGAGCTGCTATACTTGGAGAGATAGAGAAGTGAACTGTTATTAAGTGGTTACTGGATGAAGAAATGTATTTAAATCAGTTTCTGAGGATATTATATATGTCAGGTTGATGGCAAATAAATTATAGTCCAGCTCTGTGGAGGTAGTCACAGTGGACTCTAATTTCAAAGAGGTAAGGAGTGTAATTACAAACAGAGTGCAAGATATGGAAATAAAGATTGAGTTTTGAGGAAATTTCCCCAATATAGCTCCCTACTCTTTCTGAGTTTGCAGATGTAGATATTCTTCATTTTTAGTTTCTTGAATGATTTGCAGATTTGCATTTTTCAATTAACAGGCACTTATTTAAATCCACTAATGTGGATTTAAACATTACACTCATTTAGTCTTCCTAACAATGCTGTGACAGGTAATTTTCTATTGTGGTGTAACAAATTACTATAAACTTAGTGGCTTAAAATAAATCACATTTAGTATCACACAGTTTCCATAGGTCAGGAGTCTAGACACAGCTTAGAGGGTTCTCTGCTCAGGGTCTGGAGCCTTTAGGGCTGAGATCCCCTTTTTCTTGGTGGCTGTTGACTGGGGACAGCTGTCAGTTCCCAGAAACTTTCCTCAGGTTCTTACCACGTGGCCCGTCTATAGGCAATCCCCATCAAGGTTGTTTGCTTCTCCAAAGTCAGCAGGAAAATCTCTCTCAATTCAAATTTCTATCTTCCATCTGCTCAGGCAGAGTCTTATATAGCTTAATTACTAGAGTGACTATCCCATTGTATTTACATGTCCCACTCACTGAGGCATGGAAACGTCTGGTAAAATGCTTGAAGTCATAGCTAGCAAGTAGCAAGGCCAAAATTTGAACGTGGGAGTTGCACTATCAGTGTCTGTGTGGTAAACTCTACACTGTCCTACTTGTTTTCTAACTTTCCTACTAGAAAGCTCTTTGGATACACTCTTCCAAGGCACTATTTCTAATTAGATAACAAAATAATGAAATGAAGCTACACTGTAGAAAGTATTATTATGATAGTGTCATTATTTTATAATTTAGAATATAGAAATAACAACCATCCAACCTCCAGGAATAACTATATCTACCTTTCCATATGCAAGGCATAGGATATGCATGCTGTCTGCCAGTTCACTTAGTCATCAGAGAAAACATAATGCTCGTTAATTCCCTCCCTCTATTATGGGAGGTAAAACAATAAATACACGTTCTAAAGCACTTAGACTAGGTAGCCAAAATTCATTTGAGTGTAGCAAAAACATGCTAGAGACTAGTAGGCAAGTGCCTCCGTTCTGCCAGGGGTGGAAAAATGCCAGCTTCTGATGCATGAGGAAATAATTTATAAGGTGTAAAGCACCATCTTCTTAAAAAAGTGCAACAATATATGCTTTTAAAAATTTATTTAATAAACAATTGCTCAGGACTTCCCTGGTGGTCCAGTGGTTAAGACTCCGCCTTCCAATGCAGGGAGTGCGGGTTCAATCCCTGGTCGAGGAGCTAAGATCCCACATGCCTGGCCGCCAAAAAAAACCAAAGCATATAACAGAAGGAACATTGTAACAAATTCAATAAAGACTTAAAAAAACCCCACAATTGCTCAACATCTGTTATAAATCAGATATTCTTATATTCACTGTGTATTTATAAATCAATAACAAAATATCCTCTCCTTAAGGAGTTCACTGTCTAGCAGAAAATACTGAGACTAGGATAAACGATTATCATGCATTCTGGCATTTGTTTTGATAAAGGTATACATAGCAGTAACACCATACTGGAAATAGGAATTTTTCAGCTGTAGCTTAATGAGAGAGAGGACTGCATAGATAGATACTGAAGCTGAATATCTAAAGGTGAAGAGTTCCAGCATGATAGAACTGGGGGCATTTCAGGCAGAAGAAACACATGTAATTTGACAAAAGCATGTGAGAAGGTGGAGGGTTAGATGATTTGCAAAAATACTGGATTTGTAAAAGGAGTATAGGGGATACGTTGGGAATGGCAATTTAGACTAAGATGGTCGGAGTGAACCAGACCATTAATGGCTCTGTAGACCACACTCTTACATTGGTACTTGAAGATGATTTTAATTTCTTAGAAACAGATGGTTTAGTGATGTGTAGGCTTTTTCATTTGAATTAGCACATAAGCTAATTTTTGCTGCTTCTGGATGGCTATTTGAGTGAAAATAATTAAAAAATTTATTTCTCAGCTGAGTTAAGTATATAACCACTACTTTAGAATCCACACAATTATCATCATAGACTTCATGATAGCAGAGATCTTTTATTTCCTGATGTATATCAAGTTCGTAGAGTAATGAGAAAATCATAGTAATGTCTCAGTAACTGTTGAATGATTGTGGGTATTCTCAATAACATGTAAAAAGCAGTTAAACCTGGGTGATTTTTGTCGTCTTCTTTATATACTACAGTATTTTCTAAATCTTCTAAAATAACGTGCAGCTTTCTGTGAGAAAAAAGATTGTAAAACAATATAAATATTTTAATGCACCAATATGATCATATTCTACTTTTTATATTTCTCCAGTTTTCTATAATGGAGATATATTACTTTTACAGTGAAAAATATTTAAATGTGATAATTGTAATTTTCTTACAGAGAATCTAAATGGTGCTTACAGAATACTTTTTTTTCTTATGATTAAAATATCAAGTTTCCCTTGAGGGATATTGCATAGAGTAGTATAAAGAGTACCCATGGGGAGTCATATGAATTAGTTGCTTGTAGCTTTGACATTACCCATCATGTGACTTTGGACAAGTGCCTTCACTTTTTGCATAAACATAAATGACTAGAAGAGTTAACAATCCTGGCTGTACATTGGGATCCCCTAAAGAGTCTTAAAAAGTAATGATACTCCAGCCCTAGTCCAAAGGTTCTGATTTAATTGGACCTGAATTGGGCTTGGGCATCAGTACAGAGAGAGAGAGAGAGAGACTTTCCAGATAATTCTGTGTACAGGCAGACTTGAGAAACACGTGGCTAGAATTTATCTTAGTGCTTCTTAAGATCCGATATGCTATAATCTACTTGACTAGACCAATTAAACCACAAAAAGAGGCATAATGTTTCATCTGTTTTCTATATTTTTGGCTTATAAGTTTCTACATCGTGTGGAATTTTACTAAATACTCCCTAAATCAATCATGCTGCATATCTCGGTATGTCATATTGGTATCCTAGGTGGTTATTAAAGGGGCAGGATTTTGTTACTCAAATTCCTGAGATTTTCTTCAGTTGTTCAGATACACCTGAAGTTTTCTGGCTCTCCAACAGGCATATCCTTTAATGGCTTAAAGTACTCTCTGCTATAACACAGGGTTTCCGTACATTGAGACTCTACAGGCTAACCATAGGGTTGATTGAGATTGAGTTGGGGCTCATGTTTTCGAATTGAATTAACTTGAACAATTGTGGATGACAGGGGAGAGGAGGGGGAGGCTGTTCTAGAAGAAAATAAAACAATTCATTTATTAGGAAGACTTAGTCTCATCCAAATGGAGCCCTCTGAAAGCTTTAAGATGATAACTCCTCATAAGGTTGAAAATAGTCGGTGATTTTCTAACAGGTGAGGTACAGTCTGGTTAGAGAGGCGCTCTAAGCAGGAGTGAATTATGAGCCTCATGCCTATCCAAACAACCTCATTTCATTTTCTGTAGGAAGATAAGCTGGGGTGGAGGAGTAAGGTGGATAAAGAATTCGACTGTTCAAGTGCAGAGGTGAAGTAGAATCAGAAACGATAGACCCCTCACTTTCCATAAGCTCCCAGAATATAGGTCTATTAAACTCATATGACTATATTTTCAGTTCAATTTGATAAACGTTTAGGGACTATGCAGTAAGCTGAGCACCGGGATGACAAGGACATTTTAAAAGAGTTTACAATCTAGGGAAGAAGAAATATGTACACGCAGTGTGATAACGAATATGTGCCAAATATTATTGTTAAATGGGGAAGTGGTAGAGGTTCGAAGATACCATCCTATGTCAAGAAACACCTGAATCAATTAACAACATGGCTCCTAATATCTGTCTTTCAAAGGGTCACCAGGATAGTAGTGGAATGAAATCAAGGATCTTGTCTTTCTTCTTATCTTTTCTATTCCCACTGTCTAGACCAGTGCCAGGTAAAGAATTGGTACTCAGTAAATACCTATTTAATGAATAGGTGAATGAATTATTTTACATTAGTTTTACCATGGTTTTCAATAGCTGATCTCCTCTACCCAACAGTATTTATGAGGTGCGAATTCATTGTTATCTGTCATAATCCTTAATTTTTATTGTTGTATTATCTGCATACAATAAAATGTATTAATTTTACCTGTATACTTTTAGTGACTTTTCACAAATATATATAGTTGTGTAGCCACTACCAGAGTCATGATACAAAACATTTCCTTCAATCTACTAAGAACTCTTTTTCACTTTACAGTTAATCACCCCTCCCTGCCTCAGCTCCTGGCAAACACTGACCTGCTTTCTGTATTCTGTTTTGCCTTTTCTCAAATTTCATATAAGTGGACTCGTATATTAAGAAATATTTTTGAGTTTTTTACTTAGCATAAAACTTTTTTTTTTTTTTTTGCGGTATGCGGGCCTCTCACTGTTGTGGCCTCCCCCGTTGCGGAGCACAGGCTCCGGACGCACAGGCTCAGCGGCCATGGCTCACGGGCCCAGCCGCTCCGCGGCATATGGGATCCTCCCAGACCGGGGCACGAACCCGTATCCCCTGCATCGGCAGGCGGACTCTCAACCACTTGCGCCACCAGGGAGGCCCGCATAAAACTTGAGGCTCATCTATGTTGTAAATGTAATAAAGTCATTCTGTAGATGAACCACATTTTGTTTATCCAGTCACTAGTTGATAGGCTGTATTTTGCTTCCAGTTGGTTTCCACTATGAAAAGAGCTACTATGACTATTCAAGTCCAAGTCCTTGTGTGGCTCTATCTGTGTGAATCATTTATCTTGAGTAAATAGCTCAGAATGGGATTGGTAGATCAGGTGGTAGTACCTGCTTAACACTTTACAGAGTACACAAACTGATTTCCAAAGTGGCTCTATCATTTTGCATTTCTACAACATCACCCATGCTTAGGGTTATCAGTTTTTATTATTATTAATTTTTTTAATTTTAGCAGTTCTAATTGGTGTACAGTGGTAGGTAACACATTATGCTTCTAAGCTGCATTTACCTGATACCTAATAATGTTTTCATAAAATGTGCTTATTTAACCTTCTGAATATCTTCTTTGGTGAAATTTATGTTGAAATATGTTACCGTTTATCCATTTGAATATTGGTGCTTCTTGCTGTTGAGCTCTAAGAGTCCTTTATTCTTCTGGATACAAATTCTTCATCATGTATGTACTTTTTATGGAGGTAAGATTCATATAACATAAAATTCACTATTTAACCATTTTAAAGTTTACATTTAAAAAAAATCAGATGGGTTTCTTTTTTTTTTGGTTATTAAGTTGTATGAGTTCTTTCTATATTTTGGATATTAACCCCTTATTGGATATATTGTTTGCAAATATCTTCTCCCACTCAGTAGGTTGCCTTTTTGTTTTGTTGATGGTTTCCTTTGCTGTGCAGAAACTTTTTCGTTTGATGTAGTCCCATTTATTTTTGCTTTTGTTGCCCATGCCTTTGGAGTCGTTGAATCACTGTTATACACATGAAACTGGTACAATATGGTATGTATGTCAAATATATGTCAATAAACACACACAAAATAATGTGTGCAGTTCAGTGGCTTTTGATCTATTCAAAATATTGTGCAACCATCACCACTGTCTAAATCTGGAACATTCTCACTGCCCCAAAGGTAGCACTGTACTCATTAAGCAGTCGCTTCCCATTCTTTCTCTCACTAACACCTGGAAACCACCAATCTCATTTTTATTTCTATAAATTTACCTGTTCTGAAAATTTCATATAAATAGAGTCATACAATATGTAGCCTTTTATGTCTGGATTCTTTCACTTAGCATAATGTCTTTAACATTCATTCATTTGTAGCCTGTATTAGTATTTCATTCCTTTTTGTGCCTGAATAATATTCCATCATATGGATGATACTGCATTTTATTTATATGTTCATTAGTTGATGGATAGTTGGGTTATTTCTACATTTGGATATTGTAATTATAAACAATCAGATAGATTGTTTGCAAATATTTTCTCATTCCATGGGTCACCTTTTCATTTTGTTGATGGTTTCCCTTGCTGTACAGAAGCTTTTGAGTTTGATAAAATATATATGTCTTTTTAGTTTGTATGTTTTTAGTATGTCTATCTTTTTTAATGTCTTTCTACAGTGTTTTATCATTTTCAGAGTACAAATCTTGCACCTACTTGGTGAAAGTTATTCATAAGCATTTCTTCTTGTTTTAATTTCAGCTTTATTTAGATATAATTGACATATAAATATAAGCATATTTTCTTAAAACTATTCAGATTGTTTTCTAATTACATCTTCAGATAGTTCATTCCTATTTCATATAAACAGAACTGATTTTTTTTTCATGTTGGTCTTGCATCTTGTAACTTTGCTGAATTAGTTTTTTAGTTATAATAGATTTTGTTCTATAGAATGGTCTATATATAAGATCATGTCATCCATTGATACATTTTTACCACTTTATTTCCAGCTTAGAAATTTTATTTTTTATTATCTAAGTGCTCTGGCTGAAACTTTTAGTGCAATGGTGAATAGAAGTGGCCAAAGTGGGCATCCTTGTCTTATTCCAGATCACCATTAAATACGATTTCACCTATTGATCTTTCATAGATTCCTTTTATCAGGAGGAGTAAGTTTCCTTATATTTCTAGTTTGTTGAGTAGTTTTATCATTAGATGGTGTTGGATTTTTCAGATGCTTTTCATGCATCAATTTACATGATGAAGTGTCACTTTTTTTTTCATTCATTCTATTATTATAGGGTATTACCTTGCTTAATTTTTTGTGTTGTATTACCTTTGTGTTCCTGGATTAAATCACTTGGTCATAGTGTGTAATCCTTAAGTATGTTGCTGGATCCAGTTTGCTAGTATTTTGTCAGTAATTTTTACGTTTATGTTCATTAGGGATATCGCTTATGGTTTTCTTTTCTCATCATGTGTTTCTCTGGTTTTGGTAATATAATAATACTGCCCACATAGAATGAGTTAACAAGTATTCCTTCCTCTTCTAATTTTTGGAAGAATTTTGTAAGGTTTGCTATTAATTCTTCTTTAAATATTTGGTAGACTTCACCAGTAAAACCATCTGGTGCGGCACTTTCCTTTGTTGGGAGGTTTTTTATTACTGATTCAGTCTGTTTACTTGTTATATGTCTCCATATTTCTATTTCTTCTTTAGTCAATTTGATAGTTTTTATGTTTCTAGTAATTTGTGCATTTCATCTGGGTTATCTAATTTGTTCCTAGAGTGTCTTATAATTCTTTCCATTTCTGTAAGGTTGATAGTAATGTCTCCATTTATGATTTCTGATTTTACTAATTTTCATCTTCTCTCTTTTTTTTCATGGTCAGTTTACCTAAAGATTTGTCAATTTTGGTGATCTTTTCAAAGAGCCAGCTTTGCTACCTTGATTTACCCTCTTGTTTATTTATTCTCTATTTGATTTATATCTACTCTTTTAAAAAATTATTTATTTCTTCTAGTGATTAGGGTTTAGTTTCAGCTTCTGGTAGGTTACTGATTTGACATCTTTCTTCTTTTCTATTAGAGGTGTTTATATCTATAAATTTAAGTGGGGTATTGAAATAGCCAACTATTATTGTTCAAATACCTATTCCTCCCTGGAATTCTGTCAGTTTTTGCTTCAAATATGTTGGGGCTTTGCTGTTAGGCACCTATATGTTTATAATTGTTATACCTTCTTGATAGATTGACTGAGCCTTTTATCACTTTATAATGACCTTCCTTTTTATTGTAATTATTATTATCAGATAATAGTATAGCCACTCAAGCTCTTTTTAGTTGTTTCATGGAATATATTTTTTCATCCTTTCCCATTTAACCTATTTCTGTCTTTGGACATGAAGTGATTTTCTTGTGGTTGGATCAAGTTTGTTTGTTAGCTTTCTATACATTCTTTGAACTTCTAACTTTTAATTGTGTAGTTTAATCCATTTATATTTAATGTATTTACTGACAAGGAGGGACTTACTTCTGCAATTATGCTATTTATCTTATATAAGTCATATTTTTTCACTCAGTTTCTTCACTAATCCCTTCTTTTGTGTTAAATGGATATTTTCTTCTTGTTTATGTTATATCTCAGATAAAAAATGAAGAACATGTTTGAAACTGTAAAAAAAAAATCCATCTTATAAAGTGATAGAGAATATGGCTGAATTATATTCTACTCTTTTCTGGAAAGTAGAACTTGTAAGTGATCAACTTGGTTATTTAGCTGAGTAAATTTCAGTGCAAAAAAGAGGAGGAGCTAACAACTAATTCTTTTTTTTTTATTGCCAAACACGTCTCTTTCATTAGAAGTAACTGATGCCTGCAATTCCTGATTCTTTCTGGGGTGCTACAGCACAGATTGGTTTTGTTTGTTGACCTTTTTTCTTGTAGATACTTAAATTTCTTTGGATTGCTAAGTCATTTTCAACTTGTCCATCTGCTTTCCACATTCTAAAATTGTGTTGCATTTCATGTAATCTGTTGTTTCTTCTCTTTCCTTTGACCTCACAGATTTACGGCTTTAAATATATTACTGTCATTTTAGTGGGATTTTGGTTGAGAATAGAGGTTAATATGTGGATTAAATTAAACATGTTGAATGAAATAAATGCCTATGATTGACTCTGAGGAATCTTGGAAGCTTCTCATTCTGACATGATAAAAGTTCTTCCCTTATTGAATAGCCTTACATTGAACATTTGGCCTATACCTTTCTTAAAAAATCTATTTATTTTATTTATTTTATTTTTGGCTGTGTTGGGTCTTCATTGCTGCGTGTGGGCTTTCTCTAGTTGTGGCGATTGGGGGCTACTCTTCATTGTGGTATGCAGGCTTCTGATTGCAGTGGCTTCTCTTGTTGCTGAGCATGGGCTCTAGATGCACGGGCTTCAGTAGTTGCAGCACGCAGGCTCAGTAGTTGTGGCGCATAGGCTTAGTTGCTTGGCGGCATGTGGGATCTTCCCAGACCAGGGACACCAGGGTGTCCCCTGCATTGGCAGGCAGATTCTTAACCACTGTGCCACCAGGGAAGCCCTGGCCTATACCTTTAAGGTGAAGTAAACTCATTTGCTTATTTCTAGTGCATGAGTGAATTTGATCATTTGTATGCTTTCAAATAAAGTGAACGTGTTTTACTCTGCTATGCATAGATTCTTTCCCATCTTTACAATAACCATGTGAATTAAGAATTATTTTTCCTCTTTGAGCAAATTGTGAATCAGAGTACTTGTAAATTTTAGAAGAACACACGACTTAGAAAATGGCAGATTTGGAATTCAAACATACCTCTTTTTCTTAAATGTACTTGTAGCAACATTCCTCATTCTTGTTACTGTATCTGTTCCTGTACATTTGTGAGTTTATTATAATTTCTAAGAATCAAGTGTCTTTCATGTGTTTAGTCTTTGCTACTGTGGCTAAGTCCAATGGAGAATGATGATGAATCCTAGAGTGTGCTTGCCTTTTCAATCTCTATGACTTTTAGGATTGAAGAAAGAAATTACAGGTTTAAGAATGATTCCTGACTGACTTCTTTCCTCTAAATCCTATAGCACTTTACTACCTGGAAGGTCTGCAAAGAAGCTATGTAGGGGGATGAAGTAGGAGGTGAGTGAGATTATATAATTTGGTTCAGAGATGACATAACTTCTCATTGTTCCCACTGTTTGAAGAGAAGGAACAAAGGAGAAGACACGTGGGAGTATAGAAAATGCAAGGTGGAGATATTAATGCTACAGTATAATCTTCCGTGGGTGTTTAGCCTGGGGACTAGAAGACTAAGGGGAGACATGCTAGTTGTCTTGAAATATTTGAAGAGTTGTCATATGGAAGAGGGAGTAGACTTTTCCCTGTAGGCCCAGAGGCATAACTAGCATTAAGAGGTGAAAGTTACAGCAAAGAGAATTTTTTACTCGATATGAGGAAGAACTTTCTAATGTTGCACAGCATTGAAGTAGGCTGCTACATGAAGTCACAGGAAGTGTTCCTTCCATTGCTGAGTACCTATGAATCAAGGGGACTGTGGAGGAGACCTTAGCAGGGATGGAAGGAAGAAGCAGAATCTAATCTAATCTAGCCTCTTTCTCATAGTATGTGCATTTCTTTCTGTCTTTGTCTCTCTCTGCTCTTTTTTTCTTTCTTTCCTTCTTCCCTCCCTCCCTCCCTTACTTCCTATCCATCATCTGTCTATCATCTCACTTTCAAAGAGACAAGTTTGAGAGAAAGGAAGGTTAAGAGTGAAAAAATTATTGTGTGTGTGTGAGTATATGGTGGTGTGTGTGGAGTGTATTTTAGGGTATTTGGTGTTGGTTCTGTGTATATCCCCCATTTATATTTATGAAAAAAGCGGTGATAAGGATAATTCTGTGATATCATACGAAACTTGAGAAGCAGATTCCCGCAGATTCCCATAGCAGGATCAACTGTGTGTGTGTGTGTGTGGGGGCTCTCACTGCTGTGGCCTCTCCCGTTGCGGAGCACAGGCTCCGGGCGCGCAGGCTCAGGGGCCATGGCTCACGGGCCCAGCTGCTCTGCGGCATGTGGGAGCTTCCCGGACTGGGGCACGAACCCGTGTCCCCTGCATCGGCAGGTGGACTCTCAACCACTGCGCCACCAGGGAAGCCCAGGATCAACTTTTGAATCAGATATATCTAGGTTCAAACTCTGACTTTGTTGGTTTTAGCTTTAAGATCTTGGGAAAGCCACTGAACCTTCATGAGCCTCTATTTCTTTACTCTGAACTTAAAGTATCTTAATTATGTGGATTTTGTGAAATTAAATGAGACAAGGCACATAAGGCACACTGCAAACTGTATAGTATGTAGTCAGTAATAGCAAATACTTATTTCGTACATTTCCTTACCTTGCTTTTCATTGTTTGTACAAACCTATCACATCATGCTGATAGAATGTTAATGTTATAATTTGTATTTCCAAGTATCTGAGGTCAACAGAATGCAACTGCCTTTCTGACTTGAGAGAGTTGAACGAATCTGAATTTTTCTTGAGAGCCAACTTTGCCCATCCTGTCCCTCTGTCCATGAAAGGAAAGTATGAGATATGTCGCTCCCACTTTACAAAATTTAAGTATAGGCAGGCCTGTACAAATAGTTCCCTTCAAAATAACACCACTTATTAACTCATTTGTTTATTTTAAAATTTTGACTTGTAAAATAGTTGTACTATATGTTACTAATTTACTGTGGTTTCCAAGTCGCCTTATTAAAGAAAACAATTTTGGTGCTATAATTCCCAGAGAATATTTCAGTTCTTAAGTATCTGAAAAAGAGTCTATAGTTTTCTTTTCCACAGCCTACTTAATTCTAGATACTGTTCTTTGCATCCGTGTGGGAAAGTTGTAGATCCTTATTTTATTTCAGAGTTAAAAATAGAACTACAAGATACAATCAAATTTTATACTTCTGATTAAGCTATAATGAAATGCTTAAGAAGTTCCTTTAATGCAGGCAATAACTATGTATTCAAATGTACTAGACAAACTTGATGTGTGTGTGATGTGTGCATGATTCCACTATTAATCATGGCAAATATATGAAGTGTGCACATATTACACCATTCACGCCTGATTAATTGATGAAAGACGTGTGTGAGTATATTTATATATGTATATGTGCTTGTCTAAATGATAATGATTTCAAGTATATGAGTACTTCCAGAACACTTCTGGCTAACTGATATGGAATGCTTAAATTTTGCTGCTATATTAATTATTTTTGATTGATTTGCCTGGTTGGACATATGAATTGTGAATTAGATTCTCAGGTTAATATAACCAAAAATATCAACTAATAAATGTTTTCAATTTTGTTGTTTTCTTCACAGTTCCCATCAATATTTCTTTGTTCTTATTAATTTAAAATTGTTTCCATTAAAATGTCATAAAATTGAAAAAAATGAAGAAAATGAAAATAATTCAATATTTTAAAATCTGAACAAATCCAGTGATAAATTTTAATATGCTTTATTCCATTTGTGTGTGTGTGTATACGTGTGTGTGTGTGTGTATGTGTTTGTAGCAGATGGAAGAAAATTGCTATGGGAAGTGACAAACAAATATGATTGAGACCTAAGTAGGATAGAAGCATTAGAATCGTGGATGTCAGAAAAACACTAGTCTCTAGTAATTGCCTGTAATCTTGAGGAGATCTCTGCATTTCCAGAGTACATGTGAGAGGGATCAATAATTAAAATGGACTTGAGGACACAAGGTGGGGGAAGGGTAAGCTGGGACCAAGTGAGAGAGTGGCATGGACACATATACACTACCAAACGTAAAATAGATAGCTAGTGGGAAACAGCCACATAGCACAGGGAGATCAGCTCGGTGCTTTGTGACCATGTAGAGGGGTGGGGTAAGGAGGGTGGGAGGGAGACGCAAGAGTGAGGAGATACGGGGATATATGTATATGTATAGCTGATTCACTTTGTTATAAAGCAGAAACTAACACACCATTGTAAAGCAATTATACTCCAATAAAGATGTTAAAAAAATAAAATAAAAAATAATGAATTTCTTTTTTTCACTAAAAAGACAGAGTGACCCAGCTGATATATGGTTGTAGATAAAACCATGTACATTTATATAGTTTATACCCTGATGCTTCACATAACATGTATCACAAGCTTTCCTTTCTCCTTGAATAATCATTGAAAATGTGACTTTTTTATGACCACACAATAATATATCTTAAGAATAGACTACAATGTGTTTATTGATTCATGTATTGAACATTCAGTTTCTTTCTATTTTTCTCTTGTATTAGTGCTACAGTGGAGATACACGTACTGAAATATTTGTCATTCATCTGCTAATTTCCATTAATTATATTCCTTATGCATTTAGTAGATTAAAGCATATTAAAAATTTAAATTCCCTTGATTCTTAGTGCCACATTACTTTCGGAAACATCTGTACCAATCTATAATTCTATTAGGAAGGTGATATGAAAAAAATTAAAAGTCTCAACTCAGTGGAGCGGATCATATAAATAAACAGTAGGAAAAGACCTATAGTACATTCGCATAGTGGCATTACCATACAGACTACTCACAGATCAAATTCAGCAATATGTGAAAAGGATACACCATGACCAAATGGAATTTATCCCAGAAATGTAATTTTGGTTTAACATCTGTAAATCATTTAATATATAAAGCACCAAGCCCACAAGAATATCTCAGTAGATGCAGAAAAAGCAGTTGACAAAATTTAGCACCTCTCCATGAAAAGAAAATCACTTAACAAGCTATTTGGGTTGGCCAAAAAATTCGTTCAAGATGGCACAGAAAAACCCGAACAAACTGTTTGGCCAACTCAATGGCATTAGAAGGGAACATCCTCAGCGTGTAAGTGGCTTCTGTGAAGAACCCACAGCTAACATCATACTTTATTGGAAGAGACTGTACCTTTTCTCACTAAGGTTTAGAAACAAGAGGAGGTTCACTTCAGCTACTTCTGTTCAACATTTTACTGGAGATTCTTGCCAGGGTAGTTATACAAGAAAATGAAGTAAGTCATGCACATTGGAAAGACGTAAAATTATTTGCAAATGACATGTTTTTCTGTATAAAAATCCTAAGGAATACACATGCATGCATGCATGTATGCAGCTATGAGATACACCACAAAGAGTAAATTCTAATGTAAACTGTGAACTTTAGTTAATAGTATATATCAAAACTAGTTTATTAACTGTGTGGCTCAACAAATGTGACACACTAACGCTAGCTGTTAATAATAGGAGAAAATATGGTGTGCATGAGGGAGGGTGTATATGGGAACTCTGGACTTTCTGTGAAAATTTTCTTTACCCCTGAAACTGCTCTAAAAATGGAGTGAATTAAAAAAATGGGGAGGGGGAAGGGTAAGCTGGGACGAAGTGAGAGAGTGTCATGGACATATATACACTACCAAATGTAAAGTAGATAGCTAGTGGGAAGCAGCTGCATAGTACAGGGAGATCAGCTCGGGGACCACCTAGAGGGATGGGATAGGGAGGGTGGGAGGGAGACGCAAGAGGGAGGAGATATGGGGATGTATGTATATGTATAGCTGATTCACTTTGTTATAAAGCAGAAACTAACACACCATTGTAAAGCAATTGTACTCCAATAAAGATGTTAAAAAATAAATAAAATTCATATGGAATAAGAAAAAACAAATGGGAAGGCTGATAAATGATTTCAGGATACAAGATCAATATACAAAATTCAGTGACATCTCAGCATGCATGGAATGAACAATCTGAAAATGAAATTCAGAAGGCAGTTACATTTATAAGATTATCAAAAAGAATAAAATCGTATGTATAAATTTAACAAAAGAAGTAAAAATCTTATATTCTGAAAACTACAAACCATTGTTGAAATAACTTGTTGAAGACCTAAATAAATAGTATGGCATTTCATGTCCAGGGATTGGGGGAAACAAAAAATTTGCCACCTTTGATTAGATGTTGGTTTATTAGATACAACATCAAAAGCACAAGTGATAAAAGAAAAGATGGATAAATTGGCATAAAAAATACAAACTTTTGTTCCCAGTAGGACATCATCATGAAAGTGAAACCCCAGCCTATAAAGGGAGAAAATATTTGCAATTTATACATCTGATAAGGGACTTATATCTAGAATATATATTTTTAAAAAACTTTTAAAGCTCAATAGTAAAAAGACAATTTGATGAAAATATAGGCAAATATCTGAATAGACATTTCTTCAAAGAATATATTCAAATGGCCAATAAGCAAATGAAAAGATGCTCAAAAGCATTAGCCATCAGGGCAATGCAGGTCAGAAGCACAATGAGATACCACTTCATACTGACTAGGATGGCTGTAATCAAAAAGTTAATAACAAATGTTGGCAACAAGGTACAGAAATTGGAATCTGAGTGAAATATAAAACATATGTCCACACAGATACGTGTACATAAATGTTCACAATAACTTTGTTCGTAATAATCAAACAGTAAAAGCATCACAGTTATCCATCAAGTGGAAATTATGGTATATCCATACAGAGGAATATTTCTTGGCAATACAAAGGAATGAAGTACTGATACCTGCTACAACGTGGATTCACTTAGCATAAAGTGAATGAAGCCAGAAACAAAAGACCACACATTGTTTGATTCCATTCATGTGAAATGTCCAGATGTCCAGAATAGGCAAATCCACAGATACAGAAAGTAGAGTGTTGCCAGAGCTTGAGGGAGGAAGAGTGGAATCTGAACAATTAGGAGTGACTGCTAATGAGTAATGCTAATGAGGGTTTCTCTTTGGAGTTATGAAAATGTTCTAAGGTTATTTTTGATCATGACTGCATAACTTTGTGAAGATACTAAAATAAACATTCAGTTGAATTGCATGTATGGTGTGTGAACTATATTTCAGTAAAGCTAAGTAATCATTCCGAGTTCACCATAACCCTATAAAAAGAATTGGATAACCCTATAGGGAGAATAGTATGTGAAGACAGGAAAATATAGGCCTATCTTATGTAACTATTATGAACCAATCATCAATAATATATTTGCAAACAGAAGCAGAGTTCTAAAAAATTGATAAATTGTGATCAGTGTTTGTACCAGTAGTTCAGAGATGTCTCAAAATTAGGAAATTTTTAGATATAAAACACTACATTATCATATAAAAAGAGAAAACCCATACGATTCTTTCATGGATTCTGAAAAGGCTTTTGTTATTATTCTATCTGGACTTCCAGTCCCAATATTGTGGTGAATTAAACTAAAATGCTTGGAAACCCTTTTATTTAAAAAACATGCTGGACAAAATGTGAGAAAACTTTTCAGAGCTTAGCTTGCAAGAGAAGAAAAACCCAAAACACCACGTGCTATAAATAAAGAAGGAACTAAAAGCCAGAGAGATAAGTGTACAAGCTGACACTGCAGATGCTCCCTAAGATGAATGGGGAGGTCTAAGTAAAATGCAGGTCATAGAGATTAAGGGCATTTAGTTTAACATCTATATAGGAAAAGTTTACCAGGCCTTGCCCTTTGCAATGCAGGGCATTAGAAAATTAAATCCCACAATATAGCCAGAACTCTTAAATACCTTTGCCTAAAGTGAAATGATAAAACTAAAGAAAAAGAGTCATTTTTGAGCAACACACAAAATCTGAATTGGGTTATTGAATTTTAAGAAACTGAATTCATAAGAAACCATTTTCCACAAAGAAAACTTGCAGGCCCAAATATTTTCATTGCCAAATTCTGTCAAAACTTTTAGAAATAAATAATATCAATCTTATAATATTTCAGAAAATATAGAAGAGGGAACACTTCTCAGCTCTCAGTAGGAAGCCAGCATTGTCCTGATACCAAAATATGACATAGAAATTACCAGAGAAAACTACAGACAGTATCTATCATAAATACAGATGAAAAAAGCCTACAAAAATTGGCAAAGGGAATCCATCAATGTATAGAAAGTATAAAACATCATGACCAAGTAGATATTTTTTAACATGAAATGCAAGATGGGTTTAACATTTGAAAACCAGTCAATATAATGTATATTAACAGAAGATTAGAGAAGAAACATATTATCTCAACACTCAGAAAACCAGAAGAGAAGGGTTTCTCCTCTACCTGATAAATGACATCGTAGAAAAATCTTGTTTCCATCATACTTAATGGTGAAAAACTGAGCCCTAAGATAGGGAACAAGAAAAGGATATCTGTACTCACCATTTGTAGTCAAAATTTTATTACAGGCCCTAGCAAAGCAAACAGTAAAAGAAAAAATATAAGAGGTAAACAGCCTAAAAAGGAAGAATCAAAACTCTCTTCATTTGAATATTAGATAATCGTGAATGTTGAAAATACCAAGGGATACACAGAAAGACTACTAATGCTGGTAAGTGATTTTTGCAAGTTTTCTGGATACAGGATGAATATATGAAAATCAACTGCTGTTCTGCACATTAGCAAAAATGAATTGGAAAAATTTAAATACCATTCACAATAACATAATAAAACATGAAGTACTTAAGGATAAATTTATCAAAATATATGCAAGACTTAAACACTGAGAACTATAAACTTAGCAGAGAAAAATTTAACAAGTCATGAATTAATTGTAAGATATTTGATATTCATGAGTTTAAAGACTCAGTATTAAGATGTCTGTTCTTCCTAAAAGATAAAATAGGTTTAATATAATCCCACTAAAAATAGCAGGTATTTTTTTTTTGGCGGAAATTTTTAAGCTGATTCTGGGCCATGTATGAAAAAGCAACAGACCTATGATGTCAAAACGATTTAGAAACAGAACAAAGTTGTAAGACTTACATTACCAAATTTTAAAGCTCACTATAGAGCTACTGTATATAGTCAATTGACTTTTTGAATAAATTACCAAGGTAATACAATGTGCAATGGATTATCGTTCCAAGAAATAGTTTTGGAAAAACTGTATATCTATAGATAAACACTGACCCTTATCTCACACCATATGCAGAAATGAACTCAAAATGAATCATTGACCTGAACATAAAAGTTAACATTTCAGAGTTTCTGGAAGATAATATGGGAACATCTTGCTGACTTTCAGGTAGGCAAAGGGTTGTTAGACATGACACAAAACCCGTTAGTCATAGAAGAGAGAAAATGATGAATTGAAACCCTTTGAAACACCTGCTCTTTGGGAGACAGTTTTAAAAATGAAAAGTCAAATCACAGAGTGGAAGAAAATGTTTTCAATATGTGTAACTGAGAAAGATCTTATTTACAGAGTATATAAAGAACATTTACAACTCAGAAATAAGAAAACAAAAACTCAGTAAAAAAAAAATGGGGCAAAACCTTTGAAGAGACAATTTGCAAAAGAACATACATGAATGACCCATAATCCTATTAAAAGTTGCTCAATATCATTAATCACCAGAGAAATGCAAATTAAAACTGCAGCGAGATACTGCTACACACCCACTAGAATTGCTAGGAATGAAAGACTCAATTCCAAGTGTCTTTGACAATGTGGAGCAAGCGGTAGAAATTGCTGCTAGGGATTGTAATGGTACAACTTTGGACAGTAATTTGCCGATTTTGTTACAAAATAAAATATACACTTAGCCTATGACCAGCAATTTACCTGAGAGATTATTTCCACCAAAAATTTTCTGCAAATGTTCACAGCCTGTTTACTGTATAGCTGGCCACTGGAAATAACTGAGGAAAGGATAAATGAAATAGCTTATGTGTACTGGGATGAACAGTGTCTTCCCAAATTCATATCTACCTAGAACCTCTGAGTATGGCCTTATTTGGAAATAGGGTCTTTGCAGATATAATCTGGTTAAATTGAGATCATACTGGATTAGGATGAGCCCCAATCTAATGACTGGTATCCTTTTAAGAACAGGGCATTTTGACAGTGATACACAGAAGGAAGAAGGCCGTGTGAAGACAGAGGCAGAGATTAGAGATACATTGCCACAATCCAAGGAAAAGCAAGAGGCAAGGAGAGATTTTTCCCTAGAGTGCCCTGCCAACATGTTGGTTTGAGACTTCTCGCTTCCTGAACTATGAGACAGAAAAATTCTGTTATTTTAAGCCACCCAGTTTGTGGCAGTTTGTTACAGCAGCTTTAGGAAAGTAATATACAATAGAGTACTACTCGGGGGAAGAACAATGAGTGAACTACTGATACAGAAACATGGATGCTCTCAAAAACATGCGGAAAGAAAGGAATAAGAAAATTCATTCCATATAATCTCCTTTATATGAAATATTAGAAAGGTAGAAATATAGTGAGATAAAGCCTATTAGTATTTTCTTGGGTCTAGGTTTGTGAGGAGTTTACTGTACGTGAGTATGAGGTAACTTTATGGGGTAAAGAAAATATTTTCTTTTTTAATAATTATATATACATTTGTCAATACTAATCAAACTGAACACTTAAAGTGGTTGCATTTTGTGTTATCCAAACTATACGTCAAGAAAGTGTAATTAAAAAGTAAAAGCAATGTACACTCATTGTAGAAAATTTGAAAATAAAGGTCTCGTAATTCTATTACTTAGAAGTAAATCTAAATAACAAAGATAATAATAAACTGTTAAATTTTGACATAGTCGAGATCATATTTTACAAAATTCTATTATACCATATCTGCATGATAGTCCCATGCTATGATTATATCATTTCTTTAAATTTTCTAATACTTTAAATATAGTTTTTTTTATAGTTTCTTTTTTTTCTTTAATTGTTTAATCCATCTGTGATTTATTTTGACGTGTGGTTTTCAAAATGCAAATAATAGCAATAATGTATTGCAAACAGATACTGGATTTTGTATTCCATAATTATTTGAAGTAGCCTTTTATCATATAATACATTCATGAATATTCTTGAGTCTCTTGACCTTATATTCTAATCCATGGCTCTGTGTGTCTAGACTTATGCCAAAACAGCCACCCTAGTTTTCATGTGTTTATTTATATGTTTCAGTAATCACTTGTGCAAGATTTTTTCTCTTGTTTTTCATAACCTTTAAAATTCATCTGCCTTTAGGTAAAACTCAGAATAATTTGTGGTGTTTTAGAAATAATATAAGTGTACTGATTACTTTTGGAGAAATTGATCTGTGTGGGTTCAAGTGATTCCACCCAGGAAGATGGAATTCTGAAAATTCTTTTAAGTTTCTCAATAAAAATTTTTAGATTTCTTTTTTTTCTTTTTTTTTTTTTTTTTTTTGCGGTACGCGGGCCTCCCACTGCTGTGGCCTCTCCCGTTGCGGAGCACAGGCTCCGGATGCGCAGGCTCAGCGGCCGTGGCTCACGGGCCCAGCCACTCTGCGGCATGTGGGATCTTCCCGGACCAGGGCGCGAACCCGTGTCCCCTGCATCGGCAGGCGGACTCTCAACCACTGCGCCACCAGGGAAGCCCTAGATTTCTTAAGATATTATCTTTGTTATTTATATTACTTTCAGTATTATTTTATCATTTTATTGCAATTTTGAATAAGATCTATTTCTATTATATTTTCTCATTTATAAGGGAATTATTGTATTTAGTTTATAATCATCCGTCTTCTGTTGCTTATGCTTGAAACTTGTAAGTTGCATCTCTTGTACTTTCTAGTTAGGTAATCATATCATCTTAAAATAATTATTAAGTTATCACCAATTTTCCAAAAGTTAAATCACTTATTCTTTCTCTGATAACTTGGGTAAGTCACTAAGACTAGTGTTAAATAATAGTTACGATAGTGGACACCATTTCTTGTCTTTTATTTCAATGGAAATAATGTTGGCTTTTGAATTAAGATATATACCCTTTGTCATTGAAAGAAAGACAGTGTTGCCCTGTGGCTAACAGTATGTCCTTTGGAGTAGTTCTGCATTTACTAGTTGACTGACTTTTGGTAATTTACTCAACATTCTGAACCTGTGTCTTCATTTGTAACAGAAGTGTTGATAGTGCCGATTTTATAGCGTTATTGGGAGGATTAAATTAAATAACAAATGTAAAATGTTTGCTACAGTGATTGACATATAGTAAGCTCAGTATTAGCAGCAGTAGGTGAAGATGCTAAAGCAAATGTCTTAGGATTCTCCTGAGGAGCTTAAACCATTTTCTCATTCTCCCTATTTATATATACAGAATAAAATATAATTTATTATATTAATAAAGCATATTAATAGGATTCATCACCTTAAGCCATTTATTAATGGAATAAAAATTTACTCACCTTTAATATACAAATAGATTTGATTTGCTGAGGTGGTATTAAAAATGTTTTTTAACCAGTGTATGTATGATTAGTCTGTTCTTCTTTGTACTGTTTCTATAAGGTTGTGGTATTAGGCTTAAACTAGCTTTGAAAGATATGAATTTTCATACTTTCTGTAGATGATGGAACAGTTTATTTAGCTTATTAACTATCCGTATCTTGAAATTTGAAAAATATTTTCTGTAAAACAGTATGAACCTAGTGCTGTATTTGACATAATGCATGAGCTTTTTTAGTCTTTTCCATTGTCATTGTCTTACTCAAGATTTCTACCTCAAGAGAATTTGTACTAATATTAAAAAAGCAATGCCAATTTAATACATGAAAATAAGTTTTTATATTATTTTGTCTTCCTTTAGATGTTACCATAGTGTTTTTAAAAAATATGTTTATTGTTTGTAGTGGTTTACTTTCTGTTTCAGAAGTATGTTAAAACAGGTCTTTTTTTTGGGGGGGTTGCTGTTTTTCACTTTTTGATAATAAATTTCTTTTTCAGTTGCTTTTCTGTCTTCTTTTTGCCATGAAGGCAATCCTAGGCTTCCTTTTTTCAAATGTTTTTTAATGACAATGCAGTTGTGTTTTACCTTTTCTTGGACTGATCATATTCCTAGTTATTGAGAACTTGCTTTTCATAATAAGTGCTAATTGAATTTTATAGGTTCATTGAAAAATTAAGAAAACAACATACTTAGTTTTTTTCTTAGTAAGGTGTCTCAGTCATTTCATTATGATGCCCAAAATATCAAATTGAGCTCTAAATTTGCATTTAAGGGATTGACAAAATTGAACAATAAATATAGAAAACTAGATGTATTACACAACCTTACATATTGCCTGACTTAATATATGGGCTCCTCAAAAAGTTAAACATGGACTTACCACCTGACTCAGTAATTCTACTCCTAGATCTATACCCAAACGAAATGAAAGCAGATATTCAAACAAATACCTGTATATGAGTGTTCATAGCAGCCTATTCACCATAGCCGAAAGGTGAAAACAGCCCAAATGTCCATCAACTGATAAATGGGTAAACAAAATGTATTTCCATATGGTGGACTATTTCATAGGCATAAGAAGGAATAAAGTACAGATTCATGCTACAGCCTGGATAGATCTTGAAAAATTTGTGATAAATAAAAAGAATCAGACATAATAGATCAAATATTAGGTGATTTTATTTATATGAAATGTCCAGAATGGCTAATCCATACATATAGAAAACAGATTGGTTGTTTTGTCAGGGTCTGAGGGAAATGATGGCTTACGGGGTGTAATCTTATTTGAGGGTCATGAAAAATTTTTAGAACTAAATAGAGGCAGTGTTTGTACAGAATTGTGAATGTACTAAATTCCACTGAACTGTATACCCTGAAATGACTGATTTTGTGTTATGTTAATTCCACCTTAATAAAAAACAGTGATTTAAATGTGATTGTAGGAAGAACATCAATGAATTTGAAGATATATTTAAAATGAACTCATATGAAGTTAACTCATGTTTCTCTTTTCTTTATTCACCTTACTAAACTCATGTTGTTACTCAATCTCATAAGAATTATGAGAATTGATTTAAGGATTCACTGAATGTAAAATTCTCTCAAGAGGAAAAAAGATACATAGGTCTTTGTTTCAAGAGTAGCTTCTGCTTTGAAAATAAATGTTGATTTCTGATTTCAGTGTCAGGGAATTGATTTTAATTAGGAAAAGACCTTTCTGTCTCTGAGAATCACATGGTTTCTTTTTAAAAAGGCAAAAATTAATTATACATACCAGTGTCATGATAAGTGATATAGCCTATTGACCCTAGAATTTGACTTGTTGGATCTGTTTTATAAATGAACATAATATTATTGCTTAATACTGTTTAATGTGGGAAAAGGGCACTTGGTGTCATAAAGAAAATGCCATAAGATGGTTTCCATCTGCAGTAGAAAGAGACACTGATAGATGGGAATGTGAAAGAGTACTTTTAAAGCCAGTCTTCGGTGCCGTGGACCTCATTTTGCAGTGGTTGTGAGCATGGTTCTGTGAAGGAATTGGTAGATATTTTTGCTTCACTAGAAGGGTCTGTGTGTTCACCTGGAATTCATTCATCCTTTTCCCCCTATTTCTGTTCTTGCCTTGTCAGAGAGCCCAGAGGGATTCTTTAAAATGTATATCAGATCATGTCACCACCACGGCCCTCAAAACAGCGCTTGCTCTTCCTATTGCCTGGAATGTTCTTCTAAAGATTTGTGTATAACTCAGTCCCTTAATTTCTTCAAGTCTCTCTTCACATGTGTCCTTACGAGTAACTTCCCCAGCACCTCCTGTTCTTCTTTTCTTCTCCAGCAGTTATCACTGACACACTATGTATTTCACTTATTTCTTCATTTATTTTTTTTTTGTCTCCCTCATTTACACTGTAAGTTCCATAAGGACGGGGATTTTTGTCTGCTTTGTCTGTTCACTGCTGTATTCCCAGCACCCAGAAAAGGCCTGCCCTTAGTAGGCACTCAGTAATTACTGGTTGAGTTAATGAATACAATCTCTTCGGTACATGGTGAATCTGTTGAATCTAAAGACTCATTTCTATCATTATTTACGAGTAATTTTTTTTTTCCCTTTGGTAACTTCCTCTCTGTCCTTTCTTTCTGGAATTCCTAATAATCAGATTTCTGCAATAAGTTTTTTTTTGTCATTTTACTCTAGTTTTAAGAGATATTCTTGATAACATCCCTTTTAAGGACTTCTACTTTAAAAAATTGGTGATGTTTAATTTCCATGAATTCTCATTTGTTCTCTTATAGTTGCCTTTATAAAACATCCTGTCCTTATTTTATTGGTGCAACTAGTCATCATCCTAGATATATCTGAAGGGTCTAATTAGATTTTTTGTTCCTTTTCTCCTCCTTGAATTATATCTCTTCCCACCAGTGTAAAATGTTCAGTTTAATCTTCTTTATGTTTCTGTTTTGTACATTTTGTACATTGCTGATGTATATAAATATATGCTTATCTTCAAATATATGCTTATCCTTGATGGTTAATCATTTTTTTTAAAATTCAGGCCTAGGTTGCTTATTGGTAAAATGGATTGTTTCCCTGATAGGTTCCTTCCTTGTCTGAAGAGGAAGAGTTCTGTGTCATTGAATAAGTATTGTAGCCTACTTGATTTTTGCTTTATTGTGCTTTGGAGAATTAGTTAATAACCGGTCCACCCTGATCCCTACCAAGCCACAAGTGGTCTGGTGTGCAAAACCCCTCCAAGAAAAGGCCAGCTCTTCCAGGCCATTCTTTTCAACATCCCTTTAAATACTCACCTTCTTTTCTGTTTTGCTCCCACCTGCATACATTCCAACTTGGAAGGTGTGGCATTTCCAAAGCTATACTAGGAAGGTTGGCTCCCACCCCAATTGTAGCTTTCCTCGTGTGTCTTCTGACTGTGACATCCCCCTCTTTGTTCTACGCATAAGTGGGCTGACATCCACTTTTTTTCTTTATTTTACAGAATTTTATGAGTAATTTTTATCTTCTAAGTATGATCTCTCATTACCCCTCATTTTCCTCAGTGTTGTATGTTTACTCCCTTGTGTGTATATTTACGATAATTTAAATGGGATTCTGGAAGGTAGGGGCAGTACATGCATGTACTCAGTTTATCATCTTGATCCAAAGCCAATAAATATTACTTTGAGGTTTACAGTCATTTTTAAGTGAAGGAAAACTGTTACTCTTCACACATTTCTTCCTCACTAACACCCCTGTTGTGGACTGAATTCTTGGTTCTCAACTTCATAGGTTGAAGCCCTAATCCACATTGTGGCTGTATGTGGACATAGGACTTTTAGGAGGTAATTAAAGTTAAATGAGGTCATAAGGATGGGGTTGTAATCTGATAGCATTGGTAACCTTACACACGCATGTACCAAGGAAAGGTCCTATGAGCATACAGCAGGAAGATGGCCGTCTTTAAACCAGGAAGAGAGCTGTCACTAGAATCTGACCATGTTGTCACCCTGAACTTGGACATTCAGCCTCCAGTACTGTGAAAAATAAATTTCTGTTATTTAAGCCACTGAGTCTGTAGTGTTTTCTTAGGGCAGTCTGAGCTGACTAAGGTGACCCCTAATCAGATATTGATAATTGTCTGTTCCCTCTTTGGGGACCTAGGTTGCCTCCTTTGAGATTCCCTTCTGCCTAGCTGACTTCCTGGCAAAGACATATACTTCTATTTTGCTTGCTGTCACCCAGCATCTTCCCTTCCCACTGAGTGCCTAGCCTCTGTTGCCAGTCTTGTGTACTGTTTTTCTTCATCTAAAGCAAAGTCCTTAATACCTTTTGGAAAAAAGTGATTTGGCCCAGGTAAAAGTCTGAAAGTGCTGTAATTTTAGAATACTCTGCAATTTCCTTCCGAGTTAAGCTTTTAAGACCTTACTTATCAAGTCACGTTTTTCCTTGCAAATGTTACACATTCTCCTACTGGCCTAACATTTCACCTCAGGTTTAGCTTCTAAAAATGTCAGTAAGCGTATTAGTAATTGATTTTCTTTGCAAAGGAGTTTTAATGCACTCAGGAAACTGAAATGTACTCTGGTGGCAGGTGGATGTGCTTTATAATTTTTGGTTTTAACTAAAAGGACTAGCAGTATTTAGAAATAATCAAATGAAATTTCCTTAAGGTAAAAAAGATAATCCGAAAATGGGAAGGGATGGGACTTCAGCTTGTGGAGTCCACATGTTTCCTTTTTTTGGTATGAAAACTGAGACTTAAAAATGCTATTACACACATTATAAGGAGTGTAATTAAGACATAAATTTTATGTTTTAGGATTTTTGTCACTATTCTCTTTTGCTATGAGGTTTTTATTTTAGTATTTTAATAATTAATACACTTTATTTTTGAGCAGTTTTAGATTTATAGAAAATCTAATCAGAAAGTACAGAGAGTTTCCATATACCCTCTCATCAATACTCAATGTCCCCACTCAATGTCACCTATTGCATTGGTGTGATACATTTGTTAACATTCATGAGGCAACATTCATACGTTATTTTTAACTAAAGTCCATGTTTTTTTAATGAATTTATTTATTTTATTTTGTTAATTTTATTTTTGGCTACGTTGGGTCTTCGTTGCTGCACACAGGCTTTTCTCTGGTTGGGGCGAGCAGGGACTACCCTTCGTTGTGGTGTGCAGGCTTCTCACTGTGGTGGCTTCTCTTGTTGGGAGCATGGGCTCTAGGCACATGGGCTTCAGTAGTTGTGGCTCACAGGCTCAGTAGTTGTGGTTCGCGGGATCTACAGTGCAGGCTCAGTAGTTGTGGCGCACGGGCTTCGTTGCTCTGTGGCATGTGGGATCTTCCCCAACCAGGCCTCGAACCCGTGTCCCCTGCATTGGCAGGCGGATTCTTAACCACTATGCCACCAGAGAAGCTCTGAAAGTCCGTGTTTTTTTTTTTTTTTTTTTTTTTGGTACGCTGGCCTCTCACTGTGGTGGCCTCTCCCGTTGCGGAGCACAGGCTCCGGACGCGCAGGCTCACCGGCCATGGCTCACAGGCCCAGCCGCTCCGCGGCATGTGGGATCCTCCCGGACCGGGGTACGAACCCGTGTCCCCTGCATCGGCAGGCGGACTCTCAACCACTGTGCCACCAGGGAAGCCCCCGAAAGTCCATGTTTTACAAGAGGGTTCACTTTTGCTGTTGTACGATATATGAATTTTGATAGATATACAGTGACATATCCACCATTACGATATCCTAAAGGGTAGTTCCCCACCTTAAAAATCCCATGTTCCACCTGTTCATCCTTCCTTCCCCCTGAACCCCTAGCAACCACTGCTCTTTACTGTCTCCATAGTTTTGCCTTTTTTTAGAATGCCTTATAGTTGGAATCATACATTATGTAGCCTTCTTAAACTGACTTCTTTTACTTAGAAATATACATTTAAGTTTTCACCTGGTCTTTTCATGACGTAATAGCTCATTTCTCTTTAGTGCTGAATAATAGACCATTTGTTGGGTGTACCATAGTTTATCTGTTCACTTACTAAAGGGCATCTTGGTTGCTTCCATGTTTTGATAATTATGAATGAGTCTGCTTTAAACATCTGTGTGCAGGTTTTTGCATTGACATAGGTTTTCAGCTCCTTTGGGTAAACACCAAGGACTGTGATTGCTGGATCTTATCTTAAGAGTATGTTTAGTTTTATAAGAAACTGCCAAATTGTCTTCCAAATTGGCTATACCATTTTGCATTTTCACCAGCAAAGAGTGTGAATTCCTGCTGTCTATATCCTATTTTTAATAAATGTGTTTCTAATAGTCTAAGAATATAAAATTTGCCCAGTAGAGAGAAATCAAAAGTTATCTCTAATCCTACTGACAAAACTATTTTCTTCTTCTATTTTCTTCTAATATTTTTGTGTATGTTTTCATGTACACAATAATACAGCACATAGTTTGCTTTGTTTCTTTTCATTTAGACACAAATCTTAAAATGCCATATTGTTACCTACCCTTCAAAACAAAACTTTAATAATTGATTAATTAATACTACCTTGTATGAGTTTGCCATAATTTACATAAACCATTTTCTTAAAGTGGCTTCTAATTATCCTTTATTATAAATAACACTGAAATCAAAAGTTCAGGCATGTTGGAGTATTCTGTCTTCAAATTTGTTAGATTTTGGAATGTGGTTTCATGCTTAACACTTTTAGGCTTTGAAAGCAGAAAATAAATGTTAATTTTTAGGAAGTAAAAAAAGAACAAAAATGATAATGATAGGAAACCCCTATGTAATACCTACCAGAGCCAGGTACTATTCTGAGCATTTTATTGATATTAAGTCAGCTAATGCTCACAACAATCTGAGGAGGTTTGGAGCATTATTAGCTGTATTTTAAAGCTAAGAAACCAAATGTAACTTGCTCAAGGCCTCACATCCAGCAAGCAGTGGGATTGAGCTTTGGAATCCATGCCTGTCTCTAAACAATACTCGTAACAGCTTCACCCCACTATTGAAAGAATATTTGACTTGCATAATTTAAGGTGGAATTCAATCTTTTTAAGGCCGTATAGATTCCATTATGGCCTCTGGTCTTAAGTATGTCCTATCTCCTAGGCATTTGCGTTTGTAGCTCTTGGCAAAGCAGTGAAGTTCTTCCTGTGTTATGGGCTGACTGGTACAGTGTGAGAAAGACCTGCCTCAACAGCATATGTTGCTAATATTTGGAGGACTGATCAATTCTCTTAACACCTCTTCCCTGTAAGTGTATTTTGGCAGATGAGTAATGCTAAACAAATACCGGACAGCTGTGTAGACCAATGGTTATGAAGATTCATCATCCCCAACCCAACCTCAGTTGTGTCTTTATGTACGTAAATCTTTTTACTTTCGCTCCTTTCAAGCAGCTATTCCAAACACTCACTGTCCTCAGTAAGCCCCACAGCAAACAATATTGCTTTGACTATCAGTAGAGGTCTACACAATCCACTTCCCTATAAGAATTCAGAATGCTACTGAAATTGTCGGTAACAAACTATAAGCTCCTTTTGCTTGTCATTTCCCCGCATCCCTTTTGGAAGGACCTAGGCTTCTAGTCAGGGCAATAGACACTAGGTTTGGAAAGGACAAAAGGGATGATCCATGAACTAACCAAATTAGGAATCCAATTTGAAGCCAAAAGAGAAGAATATAGCTTTACAGATACGTCTGCTTTCTGGGCATGGATACTCTGTAAAAATGTGAATTCTTACAAAAGATGAATTATAATTATTGATACTTTTCATAGTTGTAGATTAGTCAGATTATAGTCATTTTAGATGTTATACACAAATTAAAGTCCACTTTTATAATACAGGTATCTAAATTTTATAAAATATTTAATTAAATGTTTAAATATTAATAATATTTAAACATTTATATGCCTAAAAATGATAATCAAGTCTAGCCTTTCTTTTCCAGTGCTCTTTTTAAGACACCCTGGAGAAATATGCATCTTCCCTTGAAGGAGGTCCCTGTGATGTGTGGCTTTTTAAAAGAACTCTAGCTGTCTTTATGCATATCAATTCCTCCACTGTGCTATGTATTTCTTTTTTTTTTCCTAGTGCCTTGGGTTGGATGTTTGTGGTTTATTTTTCCTTCTTTATTTTTTCAAATATGAAAGTTTCAAAATTATGGATTTTCCTTGGTGTACAACTTTGGTTACATTTCACAGATTTTGATATGTAGTATTCGAATTAGTCACTCTATTAATATTTTCTAGTGACATTTTTAAAATTCCATATTTTCTTGGGAATTACTTAGGGAAATTTTGTTTTTGGAATATTTTGTCTTTAGTTTTAATTCGGTCAGCTTTTCTACATCATCTTTACCTCTTAATTTATAGCTTGTCTGTAGCCAATCATTTGCTCTCATATATTGACCAACTATTTAATGCAGATCGGGGGCGTGACACTGCACTAGATTTTAGTGAAAGAGACACTGTACCTGGTTTTAAGGAAGCTAAAATATTGGGCTAGTTGTATATAAGTAAACAAATAGGAGCAAAACAGTGGTAAATGTATTGTGATTTTGCACTTAAAACTGAGTGTGGTCACAGTTGAAAGATGCTGTCGTCTTGTAACATGGAGATGCCAGACAAAAATCTTCATAGAGGAGATGGCAGGTCCGAAGAGTTTTGAGAGGAGAGGTATTTGTCAGGTAGTAATGAGGAAAGATCAACTGTATTCTAAAGTCTAATAACTTTGGAGAGGGATTCTTCCTCTTCTGCATAATCTCTTGTCCTGTGATCTTCATCCTGTCCCATTCTGTATCCCACAAAGATCATTTTCCCCCTTTCTTTCCTTATCTTCAACTTCTTTCTCCCTACTTGTTGCCCCCCAAGTTTATACAGTTATATCCACATGGTACACATTCTAACACACACTTCCACACACGACACCATCATTACCTCTTCACCTAAACTCTTCATCCTTGTCTAGCTGTTAATTTTTTTCATTTTAAAACCAAAACATTTTAATCAATAGTCAGACTTTTCTATCCCCATTTTCTTATTGTTTTGGCTATTCTAGACCACTGTAATACAATTTTCATCCTTACAGACAGCAGGAACTAATTTGGCTAAGGTCACCACTGACTGTCTAACTGCAAAATGTAATGGCCATCTCTCATTACTATTTTATTTTTTGGAGGCACATGACACATGATTTTATATAATATATAAAATTATATAATTATAATTACAGTGTATATATACACACACACACATGACTATATATATAGTCATGATTCGGATAATTTGTTTGCATGTATCCCCCTTACTGGACTATATAAATGTGAGAGCAAGAGATATAATGCCTTACTCATTTTTGTAGCCTTAGTGCTTATATCAGTGGTAGTATATAGTAGATACTAGAAGGTTTAGTGAACTCAGCTTTACCAGCACTTATTCAGATATTCAGATCTCCTGTTTAGATTTGTACTTGGTGTGTTGACGGATTTAGGCCAAATCTGTCCAATTATCATCATGTCCTATAGTAATTCTTAATATGCTATGCCCTAAATTACTGTATTTTTTGTTTTCTTTGTGATATTACATCTTCACTAAGGAGCTGGTATAAATGTTTGAACCAATTCTTCATTCAAAACGAGTTTTGCCATCTGCTGGGTGGAGATGTTATTTTATGAGAAGGAAATCAAATACTCCACTATTGTGGAAGCTTGGCCCTTCAAGTTATGGTAATTTTCTAATGGAGTGTTTTGAAAATTTCAACAAGCCGTAAATGTTTGATTTGAGGCAAACTCTGATTATAGTTTCCTGACTGTTCTATATTTCTTTTTCTTTCTTACCTTCTCTGTCTCTTGGGAGGAGGGAGTTTTTTTTTTTTTTTAGTGACAAGTCATTAGTTGTAAAATATGTTTGATGCTACAAGTGAAATTATTTTCCTAGATACAAAGTTTTCAACTTCCTATGCTAGGCAGGTGGAGTGGGGTCTGTTCACTTTAGTCTGTATATGGACTGCTTTAAATAGGAGCTTCATTGAGCTTTTGGTAAGGCTTGGTAGACTTCTGATTCAACACTGATGCCAGAGTGTGATAACCAGAATCCCTTTCCCTGGCTGGTCTTGAACTTTCATTTTCATCTCTCAGCAAAAAGAAACTACAGAAAACGTTACACCACTTTGCAGAAGACTCGAGCTTAGCTTTTAGCATCCTGCCACTTGTAGCTTCAGAATTTGACAAAGTTCTTGAGTTAAAACCGTATGTATGCAAGGACTGGTTTTCTTTTCTTTCCTTCCTTCTTTATTTTTGGCTACGTTGGGTCTTCGTTGCTGCACATGGGCTTTCTCTAGTTTCATTGAGCGGGGGCTACTCTTTGTTCCAGTGCACAGGCTTCTCATTGCAGTGGCTTCTCTTTTTGCGGAGCACGGGCTCTAGGCGCGTGGGCATCGGTAGTTGTGGCGCGTGGGCTCAGTAGTTGTGGCTCGTGGGCTCTAGAGCGCAGGCTCAGTAGTTGTGGCGCACGGGCTTAGTTGCTCTGTGGCATGTGGGATCTTCCCGGACCAGGGTTCGAACCTGTGTCCACTGCATTGGCAGGCGGATTCTTAACCACTGCACCACTAGGGAAGCCCAGGACTGGTTTTCTACTGTGCCCTTCTAATTGGGTTTTTGTGCCATGAAGCTTTGGATTTTCTCTCTAGTTTCCTGATATTCTGTAATAACAAACACTTTGTATCTTTTTTTTCTCAGCAACAACTCTGTGCTGGGCAAAAACCACATTTTCAGCCTCTTGCCCTGAGCCCATTAATGACAAACCCTCCTAGGGATAAAAGCATAATGCTTGTCTGCTCACCTCTCAGTGCTTCTCCTCTGTCTAGAAACTTGACCCCTTGGGTCCTTGTTTATTCAGTAGCTCCCTGATGCTTTTAAGTAGACATTATTTGCATTTTATATAGCTTTTGTATTTGCTTTTTCCCTGTGTGTTAGTTGGCCTTAAGATACTATATTCTTTTGTCTTGAGTTATTTGTAAAACACTGAAGCACTGAAACAATGTTACGATCAATTTTGTTTATGGTTCCATCTTACACAAGGCTACTAATATTACATAATGAATTTAGAAGATAAATTAGCTACATTTTTAAATTATAAGTAACAGGCTGCTTCTATGGAGTAAAAAATATGGAAATTTTTATCCTTAAATATGTATAGACATAGTCTATTCTTTTTAAATTAAATTTACATATTCCAAGTGAAATTGAATGGACAAGAGGAAAATTATTTGTTTGCAAATCACTGAAGTCATTAACAAAGTTCCTGATTAAATTGCCTTTGCTACTCTGTACACTTGAATACTGATTTATTTTTCTTTTTTTTAAACATCTTTATTGGAGTATAATTGCTTTACCATGGTGTGTTAGTTTCTGCTGTATAACATAGTGAGTCAGCTATATGTATACATATATCCCCATATCCCCTCCCTCTTGCGCCTCCCTCCCGCCCTCCCTATCCCACCCCTCTAGGTGGTCACAAAGCCCCAAGCTGAATTCCCTGTGCTATGCGGCTGCTTCCCACTAGCTATCTATTTTACATTTGGTAGTATATATATATATATATATATATATATATATATATATATGTCAATGCCACTCTCTCACTTCGTCCTAGCTTCCCCTCCCCCTGCACCATGTCCTCAAGTCCATTCTCTATGTCTGAATCTTTATTCCTGTCCTGCCCCTAGGTTCATCAGAACCATTTTTTTTTAGATTCCATATACATGTGTTAGCATATGGTATTTGTTTTTCTCTTTCTGACTTACTTCACTCTGTATGACACACTCTAGGTCCATCCACCTCACTAAAAATAACTCAGTTTTGTTTCTTTTTATGGCTGAGTAATATTCCATTGTATATATGCGCCACATCTTCTTTATCCATTTGTCTGTCGATGGACATTTAGGTTGCTTCCATGTCCTGTCTATTGTAAATAGTGCTGCAGTGAACATCAGGGTGCATGCATCCTTTTGAATTCTGGTGTTTTGCGGATATATGCCTAGGAGTGGGATTGCGGGGCCATATGGTAGCTCTATTTTTAGTTTTTTAAGGAACCTCCATAAGGTTCTCCATAGTGGCTATATCAATAGACATTCCCACCAACACTGCAGGAGGGTTCCCTTTTCTCCACACCCTCTCCATCTTTTATTGTTTGTAGATTTTTTTGATGATGGTCATTCTGACTGGTGTGAGGTGATACCTCATTGTAGTTTTGATTTGCATTTCTCTAATGATTAGTGATGTTGAGCATCCTTTCATGTGTTTGTTGGCAGTCTGTATATCTTCTTGGGAGAAATGTCTATTTAGGTCTTCCGCCCATTTTTTGATTGGGTTGTTTGTGTTTTGATATTGAGCTGTATGAGCTGTTTGTATATTTTGGAGATTCATCTTTGTCAGTTGCTTCGTTTGCAGATATTTTCTCCCATTCTGAGGGTTGTCTTTTCGTGTTGTTTATAGCTTCCTTTGCTGTGCAAAAGCTTTGAAGTTTCATTAGGTCCCATTTGTTTATTTTTGTTTTTACTTCCATTACTCTAGGAGGTGGGTTAAAAAGGATCTTGCTGTGTTTTATGTCATAAATGTACACTTGAATATTTTATGATAACTTTCCAGCTATTAAATTGCTGTATTATAATGTCATTTTGCATATTATGACACACATTAATATGACTAACATCTTAACATATTTATATATTAAAAATAAACTTCTAAAAACTTATTTCTGGAGTAGTCTGTAGATAATTTTTAAAAATTTCTTTTTGAACATGTTCAAAAAAAACCTAAGCCTTAGAAAAGCAATTGGCAAAAGTTTACATGCAATTCAATAGGTTGGACCTTTCGAATTTTATACTTACATGTATAGAAGTAAGAATGGGGGGAAATTCCCTGAATAATTCTGACTTTCTGGCCACATTCCCTTTAGTTGTAATGTTTTCTATTCGGGATACATAGACTTCATATTGGGTTTATCCATAAAAAAATACGTGAAAAATAAAAGTTGTATTCAAATAATACAAATTGTGTGTACATACCAAGTAACTGGCTTAACTGTTTTCTCTCTTTATTATTTGGTTATACAGCTAAAGTAGTCATCACAACCATTTGTTTTAACGTCCAGCAGAAGGTTACAATGTTGTTGTTATGTGCGATTCAGTTGTCATATTTTTAATATTTTGATGGATGAAATATATAGTTTAAATGTAGCAAGTACTGAAAGTGGTCTGACGTGGAATCTCAGGCTGTGAGAACAAGCTGCATGAAACATGAATAATCTACAGGTTAGAGAAGCTAAGGGGACGAAAGTGAAGTTTTTCTGCAGAGGCACTTAAATAAAATAAATGAGTAAATAATTCATAATCTAAATAATACCTCAAAAGTACATAGGCTGTTGTTTTTATTGTTTGCTCTCCTTTTGTAAAATCCTATTAGATATGCAGTTAGATAATCTATTTGTGTATATATATATATTTTTGTTGTTGTTGTTGGTTTGCGGTACGTGGGCCTCTCACTGTTGTGGCCTCTCCCGTTGCGGAGCACAGGCTCCGGACGTGCAGGCTCAGCGGCCATGGCTCACGGGCCTAGCAGCTCCGCGGCATGTGGGATCTTCCCGGACCGGGGCACGAGCCCGTGTCCCCTGCGTCGGCAGGCGGACTCTCAACCACTGCGCCACCAGAGAAGCCCTATTTGTATATTTTTTAATGAGAGAAATTTAAAAGTAAGTCATAGATCATGAATTTTTTAAAAAACTTATTTATTTATTTACTTTTGTCTGTGTTGGGTCTTTGTTGCTGCGCACGGGCTTTCTCTAGTTGTGGCAAGTGGGGGCTACTCTTTGTTGAGGTGTGCAGGCTTCTCACTGCGGTGGCTTCTCTCGTTGCAGAGCAAGGCTCTAGGTGCACAGGCTCAGTAGTTGTGCTGCACGGGCCCAAGAGCGCAGGCTCAGTAGTTGTGGTGCACGGGCTTAGCTGCTCTGCGGCATGTGGGGATCTTGCCAGACCAGAGATCAAACCCATGTCCCCTGCACTGGCAGGCAGATTCTTATCCACTTCCACTATGCCACCGGGAAGTCCAATCATGAATTATTTTAACCTCTAAATACACTGGAACACAGAATATGACATTTTGAGCTATACAAATCATATTGTTATAAAAAGTGGAAAGACATTAACTTAAAGCAGATGGATCCAGGGATCTAGAACAGTTTTTAAGAGGATATGTCAACTAGTTCCACTCAGGTACAGAAAAAGTAAGTATCACATGGACCACTGCTAATTATGGACCAGACTTGCAATGGTCATGAAGCCTGATCTCATCCCTTGTGTGATAGAATTCTTTGCAGTTCAACATGATGCAATCAACACCTCTTATTTTTCTACTCAAGTTGTTATTATGTTAGATTTTCAATTTTCTACTTGGTGTATTTGGAAGAATGCACAACAGGAAATTTAATCAACCTATACAATATTGTTTTGAAATTTATTTTATTTATTTATTTTTATACAGCAGGCTCTCATTAGTTATTTATTTTATACATATTAGTGTATACGTGTCAATCCCCATCTCCCAATTCATCCCACCACCACCCCACCCCACCCCACTTTCCCCCCTTGGTGTCCATACGTTTGTTCTCTACATCTGTGTCTATTTCTGCCCTGCAAACTGGTTCATCTGTACCATTTTTCTAGGTTCCACATATAGGCGTTAATATACAATATTTATTTTTCTCTTTCTGACTTACTTCACTCTGTATGACAGCCTCTAGGTCCATCCACGTCTCTGCAAATGACCCAATTTTGTTCCTTTTTATGGCTGAATAATATTCCATTGTATATATGTACCACATCTTCTTTATCTATTTGTCTGTTATTGGGCATTTAGGTTGCTTCCATGACCTGGCTATTGTAAATAGTGCTGCAATGAACATTGGGGTGCATGTGTCTTTCTGAATAATGGTTTTCTCTGGGTATATGCCCAGTAGTGGGATTGCTGGGTCATATGGTAGTTCTATTTTTAGTTTTTAAAGGAACCTCCATACTGTTCTCCATAGTGGCTGTATCCATTTACATTCCCACCAAGAGTGCAAGAGGGTTCCCTTTTCTCCACACCCTCTGCAGTGTTTGTTGTTTGTCGATTTTCTGATGATGCCCATTCTAACTGGTGTGAGGTGATACCCCATTGTAGTTTTGATTTGCATTTCTCTAATAATTAGTGATGTTGAGCAGCTTTTCATGTGCTTATTGGCCATCTGTATGTCTTCTTTGGAGAGATGTCTATTTAGGTCTTCTGCCCATTTTTGCATTGGGTTATTTGTTTTTTAATATTGAGCTGCATGAGCTGTTTATATATTTTGGAGATTAGTCCTATGTCTGTTGATTCATTTGCAAATATTTTCTCCCATTCTGAGGGTTGTCTTTTCATCTTGTTTACACTTTCCTTTGCTGTGCAAAAGCTTTTAAGTTTCATTAGGTCCCATGTGTTTATTTTTGTTTTTATTTCCATTACTCTAGGAGGTGGGTCAAAAAAATCTTGCTGTGATTTATGTCAAAGAGTGTTCTTCCTGTTTTCCTCTAAGAGTTTTATAGTGTCCAGTCTTACATTTAAGGCTCTAATCCATTTTGACTTTATTTTTGTGTATGGTGTTAGGAATTGTTCTAATATCATTCTTTTACACATAGGTGTCTGGTTTTCCCAGCACCACTTATTGAAGAGACTGTCTTTTCTCCATTGTATATCCTTACCTTCTTTGTCATAGATTAGTTGACCCTAGGTGCCTGGGTTTATCTCTGGGCTTTCTATCCTGTTCCATTGATCTATATTACTGCTTTTGTGCCAGTACCATATTGTCTTGATTACTGTAGCTTTGTAGTATAGTCTGAGGTCAGGGAGTCTGATTCCTCCAGCTTCGTTTTTTTCCCTCGAGATTGCTTTGGCTGTTCGGGGTCTTTTGTGTCTCAACACATATTTTAAGATTTTTTGTTCTAGTTCTGTAAAAAATGCCATTGGTAATTTGATAGGGATTGCATTGAATCTATAGATTGCTTTGGGTAGTATAGTCATTTTCACAATATTGATTCTTTCAATCCAAGAACATGGTATATTCCTTCATCTTTGTCATCTTTGATTTCTTTCATCAGTGTCTTATAATTTTCTGAGTACAGGTATTTTACCTCCTTAGGTAGGTTTATTCCTAGGTATTTTATTCTTTTTGTTGCAATGGTGAATGCGATTGTTTCCTTAATGTCTTTTTCTGATCTTTTGTCGTTACTGTATAGGAATGTGAGAGATTTCTGGGCATTAATTTTGTATCCTGCAACTTTACCAAATTCATTGATTAGCTCTAGTAGTTTTCTGGTGGCATCTTTAAGAATCTCTGTGTATAGTATCATGTCATCTGCAAACAGTGGCAGTTTTACTTCTTCCTTTCCAATTCGTATTCCTTTTATTTCTTTTTCTTCTCTGATTGCCATGGCTAGGACTTCCAAAACTATGTTGAATAATCATGGCAAATAGTGGACATCCTTGTCTTGTTCCTGATTTTAGAGGAAATGCTTTCAGTTTTTCACCCTTGAGAATGATATTTGCTGTGGGTTTTTCATATATGGCCTTTATTATGTTGAAGTAGGTTCCCTCTTTGCCCACTTTCTGGAGATTTTTTTTTATCATAAATCAGTGCTGAATTTTCTCAAAAGCTTTTCTGCATCTATTGAGATGATCATATGGTTTTTATTCTTCAATTTGTTAACATCGTGTATCACATTGGTTGTTTTGCATATATTGAAGAATCCTTGCGTCCCTTGGATAAATCCCCCTTGATCATGGTGTATGATCATTTTACTGTGTTGTTGGATTCTCTTTGCTAGTATTTTGTTGAGGATTGTTGCATCTATGTTCTTTAGATTCTTTTTTTTTTTTGTAGTATCTCTGTCTCATTTTGGTATCAGGGTGATGGTGGCCTCGTAGAATGAGTTTCGACGTGTTCCTTCCTCAAATTGTTTGGAAGAGTTTGAAAAGGATGGTTGTTAAGCTCTTCTCTAAATGTTTGATAGAATTCACTTGTGAAGCCATCTGGTCCTGGACTTCTGTTTGTTGGAAGATTTTTAATCACAGTTTCAATTTCATTACTTGTGATTGGTCTGTTCATATTATTTATTTCTTCCTGGTTCAGTCTTGGAAGGTTATACCTTTCTCAGAATGTGTCCATTTCTTCCAGGTTGTCCATTTTATTGGCATAGACTTGCTTGTAGTAGTCTCTTATGATGCTTTGTATTTCTGCAGTGTCCATTTTAACTTCTCCTACTTCATTTCTAATTATATTGATTTGAGTCCTCTCCATTTTTCGCTTGATGAATCTGGCTAAAGGTTTATCAGTTTTGTTTATCTTCTCAAAGAACCAACTTTTAATTTTATTGGTCTTTGCTATTGTTTTCTTTCTTTGTATTTCATTTATTTCTGCTGTGATCTTTATGATTTCTTTCCTTCTACTAACTTTGGGTTTTGTTTGTTCTTCTTTCTCTAGTTCCTTTAGGTGTAAGGTTAGATTGGGGTTTTTTCAGATTTTTAATGTTTCTTGAGGTAGGGTTGTATAGCTATAAACTTCCCTCTCAGAACTGCTTTTGCTGCATCCCACAGGTTTTGGATCGTCGTGTTTTCATTGTCATTTGTCTCTAGGTATTTTTTGATGTCCTCTGTGATTTCTTCAGTGATCTCTTGGTTATTTAGGAACGTATTGTTTAGCCTCAATGTGTTTGTGTTTTTTACGGTTTTTCCCTGTAATTGATTTCTAATCTCATAGTGTTGTGGTCAGAAAAGATGCTTGATATAATTTCAGTTTTCTTAAATTTACTGAGGCTTAATTTGTGAACCAAGGTATGATCTGTCCTGGAGAATGTTCCATGCACACTTGAGAAGAAAGTGTAGTCTGCTGTTTTTGGATGGAATGTCCTATAAATATCAATGAAATCTGTCTGTTCTTTTGTGTCATTTCAAGCTTGTGTTTCCTTATTAATTTTCTGTCTGGATGATTTGTCCATTGGTGTAATTGAGGTGTTAAAGTCCCCCACTATTATTGTGTTGCTGTCAATTTCCTCTTTTATAGCTGTTAGCAGTTGCCTTATGTATTGAGGTGCTCCTATGTTGGGCGCATACATATTTATAATTGTTTTATTTTCTTCTTGGGTTGATCCCTTGATCATTATGAAGTATCCTTCCTTGTCTCTTGTAACAGTCTTTATTGTAAAGTTTATTTTATCTGATATGTGTATTGCTACTCCAGCTTTCTTTTGATTTCCATTTGCATGGAATATCTTTTTCCATCCCCTCACTTTCAGTCTGTATGTGTTCCTAGGTCTGAAGTGGGTCTCTTGTAGACAGCATATATTCGGGTCTTGTTTTTGTATCCATTCAGTGAGCCTGTGTCTTTTCGTTGTAGCATTTAATCCATTCACATTTAAGGTAATTATTGATATGTATGTTCCTATTACCATCTTCTCAATTGTTTTGTGTTTGTTTATGTAGGTCCTTTTCTTCTCTTGTTTTTCCCACTTAGAGAAGTTCCTTTAGCATTTGTTGTAGAGCTGGTTTGGCGCTGCTGAATTCTCTTAGCTTTTGCTTGTCTGTACAGCTTTTGATTTCTCAGTCGTATCTGAATGAGATCCTTGCTGGGTAGAGTAATCTTGGTTGTAGCTTTTTCCCTTTCATCTCTTTAAATATATCATACCACTCCCCTCTGACTTGTAGAGTTTCTGCTGAGAAATCAGCTGTTAACCTTCTGGGAGTTCCCTTGTATGTTATTTGTCATTTTTCCCTTGTTGCTTTTAATAATTTTTCTTTAATTTTTGTCAGTTTGATTACTATGTGTCTCGGCATGTTTCTCCTTGGGTTTATCCTGCCTGGGACTGTCTGCACTTCCTGGACTTGGGTGGCTATTTCCTTTCCCATGTTAGGGAAGTTTTCGATTATAATCTTTTCAAAAAGTTCTTTCTCTTCTCCTCCTGAGACCCCTATAAAGCGAATGTTGTTGCTTTTAATGTTGTCCCAGAGGTCTCTTCATTTCTTTTCATTCTTTTTTCATTATTCTATTCTGTAGAAGTTAATTCCAGCATTCTGTCTTCCAGGTCCCTTATCCGTTCTTCTGCCTCAGTTATTCTGCTCTTGATTCCTTCTAGTGTATTTTTCATTTCAGTTATTGTATTGTTCATCTCTGTGTGTTTGTTCTTTAATTCTTCTAGGTCTTTGTTCCTTAATTCTTCTAGGTCTTTGTTAAACATTTCTTGCATCTTCTCAATCTTTTCCTCCACTTTCTTTCCCAGGTCCTGGATGATTTTCACTATCATTTTCACTATCATTATTCTGAATTCTTTTTCTGGAAGGTTTCCTATCTCCACTTCACTTTGTTGTTTTTTGGAGGGTTTTATCTTTGTTGTTTTTTGGGGGTTTTATGTAGGATTGTAATTCTTCTTGCTTCTGCTGTCTGCCCTCTGGTGGATGAGACTATCTAAGAGGCTTGTGCAAGTTTCCTGATGGGAGGGTCTGGTGGTGGGTAGAACTGGGTGTTGCTCTGGTAGGCAGAGCTCAGTAAAATTTTAATCCTCTTGTCTGCTGATGGGTGGGGCTGGGTTCCCTCCCTGTTGGTTTTTTGGCCTGAGGCGACCCAGCTCTGGAGCCTACCCGACTCTTTGGTGGGGATAATGGTGTACTCGGGAAGGGCTGACGCCAAGGAGTACTTCCCAGAACTTCTGCTGCTCGTGTCCTTGTCCCTGTGGTGAGCCATAGCACCCCCTGCCTCTGCAGGAGACCCTCCAGTACTAGCACGTAGGTCTGATTCAGTCTCCTATGGGGTCACTGCTCCTTACCCCTGGGTTCTGATGCATGCACTACTTTGTGTGTGCCCTCCAAGAGTGGAGTCTCTGTTTCCCCCAGTCCTGTTTAAGTTTTGTAGTCAAATCCTGCTAGCCTTCATAATCTTATTCTCTAGGAATTTTTCCTTCCGTTGCTGGACGCTTCAGGTTGGGAAGCCCGATGTGGGGCTCAGAACCTTCACTCCAGTGGGTGGACTTCTGTAAAGTGTGCTCCAGTTTTTGAGTCACTGACCCAGCGGTTATGGGATTTGATTTTATTGTGATTGCGCCCCTCCTACCATCTCATTGTGGCTTCTCCTTTGTCTTTGGATCCAGGTTTTGTTTTTTGGTGAGTGTCAGTGTCTTCCTGTGGATGATTGTTTAGCAGTTAGTTGTGATTCTGGTGCTCTCGCAAGAGGGAGTGAGCTCACGCCTTTCTACTCCACCATCTTGAACCAATCTTCTATACATTTTTAACGAGCTCCTCTACTTTTATGAAGATACTGTCAGTGTAAATTGAGGTTAATTAGATTTTCTTCCAATTTGCTATGAGGCGTCACCATTCGTAAAATGTAAGATATGTATGAAAGTCAAATAAAAAGTTTGACACTTATAAGGTAAAAAACATTTATATGAATTTTCATCAAAATAAAAGAACAGAAACAAGCATTGCCTTATAATTCACACTCCCCATAAATTATGCACCATCTTAAAATCCTATTTTTGTGTAAATATAGTTGGGACCATTGTACTTAAATCTAAAGTATGATGTGGTTTAAATGAGTATTTTTTTCTTTACTGTAATTCATAGCTATGAAATCTCTTGGACCTTTGGTCATAAGTCCTGATGGAAGATAGAGATAAAATGATGGCAGAAAGCATGAAAAAGTAGGAAAAAAAAGTTATTCAGTGCTTAGATGTTAAGCTAATTTTACCTTAAGAATACAGTAATAAATCTCAGTCTCAGAGGGATGAAGCAGTAATTTGGAATGTGACGTCAAGTAATTCATCAAATTCAAAGACTTCATTCAATATTGGTCACATTCTTTGTTTACTTTGGGGATCAGATACAGACAATTTGTATGATTGATAAAGGTCTTCCTTGGCACAAGAAAAATAAATTGCTTCCTTTGATTAAAAGACTTATAAATAGTGGAATATGGTAAATATATAGAAATATGTTTCTTTTTTGTCCTTTGCCTTAAGTTCATATGGAAGGTTATGGCTTGGTTATTAGAAGATGCCCCATAATAAGAAAATGTATGTAAGTCAGAATTTTCAAAAATAGTCCTGATTTCCAGTTGTCTGTCTATTATCATTAAAATATATTAAAAATTTTTATATTTGCTAACCTTAACTATATATCTATGCACCATATTTTCATGGTGCCCTGAAGGAGATTTGACCAGTGTTGAGGCAGGTATGGGTTAGTAGAATATGTTCCAAAGATTATTTTCAGGCTGACTCTGATATTCAGTCTGTATGTTCTGTGACCGGAAAAGGATTATCAACAGATTCTACAACCATAACACTAGGAATATTACTTTATGGTGCTCAAATCATCAGTTGTTACTGGGACAGAGAAGCCAGTCATTAGAAGGAAGCATCAAAAAAAATAAAAATAAAAGCTCTTTGGTAGCTATATTTTATCAATCTGCATCTCTGTGAGGAATTTTAAATAACAGTTCATATAATTATGGCAACCTCATAGATCATCTGGATTAAGCATGCATCCAGTATGAAATTATGCCATACAGCATCTCAGACAGATGGCTGGTCACAAATTCAGTCTCTTATTAAACATGGCAACTTAAAGGGTTCTAATTCCTGAGTCAGCCTGGTTTACTGTTGGACAGATCTACTTGGAGGACCTAAGAGGGAGTGAGAAGTATAGAAGAAGGCACATTCTTCATCTGAGCTAAACATAAAATCTGCCTTCTTATAGCTCCCACCCATTGACAGTAGATGGATATAACTGTGATGATAGTAAAAGAACTAGTAGGAAAATTGTAAGAAACCTCCGTGGTCCAGGACCTCCGTTAGATGGTATATTATTTTTGCAACCACAAGAATCCAAACAGGCTGTGAATGTGCAGTCAAGGTAATGGCAGTGCCTTAATATCTTAACACTATACTACTAATAGGCTTTAAAACACCTGCAAATTTTTAGTTTATTTCTTTCTTCTCACATTTACCAACAAATCCATGTCTTAGGAAAATGAAGTCATGTTGAATACACTGTCCTTCCATAGGAACTAAATAGGAAAAGCAATCTAATAGTTTCTTCTCTTTTCTTCCCAGTCATTTTATAGTTTAAATGTAAGAATATGGTTTTGTGCTGAGAAATTTCACAGTCTGACCCCAAAGTGCCACATTGTACTTTAATTATAATGTTGTTCACTAGTATGGGGGTGAAACTGACTTACTGCAACAGCTCTATATTTTAATTGCACAAACTTCTACTTGTTTAGAATGAACCATATGATTCATTCTCATTCTAAAAATTTAATACACATCTAATTAAATACATTATTCAATGAGATTAATTGTGTGAATTAATTTGTGGAAAAATGAATATCCAAGGGTAAAGCATTACATTGCTAATGGCAAAAAAAATTAAAAACTGAATTTATAGGGAATTATGATGCCATCAAAAGAGACATAGATCTGTCCATTTAGTCACAGGCATGTATTTTTTTTGATGGAAACCTTCTTAGGCTGCATCAATGGGTTGTGAAAAACAAATTTTATCAATTTAATCAAACATGCTAATTGGTTGAATAAACCCATCACATAATTTCTTTTGGAATCCCGTAGATGAAACAAACTATTCGTTGAAAAGGAAACAATTCAGTAAGTTCTTATAAGGAGACAGCCTAAATTGGAGTCTTCGCTATGCCCAACAGAAAGGTTTATTATTAATCCATGGGTTACCTTTGGGGAGTGCGTGTGCACGCACATGTGTGTGTGTGTGTGTGTGTGTGTGTGTGTGTGTGTATGGTTGGCTGTGCTGTGGGCATAAACTCCTCCTGAGTAATTATCATCATCATTGTATTCATTAATTCATTTAAAGTAGTAAAATAAAAATATTGAATTAATACTTAATTAATAATTAATAATAATTCATTCAGGGCAGTAAAATAAGAGTAAAATAGTATTTGCTTAATAGGGTTGTGGTGAAGATTAAATAAGTTCATATGAATAAAGTACTTGGAAGAGATTTTAGCATCCAGTAAAAATTCCTTACTGTTTCTTTTTCCATTTGGTTCATAAATATCAAATGCTTATTATAGGCCAGGTGCTGTGCTAGGCTTGATGATAAAATGTTGAAAAAACAGTTGTGGTTTCTGTTCTCGTGGAGTTTATAATCTTGTGGAGGATCCAGGCATTGATCACACATCACTGTAAAATTGTAACTGTGTTAAGTGCTCTGAGGGCCGGTTACATGATGCTTTGGGAGCTTGTTATGAGGGAAAAGTGGTGAAATAGCTATTATTCTGGGCCAATTATTGAAATTGTGAAGTTGAATTATGATAAGAATTCCCGATTTCCTTGGGTTTTTCTCACTTTCTGCAGTGACCATCTTTTTTGGCATGCTTTGATGTGGAGAAGTTCTTTCATTAATCTCCCCATCCTTATGAACAAACATAACAAATATTTATTGAGTTAATACTACGTTCAGGGCACTATTTTACATACTATAGGAGATGTAAAGTTGAATAAGATATGGCTCTTCTCGGAGTTCACAATTTCATGGCAAGAGACAGTCTTACACACGAGTCCTAAAATGGTCACGATAGGAAATTTTATCCTTCACTTTTCTTCAGCTATTCCATGACTGCTTAGAAAAGTGTCTGGAACATAATGTGCACTCAATAGTTTTTATTATTATTGATGTCATTATTATCATTGGGCAAGACGTTATAGGAACTGATACTGTAGCAATACATCAGGTCCAAATTATAGAAAGATTTGCATGGTCGTCAAAACCCATCACTTCTCACCACAGCTGACACTCCAGCCCTGATCTATCTGCCCTTTTTTATCCATATCTGTCACCTGGACTGTTGTAGTAGTCTCCTCACTGTTCTCCCTGCCTCTTCTTTTTCCCTCTTACATTTTAGAAAAACAGAATTATCCTTAAAATGTAAGACAAATTGTGTGATGCCTCTGCTAAAAATCTCCAGTGGCTACCAATTTCAATCAAAGTAAAAGCAAAACCACCCCCCCCCAAAAAAAAACCCCAAAAAACCTACCTTGGCCTAAAATACTCTACAGATCTGTGTTCCTACCATGTCTGCAACGTCGTCTTTTACTCCTCCCCTCTTCACTCATGTTCCTCCAGTTGCAAAGGCCTCATTGCTGTTCCTTAAATGCAGTACACATGTTCCCATCTCAAGACCTTTGCCCTCGCTATTCCACATCTCTGGAAAATTCTTCTCCTAAACATCAGCATAGCCAGTCCTTTCTTTCTTTCAGGACTCTGTGCAAGTCTCTCCTTCTCCCTAGATCTTTCAGTGATCATCCTAGGACACAATATTTATCATTACCTCAAATAATGTAGTTCAGTGCATTTTTTTTTTTTTTTTTTTTTTTTTTTTGCGGTATGCGGGCCTCTCACTGTTGTGGCCTCCCCCGTTGCGGAGCACAGGCTCCGGACGCGCAGGCTCCGGATGCGCAGGCTCAGCGGCCATGGCTCACGGGCCCAGCCGCTCCGCGGCATATGGGATCCTCCCAGACCGGGGCACGAACCCGTATCCCCTGCATCGGCAGGCGGACTCTCAACCACTTGCGCCACCAGGGAGGCCCAGTGCATTTTTAAAAACTCTCTGACAGAAACCATAACCATCTAATTCACTGCTATATTCTCAGCAGTACAACAGCTCCCAGTTATTGAATTTTCAATAAATATAAGTTGAATTAATAATATAATGAATTATCCCAACTGTATAACTCACGTTTAAGGAATCTTAAAATTCTAGTCCAATCCCAAACCAAATTGATGTTTCGGTTGTCATTTAAGTCCTCCAAAAATGGGCATTAATTGTTTCATCAGGCAGTCAATTAGTACAATTTTGACTAGGTTAATATTCTATTTTGTAATTACTTGGTTTTGTGTGTGTACATTACATACTTAGATTATACCAGAAATACTAGATTATACATAACTGTATGTAAGTGGTCGTGACTTACTCTTTTATAATCTCCAACCATCTTTTGTGTATACAAAAAAGCTCATAAATGTGAGTTTTCCAACACCCCTTTAATGAAGGGCACTAGGCTTTGTGTTTTAGGTCTGCACTTCTCAAATTAACTGTACTGTTAGAACAGTTTTTTTTTTTTTCCTAATGCATATGGATTAACAACTTTTTAAAATCCAATAAAGCACATTAATATGAAAATGATGTATAAAAACAAAGAAGTGATCCAAGCCTAATTTTTAAATTATTATTAGTTTCAAGAGATGTAAACTTTATCATGAATGGTTTTTTAACACTTCCTCTCAATTTCTGTACTCATCACAGACCAGAATCAAATGGTTCCTGGACCAGCATTTGTATTCGTAGTTCAATTCGAATGGCACTGCTTTAGTTGTTAATTTCCATCACAGCTCTACATGTAAGTGTTTGCAGTCCAACTTTTTGAAAAGTACAAGTTCACTCTCAGAGGTATCTAGTGAAGACCATTTAGATAGTAAGCAAATGACCTCAGATTTTAAATCAGGCTGGTCTATTTGCAGTGCATGAATATTTTATTCCTTTTCTCCTACGTGTTCAACCTCTCCCTGTATACAGGATCCTTCCCATCAGCATTTCAATATATAGTAGTATTTTACAACATTAAAAAGTTATTATTTGACCAGTCCTCTCTACCTACTACCTACCACCCCTTCAGCTTACTACCCAGCCCTAAATTTCTGAAAGAGTTGCTTATACTTTATCTGCTATTGCATGACCCATTTCTCTTCAACCCACTCAGATCTGGCTGCTGTCTCACTGCTCTACTAAGGTCACCTGTAAACTCCATAATTCAAACTCAAATGCATTTTTAAATGTACTCATCCTGTTTCATCTTTCACAACATTTGATGAAGTCGAGCATGCCCCTCTTTTCAAAACATTCTCTTACTCTGGATTCCATGACACCATACCCTTCTGATTTTCTTCTTACCTCTCTGCTTTTTTCTTCTCTGTGTCCCTTCAATTCCCCTTTATCATCCTTCATAGTTGGAGTTCCTTTGGGATATGTCCTGAGCTCTCACCTTTTTTGTATCTAAATACTCTTCCGAAGTCATCTCATAGTCTTCCATGGCTTCAATTGCAAGCCTCAAGCCACTGACTAAAAATTTCTATCTGAATCCCTGATCTCTCCTCACATCTTCAAACGTGAGTATCTTTATTGTACTAGTCATATTTTTTATTTTCACTTATTTTGTGATCTTTGGACATGTTAAAAATCTTGCTAGCTAAGGAGGGACTGCCCCTCCTGGACTAGCCCATTCTTCAGGTTACCAAAGGCTGGGAGCAAAATCAACCAAGGCTGAGGCTATAGCCCCAGCTACCTCCTTCTTTAACTCACACACACCAAGCTCATAGTAGTTCTCTTTCCCTAACTCATCTCAGTGCCAGCCAGAGTCCCCTGGAATTGTTCGCATTTGACAGTTCTAAGCTGTTTCTTCTACCCTGCCTTGACTTTCCCAAGGAAACCCCAATAAAGGCTCTGGCCTAGACTTTCCCCGCATTCTTGTCTTCTGCCACCTAACTAAACCTCGTGTTTCCCCTTTGGTCCTATGTGGCATTCGGTGATCCCGCATCTCTGGGACCTGTGAGTATAATAAACTTCTTCCTTCCAAGACTCATTCTCATTTCCTCCTGTGGCCACAGTGACTTTCCCACACAACATCCAACATTTATAGTCGTATAACTTATGTATACTAAGATGCTTCACATGCGTATATAATGCAATATGTCCAATCCTGAAATGGCCATTTTTCCCTCCAAACTTTTTCCTTCTGCCAGTATTTCCCATCAGTAAATGGAAACATGTGATTACAATATGCATAATGGAGAAACTTCAATCTTTTCTTAGCTTCTTTTCCCCATTCATCACTCACTGTTCAACTCATCTGTAATACAGTCTCCAAACTCTCTCAAATACATTCACTTTTCTACCATTTCTACAAGTATCAGCGTAGTCCTGGCCACCGTCATCTCTACAGTGGACTCCTAACTAGTTTTCCTCTTTCCACTCTTACTCCTACCATTCCGATCTATTCTCCACCCAACAGCCACATAATCTATTTTTTTATCTTGTTTTTCCTGAAATGGATCCAATTTTAATCTGTTATCTCAGATTATGATGAATGGGACTCCTTCCTTTCTATTAAGTGGGACAGTATGTATAATATATCTGTACCTTACCTAATATTCATAAAATAATTTATTGAGCCATGACAAAGTTATTGGTTCCAGAATTATTTTCTCTTCTATAAAAAAACTAAAAAACTAGAGAAACACATTAAATAAGTTTTCAGACAGACAGTGGAAAGCAGGCAGTTAAGGAGTGTAATCACTGAGAAAAGAGAAATCAATGAGATGAGTACTGTGATCCCCCAGGATTTCTCCCTGGAGGCGATTTCAGGGCTGTCGTGCAGGGAGAGGCAATCCCATCATATCCCAGTAGTCTTCTTGAGATGAGAAGACTGAATTCAGAAAGGCTCACCAACTGGAAACTGTGGGAAAGAATAATAAAGGAGGGCTACCTAGAAAAAGGGCTCCAGGAAATGTACATATTGATCCCCTTGCATCTTTGACTGAATGAACATTTTATAGGGTAAATTTCCATGAGACCGAGACCCAGACAGAGAACAACTGCCAGGAAGCTGTATGCTGAACAATTCCCAGAACTCACGCAGGTCTGAGAGCTATTTTCAGCAGCTAGAGTAGAAAGAACTCTTTGAGCACCCAGAGCATTCAGTAAAGACACCAGAATGGTCAGGCCTCAGGAGTGGACCAAAAATAGCCTCAAAGTAAAAGATACTTTTGGCCCACTTTAACCACACTTAAAAATAAGCCTCAAAAGGATCAGGCTGATGCACAAATACTTGGGAAAATATCAAGTCTTTGTGAAGGAATAAAGCAAAATCCATACAGCCAATAATATAACGTTACATTGTTCAGCAACCAATCAAAACGTCATGAATGTGTGATGAAGCGGTTTAATGTAAAACATAACCAAGAGGAAAGTCACACAAAAGAAATAGACACCGCGATAACAGATATGATGGAATAAGTAGACAGAGACTTTAAAATAGCTATTATGGATAAAATCAAGGATTTTAAGGAAATATGAACATAATAAGGAGAAACCTACAGAATATAAAAACAAAACAAAACAAATGGACTGCTGGAGTAGAAAAATACAATATCTGAAATGAAACAAAAATAAAAAAGATGACTGGGTGGGCTTAGAAAATTCAAAACTACTGGATAAAAGATCAGTAAAATTGAAGATCGAATGAAAGAAACTGCCTTAACTGAAAAAAAGAGAAAAAAACAGCGGAAAAACAGGAATGTCTTAAAGAGGAGCCTCAGGAAACCTGATGACTAAATGTAATTTGTCTCTAGATGGGGTCTGGAACAGAAAAAGCACACTAGGTAAACACTAAGGAAATGTGAATAACATATGGACTTTAAGTAGTAAAAATGTGTCAGTAATGGTTCATTACTTAAGACAGACCTATTCTAGTGCAAGATGTTAACAGTGTAAGAAGCGAATGATGTCAGCGCTTGTCACTCCCTGAAACGTCAATTTGAACAACTATCTGTGTACAAAAATACCATCACAAGAGCTAAGGATTCCAGGTGAGAGATGATAGCACCTGAGTGAAGCACAGAAATAAATATATTTAGTCTTTGCCCCTGGTTCCTGGCACAAAGCTCCTCAAACCTTTGGAATTTCCTGTGTGATAGGCCTGTCTTTTGAGCTTATGCTAATGAGGCCACTTAGGGTAGTATCCCTAGATAGTCTCAGGATGGATCTGGTCACCCTCAAGTTCTAAGGTTTCAGGGATTGGAACTTTTGGGCATAACTCCCTGACTTCTGGGAAGGGGTGGGGGATGGGCTGCAGATTAAACTCCAGAAAAACTCAACAAGATTTGAAGAGCATCCATGTTTGTGAATGCATCCACATCCAGGAAGGGTAGTACATCCCAGTTCAGGATATCTCTGGACCTTGCCCTGTGTACCTCTTCATTTAACTGTATCTGTATCCTTTATGATAAACTGGTAAGCATAAGAAAATGTTTCTCTGGGTTCTGTGAGTGGCTCTAACAAATTGATCCAACCCGAGGAGATAACAACCTGGACTTGAGATTGGCTTCTGAAGTAGGGGGGGTGGGGCGGACTGATCTTGTAGGTCTGAGACCTTAACCCGTGGCATCTGATACAATCTCTAGGTAGGTAATGTCAGAATTGAGTTAAGTTGTGGGACACCCCACTGTTGTCGCAGAACTGCTTGATGGTGTTGGGAGGAAGCACACCGTGTACCCTCCAACAAATGCTAGCCCTGCTTCTTCCCTTGCCACCCTTCACAGATTATTTTCCACAGTGCAGCTCAAATAATCTTGTTAAGATATAGGTCAGAAGACAGCTCTCCTCTGTTGAAAATTTTCAGTGTTTTCCCACTAAAAAAACAAAAGAAACAAATGAAAAGAAAGAAAAGCACTACTACAACCAAAGAAAGCCTCACAATTTTTACCTCTCTGAGCTCATTTCCTACTAAATTCCTCCTGCTTTGCCTACACTAGCCTCTTTGGTTTATGGTTTTGTTTATTAATATTTTAAGCGTGCTCTACCTCAGAGCCTTTGCACTGGCTGTTCCTTCTGCCTGGAATACTCTTCCCCCAGATATCCTTATGATTTGCTTCCTTACCAAGTTCTCAGTCTTTACTCAAATACCACCTTTTCAGTGAGGCCTTCCCTTCTGGGCACTCTACAAAAAATCTCCCCCACCCCCACCCCATCTTCCTCCCCTACTTGTTTTCTAGAGCTTAAATGCTCTAGATAAATCTCATCTAACACACTATATATTATATTTATTTTCTGTCTGCCCTAATCCAGTGTAAGCCCCATAAGTGTTCAGGCTCCATACTTTTGGCACTTTGTTAAGTGACTGACTTACCTCATTAAGTGACTTACATTTCTGTTGAGTAAATCTCCCTAGTCCCCTCCAGTTCTAATATTCTGAGAGCTGCTAATATTATACATGATTGTCTTGTTGATGGAACCACTGTGTTCTGTGTGATTTTAAGTGTATTAATCAGTGGTGTGCTAGTAAATGTTCAACACTTAGTTTTCTGAGAAGAAAGGCCCTGGTTATAGCATTTGCTAAATTCCATGATGAAAATGAACATGGGCTTTGGATGAAATGTTCACAACTGCCTCTCATGAGCTGGTATAAGCCATAAATAGCACAAAATGGATTAGCACATCTAATGGACCCAATCACCAGAGGAGACTGGTATTATTTTAGACATTTTTCACATAGGGAAAGTGCTACACAGAGAACTAGGAAGTAATCTAATTTGCATATGTCTTAAGATTGACTCCAGAGCCTATGCTGAAAGAAATTCAGCTATGCTGCAGGCCTTAGACAAATTACGTGAAATAAAAATAAGATATTAGAGTGAGGAAAATTATAACCATCTGTAGTATGTATATTCTTTACGTGTCAGCCAAGAAGCTACGTTAAACATTTTTTTTGAATCTTTAAAAAATACCTCAGTTTCCCAAGGAGAGGGCCAAGGCTGTGTGATCTGGTTAGGCTTCTCTTCAAACCACTGAAAATCACTATTCAATCGAGAATAATCCCAAGTGCTTGGCCAGATCCAGTCAGCATCCTCAGTACCACTTTGAAATACATTGATAGGAACTGCAGAAAAGAAAAAACATTTTTGTGTTTTCTAAGTTTTCTCTTATTTCATTTTAGTGGGATTCCTTGGTGAAATCAGAATCTTACTGAACTGGAAATAGAAAATCTAGACTCTCTCTTTCTTTTCATAAAGATAAGATACCTAGTGGAATGCATTCCTATTTCTCTCTCTTTTTAAAAATTTATTTTTGGCTGTGTTGGGTCTTTGTTGCTACGCGTGGGCTATCTCTACTTGCGGCGAGCAGGGGCTCTTCATTGTGGTGCACGGGCTTCTCATTGCGGTGGCTTCTCTTGTTGCAGAGCACGGGCTCTAGGCACGCGGGCTTCAGTAGTTGTGGCACGCAGTCTCAATAGCTGTGGCTCGTGGGCTCTAGGACGCAGGCTCAGTAGTTGTGGCGCACAGGCTTAGTTGCTCCATGGCATGTGGGATCTTCCCAGACCAGGGCTCGAACCCGTGTCCCCTGCATTGGCAGGCAGATTCTTAACCACTGTGCCACCAGGGAAGTCCCCTATTTTTCAACAGGGCAATAATTCTGAGTTATAATGCAGTAATTCTGTTAGGTACTACATGGTTTTTACATTGTATAGTCATTATAATCAGTCACCAAATCAATGACTCTCATTAGAAAGCAGTCTTTCTTTTATTACCATTAATTTAACCTGTTTGGAAGTCCTCATTAAGAATTCATCTAGTAAAGCCACGACAGTTATATGGATTAGATAAACTTGCTCTACTGCCTCGAGAGCTGAAAATAGATTTTGTTTGTCATATAAGATTAATTAAAAGAAATATTTAATGCAATGTGACCTTTATTCTTACATCATGAAACATTGAGTAACGATACCTATTTACTATGCATATTATGTATAAAGAATGTATTTATAATATCTGTGAACCAAATTGGTAAAATGCAAAGAAATCAAACGCAGTATTGAACAGTTAAGCAACTGTGTTACATTATTTTAGATATTGACCTTTGGAGATGGAAAGAAAGCATTTTGAGGAAGAATCAGTCACCAAATTTTATTTTCAGAGGAATAAGTACTTCTGGACACCATCTGGTCAACCTATGGCATTTAAAATGAAACAATGTTTGGAGTATTGAAATAACACAGAAGAATAGGGAATTGTCATTGGTGTAACTTGCAGGTGTGCTATAATTTTGACTATAGTCTATTGCTGTTATAAAAATTCAGGAGTTGGGCTTCCCTGGTGAAGCAGTGGTTGAGAGTCCGCCTGCCGATGCAGGGGACACGGGTTCGTGCCCTGGTCCGGGAAGATCCCACATGCCGCGGAGTGGCTGGGCCTGTGAGCCATGGCCGCTGAGCCTGCACGTCCGGAGCCTGTGCTCCGCAACAGGAAAGGCCACAGCAGTGAGAGGCCTGCGTACCACACACACACAAAAAAAAATTCGGGAGTTGTAAGTTTTCTTACAGAGGTTTGGACTAGAAAACTGGCTGTAACAGAAACACTTGAATGTACTTCTAAAAACAGATTTCTAGCCCCACCTCATATCTATTCAACCAATATACATAGGCAAGGCCCTCCAAACCTCAGATTCAAGGATTTGATGAGGCTACTATTAAAATCAATGGTGTAGGGCCTCCCTGGTGGCGCAGTGGTTGAGAGTCCGCCTGCCGATGCAGGGGACACGGGTTCGTGCCCCGATCCCGGAGGATCCCACATGCCGCGGAGCGGCTGGGCCTGCGAGCCATGGCCGCGGGGCCTATGTGTCCGGAGCCTGTGCTCCGCAACGGGAGAGGCCACAGCAGTGAGAGGCCCGCGTACAGCAAAAAAAAAAAAAAAAAAAAAAAAAAAATCAATGGTGTAAGTCACTTCTCTCACATTATAAGTTAATTTTATTAAGTTTCAAGTGGTGTGTGTGTATATATGTATATATTTATTTATTGGAATAGAAATGGAATTAGGGCAACATTTTAGTAGTTTGTGTTTTATTTTTTATTTTTTTTGCGGTACGCGGACCTCTCACTGTTGTGGCCTCTCCCGTTGCGGAGCACAGGCTCCGGACGCTCAGGCTCAGCGGCCATGGCTCACTGGCCTAGCCACTCCATGGCATGTGGGATCTTCCCGGACCGGGGCAGGAACCCGTGTCTCCTGAATCGGCAGGTGGACTCTCAACCACTGCGCCACCAGGGAAGCCCAGTTTGTGTTTTTTTAGAAAGGAAAATATTGTGGAAAAAACATTTAAAACATTGGACATGATAGAGCAATGTTAGACAAAAAAATCGATTGGATCATGGAAGACTCATTTTTGCTTAAAAAGTAGTTTAAAAAGCATAAGATGGGGTTGTCTTTACAAATTGATTGAAGTCTACACAAATGGAGAGGCCTGAACTGTGATCCAAATTCTCAGTCTAATGCCTTTTATGCATACTTTAGTGAACTTTGACCAGTAAGAGATCAATGTTTGTGAAAAAAAAAGTTTGATCAGAGTATTGGAGCTCTTTTGACAATTTTTGTTTATATATGTTTTGCTTATATTCTAATTATGGTGGGATCTACAATCAGAAAACAATACTGGGGCCACAGCAATCTAGAAAATATGTAATATAGAAAGCAACAAGTGTCCACTGGTGGCATAGTATGTAAAATTTCTGATGGAACTTGTCAAGTAAGTGAACAAAGGGCCTATGGAGAGCTTTAGACAGAAAATCAAATGATAGACTCAATATGAAGCTGAGCATTAGTGTCACTCGACATTCCAAAGACAGTCTACAATGTATTATGAGGCCCTGATTTGACTTTTAATGTGGATAAGGGAGAGAACTAAATTATCATTCATGGAAGTCGTTAAAACAAACTTCACCCATGCACTTTTCAGCCAGAATTCATTGTAAAATTGTCATCATGGGACAAAAACCTGGCATATAAGAGTAATGATTTTTGTCATAAGTTGGCACATTTCCCAGGTGAGAAAACAGAGAACCTGTCCCCTACAAACTATGTCCTTCTACCCCTATCAAAGAGTGAACTAATCTTAATCCTTCACAATAAAGGAATCAGGACAATTTGAATTTGAATCACAATTCTATATGGGGAACGTTTTATAAGGCTGAGACAAAGAGGTTTTAATTTTCTGTGCCTCAGTTTCTCTAATTACAAAGAGGGAATCAAATTCTGTATTATCCATTATCCTTACACGGGGGCTGTGGGAATTAGCAACGATATGATTGATATGGCCTTCAAATATAGGACACGTGAGAGCAGTACTTGATGACATGAAAACAATAGTTTATGATTAGTGGGCAAAATCATTACTTTGCCTTTCTGGCACAGAATGCATAATTTGAACATAAAGTCAGAGAGAAAAAATAGTATTTGAGTGGAAGATCTTAAAAATTCGAATGATTTTATATCTGTGTATAAACTTAACTAGAATGTATGTGCATTGAATTGCTTTAAAATACAAATTCTTTTAGGTCAAAAGGGGAATCATTTTTGTGACTGAGTATGTGAAAAATACCTTCTAACAGTGGATGTCACTCCAAAATCCATCTATTGCCTTTTTTCCTTTTTGTTCATTAAATTATATATGCATTCTTGGCATTCAGAGACTCCACACACTACTGTTACTCTGTCTTACCTATACTTTTAACAATATATATTTAAGAATGTTTCTACTGTGATTTCTTAGGACACTTCAGAAAGAATTATGAAAGATGGCACATCTGCCTGCTGGATATGCATATTTGATGACAATAAGAATTGGTCCACTTAAATTTTTAAGGAGCTAGAACAATCTCAAACGAAATATAAAATCAATAGCTTGTGCATTTTTTATAGAACATACTAGCTAAGCCAAGTATTAGAGATAAAAGTTAGAGATTAAAATAGACACAGTATATGGTGATTTCGCTTTTGGTGTTAGATATCTTTTCCTAAGTGGAAGGGATGTGTTCCAGCCAAGTTTTTTGTAAAATTAATTTATGTTAAGTGAATCTTCCTTTCCAGTGGACTTCTAATAGGAAATTAAAAATTTATTCTGCTGGTTATAAAACAACTCTTATTGACTCCTAGATATATTAAAATCATCCTGAGGAATGCAGGAGATGTTTGAAAGTTGCATTTAGATGCAAAATTATTACTTTTTGATAATGATCAGTGGCTATGTTGTACATATACAGTATCTGAGTTTCTAGGAAGGAAAGAGGCCATTTGAATTTTAATATCTTCCTTTGTAATACTATTTACCCTCGAATCGAGTTTACAATTGTACATACTGGGGAAGACAGAAATAATGCCCGAAATTCAGAATAAGTCTGGAAAAAAAAATACTAAGATTAAAAATAAAATACCGTAAGATGCCAGTGCTTCTGGTAACTTGAGAATCTGTCTCAGACTGCCTCATTCTCTCTATAATGGCTTGTTAATTGACTTCTATTGTGTATGTCATTAGGATATTGCAGTAAATTGTGTCCCAATATCCTGCACAAGTAACGCTCTCAAGACTTAACAGTTGCACAGAGCTCTTTTGCAGGCCCCCATCACCTTAACTGTGTTAATATCACAACACTGACAATTCTTTCTGCATTCTTGATATTCCTTGAACTCATTGACCTCTTTTAAGGTGTCTCGAGATCATCCATGAATTTTTACAGTTGGCTTGGAAGGGAGACAATTGAAGTACTAGAGTGAAATACTAAAATGCTCCCTCCTTGCTGAGAGAGGGAAGTTTAAGAAAGTCCGTGCTGAGTCTAGTAGTTGCCTGGCAACTGTCTGCTTAACCATTAGCATATTAGTGGATGGTGCCTGTGTTGACTACTTTTCTCCCAAAGTAAAGACTTGTTCATTGACTTTCAGTGGTATCTTTAGGACATATTAGCATAATCGTGTTTTTAAGTTTGAAAAAAGATTATCATGATGTTGAAGCTAGCAAAATATTGTAGTATTAGCTAGCTTCAGCAGGTCTGATGTGAAGTCATATGCATTCACTAGTTAATGCTGCTTTCAGGCAAATTAGTAAAGTTAGATGTTTGTCAGTTGTTAATGTATTATCTTAACTAATGCAAATGACATGACATTACAGCTGGGCATATGCCTCTGAGTAACAGTGAAACAATCAACTAACTTACTGCTTTGACTCTGTGATGTTAAACCATCAATTGAATGTTTTTTCCCTTATGAATGACTTTGTTGGGAAAATTTAGTTGTCACGTTGTGGCTTCTATTTTTTAGAAATGAATGAAAAACACATTAGTCCCCAGAATAAGTCAATCTCAGATAGCTTTAACAAATCTATTGAAAATAATCACCTTTGTGCAGGTTGAAGTTGGAGGTGGTATTTGATAAACAAATGTGTGAACCTGCTCAGTGAGCCATTACTCTAAATGGAAAAGTTGTAGACCCACTTCTTTATATTCTCCACAATTGCAGATCTGCTCCATGAATGGTAATTCATGTTTTAAAGTATGAGCGACCTTGATTTCGTAGCCCCAGATATATAATGAAACAGAAGGCTAATGCTTGGGCTGATTCTGCCCTAAGTAAAATCCATCTGTTTACTACTCAGGCAGCATGCAATTCAGCTTTGTTTGAGTAGAACAAGATCTATACTTGAGGCTATTCTCTCTCCAGTAATAGAAAGGCATAGGGAAATATCATAGTAAGACTTATGCATTTTGTAAAGATGGGGTTCCCAGCAAACTCCAAGTATATACTGTCTCTCAAATTTGGTCAATGCAGAAATGCCACATGGGATGCTTGCTGATCTTCCCATAAACACTAGCCTATAATCATGTATGTAGAGATCCTGGAGGCACTCAAGAAAGGCAGCTGACTAATTTTTTTAAATTGAAGTAGAGTTGACTTACAATGCTGTGTTAGTTTCTGGTGTATAGCAAAGTGATTCAGTTATACATATATGTATTCTTTTTGATATTCTTTTCCATCATGGTTTATCACAGTATATTGAATATAGTTCCCTGTGCTATACAGTAGGTCCTTGTTGTTTATCCATTCTATATATAATAGTTTGCATCTGCTGGCCGCTGACTATTAATTTCATGTAAAAGGAATTGAGATTAGCTAAGGGAAATTTATAGTAGATGTTTGTTTATAAAGGTCTGCAGATTATCTTTTTAGATTATTATGAAAGTGTGAAACAGAACTTTGAACATGCCACTTTTGGAAGTATGGTTCTGACATAGACATCGTTATTTCTGAGTGGACTGCTGTATTCATATTATGTTTGATATTTGAAAAAGGGTATTTTGATCAGCCATGGTCACCACATCAGGATTTCCCACCCTGCACCAAAAGACAAATTTATTCTGCCTATACGTACTTCTATATAAAGTCGAGTAAATTTTGAGACCAAGCTCATTTGTGAAACCTTCTGTAACTCCTGCTCTTTCCTCTGTATGCCGACAGCACTTTGCTTAAATTTCTAACAGAGCAATTTTTTCCTTCTTGCTTTTTTTAATGGTATACATTTCCCTCAACTCTGTGAGATTGCATACTCCTTGAAAGCAGAGATTATGCAGTAGCCATATCCAGATCCCTCTACAAGACTCACATAGTGGGGACTCCATAAATATCCTGTTGAATTGAATCTTGAAAAGTAATCCATTTCATCCATCAGCAAGGAATTAACAATTCGTATGTCTTGACTGAGGACCATTTGCTTCCTGAAAATGTCCCAGGGTAGTAAAATGGAGGAGGCCAAGAGTGTTCCTTCTAGTGTGCTAAATATAGCCCTAGCCAAGAGACTCATGGGAATAACAAGCAAGCTCTTGGACACTTAAGGCCAATAATAATAAGCATTCAAACAGAAGATAGGCAGGAAGGTTTAAAACACCTACATTTTGTATTTCTTTGAATTATGGTCTTCAGTTGGTATCTTATAAGTTCCTATCCAGAACGGTATTCATATTCAGGAGTATAATATGTAAAAATGCTTTGCAAAATCCTGAAATTGAGTCCAAATGAGTTCTATCATTGTTACTTTGGAGTATTCTACTCCCTAAAGTCTATGCCGTTTCATGGAAACAGGGTCCTAAAGAGGTAATTAACAATCCCCTCATGGGAAAGACTGCAGAAAGATCCCTTTGAAGTGACGGCAAACAGAACAACTAACTTGGTAATTTAGGATTGTTTGTTCTTGTAACAACGTTTTCAGTAAAGTATTTATTAGCTTTTCTCTGTACCTAAAGAGAGGTACCTGCAGTTTTAAGAAAATGTCATCAGAGTTGTGAGTTATAACTGAACTGATGAACTGTTCAACTGTGTTGAAATTGAACTCTAATTTGTACCATAACATTAAGTAAATTTCTTCTGGAAACAAACAAAAAAATCCCTGCACCCCTTTTTGTATATTGCAGTTGCAATAAAATGTGAGATGAAAGCCACTTGATTTACAAGAGCTATTTTTACAAACAAAATCCGTACTGATGCACTATTGCTTCTGCATATTTACAAAGAACAATTTATAAATGTAGTCCACTGAACAAAAATACATTTAAAGCAGCTTATTATTATAAATGTTTCAGGACACTTCCTTATAACTTAGAAAACATAATCATTTGTGAACTAAGCTAAAAAAAAATGAAGAATCGTTTAATTTGGAGGGAAGATCAGCCCATGTGTGAAGGTAGGAGACCTTGGAGAATCTCACCTTTACCCCAGTGCTGTGCTCTGTTCCTGCATTTTTGAGCCAAAGCCTGTTAAAATCGCTTCATTGTGAAGTGGGATAATGAGTGAATGGCTCGCCAAGAGGAGAAAATGGAGCTCTGAACAGCCATGGGCAATGCTGAACAGAACACAGAGGATCAAATATTTTGCCAGTCAGCTACGTCTCTTGTATGCCCAACTTTATATCACCTTCTTGCATTTAACACAAGGAAATGTATCTTGAAAGAAAATAGGCATGTTGTCTTTTGTCAGGCAATGAGAATTATACAACAAAGAGAACCTTCCATTTCAGATATTCCAGGAAAGTCTCAACTTTACAGTTTACCACATTATCAGATGATATGTCCCAATTTTTATTCAGTATATATAATTGATATAACTAAGCATTTCTCCTTTTTCATCTTTTAACTGGTAAGAAATGCAGAGTGCTCAAATCAGAGCCCAACTATGGTATTTAATCATTTCATATGACTAATAATATCAATGTCATTGCTTCCATTTAATTGATTTTGTTCTAGCTTTATTTTCAATCCTCCTGTTTTGCATTATGTATAGCTTTGAAAGCCATAAATCATTTTCTGAAAGGCAGTAGGGCATCGTCATAAATAAATAATTTCCAGAATCTTTTGGAAAATTTTCTGAACTCTTTCGTTCTTGTCTTAGCCTCTTTAATAGGGACTGTGTACTTTAAGAGAATTCATGTTTTGTATTTTAATTTTTGTTCTAGAATTGGCTTTCTCAGACTTCATGATTCCTGGGAGAGCTGTGAAAAAAAGAGAACCTGTAAGTACACAATGTTATTGTTCTTGTACTTGATGATGATGATTATTATTTTTTTAATAAAGAAGTATTTTCAAAAAGTTACTCATGCCACTGAGATGGGGATAAACTTCTAGGTAGAAAGACAGTGATGCGATTTAAAGGTCACTGGGTAGGAAACTAGTCCATTATCATCACGTCTCACATGTTGTACTGCAGCAGCCTCCCAACTACTCAAGCCTCTAATTGCTTTCCAAGCAGCAGCAGGACTGATCTTGTCAAATTGTAAATCTAACCATATCCCATCATCCACAACCTTCTCCAATTAAATATCTTCACATCGTTTGGCTAAAAGGAAAAAATAAAAAGCCCTATATCATGACCTATTAAATACCTGAGCCTTGTGGCTTCCACTTAGCAGCGTGGATTCATTTTCAACTATGCTCCCCCATGATTTCTACTCTCGCCATGCTGGCCTACTCTCACACCCTTTTGTGTGGAACACTCTTGGCCTCCTCTTCATATTCGGTCTTTAGATATCAACTCAATCATCACACTTCAAAAGTTCACCTTCCCTGAGTTCCAAGACTAGGTCAGATGTACTTATGACATCAGATACCTCTCTTTGTGATGATTTTATCAACATCTATGTCTCCCTACTAGATTTGAAGCCATCGTGTTGGGAGCTGTGTCTGTTTTTGCTCATTGTTATGCCTCCATTGCCAAGCCCAGTGCCTGTTACATGGGAGGCATTCAGTATAACGTTTGTTGGCTGAATGAATGAGGGCTAGTAGAAGGATGTCAACCATTCATTTTGTAACGAGATTTCATGCAGTCTTATTGCTTTCTTTCCACAACCTAGCTCTCAAAAATTTGACACTAAGATGAATGGGAAGAATATGCTTTAGAAGTATGGGCTTAACCAGGAGATGTGGGCAAAACACTGTGGTAGGCGAGAAGGGGCTTTGCATAATTCCAAGACAGTCTGCTGGGTGCTAGGTAACTTGGAAGTAGAGAAATCCAGAAGCACACTCCATCTTTTTACAACTCCTTGGAGATTCGGCTGCTCTATTGAGGCTTGTATTCTAAGTATGTCGTTTAACAGCCATATGGAATGTTTAAACCATTGAGTAATTTGCAGCGGCTTTCTGTATAACTTATTGGTCCCAGTTGTCAGTGGGTAAGGAAAGAACTATGTGCTTCTGTCTTAAAATGTAATTTTAGAAATGAGAGTTCTAGAAACTGAAAGTGTTTTATGAATGCAAATGGAGCCTGGCTGAAGCTCTAAGACAGTGGAACTCTAATTCTCCTTGAAGAGGAATTGCCATTTTCCACAGAGAATTTAAATGCCTGGGATTAAAATATGCCGTGTCATTGGTGGTTAAAGTAATCTCCAACAAAAGTCATCAAAGCAATTAACAATTAAAGATGAAACTGACTAAAGCCAGACCCGTGCCTCACTGAGTGCTCCTCATGAGGATGGTCAAGGTGGGAATGAATTGTGATGCCCAAACAAGAGGTTATACAGGCTAGATTAAGAGATTGTGCAGGGGATACTTTTAAATAATAGGGTCTTTCCAAACTTCATTTCTTTAGTGGTAGTTTTACATTCTTTTACAGTATTCTGCTTTAATCTATAATTAGTCCTCAGGTAGCCATTATCATTAATTAAGAGAAATGGCATTATAGTGTCACCAAGTGGGAATTGTGAAGAATTTGCTGATCTTAGAATTGAAAGCAAATATGCACACTCATATTAATTGAATTATATTATGGTTCTCCTTGAGGTAGTAGCATTGATTCCCTCAATGAGGAGAAAAAAGGGACCTAAACCATTTAAGTATTCTGGGACTTCTTAAAGACCGTGAATTGTTCTGCAGGTTGGTTATATTGATAAAGAAGTTGGTAACACATTTGCAGCTGACTTTGTAGAAATCTTGCAGAAGAGCAGAAGATTCTAATTAAAATGGGGATATGAAGTTGAGGTATAATTATGAAAATTGCTCTTATTAAGGCATTATTATACTTAACACTACACCTTTGTAAAGGATGGTTTTAAATGTTGAAGTGGAAATAATTGCTTTTTATCATGTGAAATATTTTTATTTTTAATTTATTCCTTTACACTGAAACAAATACAGCTCTAACGTGATAAAAATATTTCCTGTCTTTAATTTGATACTGAAGCTTAGATGGTTTTCAGCCTTTTCAGAAGTGTTTCCCTTTTTAACTCTTATTTGTGTAAATGTCTAAGTAGAAAATAGTAGAGAGTATCTTTCAGAATTCTTATTATTGAGTATGAGTTGTGAGACATGGCTAGTAATAGAAATGAACATTATAGGCTATCTGATGTTTTTAAGACAAGACAACCAAAAAAAATTAATAAAATTCTTTTCAAAATAGATAGCAATCACTAAAGTTTAGACTCCGTTAAGGAATAATTCCACTCAAACTTCAAATCTTATGTTGACTAAGTTTGCCTTTATTCTCACTAGAGTGGTCGATGAGGTGCTGACGTGTCATGCTTTGCATAGCAGTGGAAAGCAAAAGGCCCTGAACGCCTTAGGCCAGGATAACAGACTCAGGCCACATTGACCACAGTGGAGCCGGAAACAGGCATAATCATAACTATTTTCTTTTAATATGTACTTTATAAGGGCAATGCTTTTCCCCAAGAATTGCTTCATAACGTACATTACAAATACATTGCAGGCCCATGGGACAGATTTGCAGGTACATGCCTTCTCACACTCAACTTCATTAAGTTTCTTTCTTCTCTCCACACCCCCGCTTCCTTGTATTAATATATGTCTGGCCTCCTTAGCGAAGATGATCAGTTTATTACTGCACCCTCAGAATCATAATATGTATGCCAAGATTAACAAATAAAAAGTTTGCTGCAGGTTCTCACCCCCAGACCTGTAGTAAATAGTGATAATTAGGTACAGCTCCCCCTGCCCCTGATACTAGCCACTTTGCCAGAACCTCCCTTTATACAGGGCTCCAGGCAGCTGCTACTAATAGGTGTGACTTGCTTCATGAGATGAAACCCCTTTGCTCTTGTGATCTACATCAGTGCTTTTAAACCTCCTTCACTCCATAGCACATGTAGTAAAGAAACACGTGTATAATGCCATGCAATTGACAGATAAGGCTACTCAGGACTAGAGATAATGGGTTCACAGGTTCGAGGCCACCTCGAATGCTCATGGGATGAAATAACTCTGCACCTATTTGGGAAGCTCTGATGGAGGTATTTGCACAGTTTATTAAAAGGTAGGGACAACAGTGGCAGGGGCTGGATCTGACATCAAGTATGGTTTTCTTTCTGATATATGTGCTGTGGCTTTTATTAGCTGTTGAGCTGTCTTGAATAGTTAGAACAGAGTTTATGGCATTACCAAAAACTTTTCTCCAAGACATGGATCAAATAAAAAGAGATCTCTGGAGTCAACTAATCTGATATATTTATAGCAAAGCACTTTCTTCTCAAACGAAGGCTTTGTCTTTGAGACACCTGCAGATTTTCTGTTATCAGATGTTCTTGTCTACTCTCATGCTAATGATCCCACTATTTGCATATATTTGACTGTAAGTTGAAATTAGCTACTGAGATCCATGGCAATCATACATAAATGATATGGGTTTATAGCAATATCTACCTTAGCATCGGAAAAGTATCCCTTTCAGTTGCTGCCTCCAGGTGATATGTATACTATATGGTTTATTCACTGCGGTGTGTTGACTCTAACAATGGTTTTCTTTGAAATGAATGATTTGAATCTGATACCCAATTTGGTTCAGTCTCATGTAATACAGATAATATTTTTCAAATGTGTTAAGGTGTTTTTCTTTTTTTCGTTCTACCTTGTGTTCAGCCTTGCACCTCTGCTAGAGTCACCCATTGCCTGAAAAGAATTAGAGATAGTGGTGATGGATTAAGATAATTATAAGTAAGAAAGCAAAGAGAGTCAGTTTTCAGATTTGGGGTTCCCAAAATAGGATACAGTGATACATGGGTATCTTAGCTTCTTCCCCTGTCTGGACACACTACAGAGTAGAGAGTGTGGCAAATTTCCAGGCACAGGGCCCGTCAGAGAATAGCCTATGGAAATGGAAAGCATCATCAAGATGCCCCCAAATTAGTCATATTCGAGTCGCGAGCAAGGTGCCCCATAGGTGTGAGGTTAGACACACCTGAGGATGATGTCCTGGATCTGGATTTAAGCACAGACTCTCACAGCCAACAACCCCATGCATCCCAGAGTGAGGAGTTAGCCAAGATTTCTCAAGTCCTTTATTGTTGAGTAAACTGGTGAAATGAAATTAGCCGGGGGTTGATGAAAATAAGTCATTGAATGCAGAGATCTTGCGGCCGTAGGCCATGGCAGGGACATGGACTTCAGCTCCAGGTGTCTGCACGGAAGACAAAATACCGCAGGGAGGTGCAGTCCCATTTCGGCGTGCACCATCACAGGATAGGACCAGAGGCACTGCACTGAACTGGAAACCAGCAAAGGTTCAGAGCATATCTGCAGGCCATGGGACCTTTCCCTAATGCCGATATGTAAACTAGATACAAACTTTGAAATAAAGAGAATATGGCAGGCCTGCTGAGAGCAGGGAAAAGCATCCTGATAGGGACTTCGGATGTTAGATTAAATCCAGAGCATCAGGTCTACTTCAGACAAAAACGAAGACTCCCTTCAACTTGAATGAAACAGGTTCTTTAAGAAAAGAAAAACGGTTGACTGAGGGATAACTCAACATCAAATTATTTTAAGTGTACAATTCAGTTATTTTTTCTAAATTTCCAGAGCTCTGCAACCATCACCAATTGCACTGTTGATGAAGGGTACTATGGTAGTGGAGAAGTTGACCATTAAAAAGTACTTGAAAGTAAAATTTTCAATTAAAAGTAACTCAGTTTGGGAACATTTCAATCACTTTATTTTATATGTATTTACATATGGTTATATACACGTACACAGTTATATGTATATACAGTCATCCCTCAGTATCTGTGGGGGATTGGTTCCAGGACCCCTGCAGGTACCAAAATCCATGGATGCCCAAGTCCCTTGTATAAAATGGTTTAGTATTTGCATATGACCTACGCACATCCTGCTGTATACCTTAAATCATCTCTAGATTACTTGTAATACCTAATACAATGTACATGCTCTGTAAATAGTTGAAAATACAGGCACACCACGGAGATATTGTGGGTTCACTTCCAGATCACTGCAATAAAGTAAATGTCACAATAAAGTGAGTGACACAAATTTCTTGGTCTCCCAGTGCATGTAAAAGTTATGTTTACACTGTACAGTAGTCTATTAAGTGTGTGATTGCAGTATGTCAAAAAAAATTACATACCTTAATTTAAAAATACTGCTAAAAAATGCTAATCATGATCTGACAACACAGGGTTGCCACAAACCTTCAATTTGTAAAAGACATAGTATCTGTGAAGCACAGTAAAGGGAAGTGCAATAGAACAAGGTCTGCAGGTATAGTGTAAATGCTATGGAAATAGTTGCCAGTGCATGGCAAATTCAAGTTTTGCTTTTTGGAGCTTTATGGACTTTTTTTTCCCCCAAATATTGTTTGATCCATGGTTGGTTGAATCCGCAGATGCAGAACTCACAGATATGAAGGGCCAACTGTAGTTATAGATACATATGTAGTAATATATAGAGTTATACATATATGCACACAATAAATATATATATAAATGTCATAATGCTCTTCTATGAGAACAGTGTTCATTTATTCATTATTTTATGAATTAATTATATCATTCCTTTAATGATTTTTATTTTTTATTTACTTTTTAATTTTTTTATATAAATTTATTTATTTTTGGCTGTGTTGGGTCTTCGTTGCTTGCGTGGGCTTCCTCTAGTTGCAGTGAGCGGGGGCTACTCTTCGTTGCGGTGCGCGGCTTCTCATTGTGGTGGCTTCTCTTGTTATGGAGCACGGGCTCTAGGTGCGCAGGCTTCAGTAGTTGTGGCATGTGGGCTCAGTAGTTGTGGCTCACAGGCTCTAGAGCACAGGCTCAGTAATTGTGGCACATGGGCTTAGTTGCTCTGCGGCATGTGGGATCTTCCCAGACCAGGGCTTGAACCTGTGTCCCCTGCATTGGCAGGCGGATTCTTAACCACGGTGCCACCAGGGGAAGTCCTACTTTAATGATTTTTATATTGAGAGATACTGCGAACACAAAGTAGAATAAAATTTCTTTTGCTTTAAGGATTTCAGAATCTAGTGTGGGAGGCAGCCACAAAGCCAGGTAATGACGGCAGGCTATCATAAGTGCAATGATAGATGTATGCCCTAGAATGATTTTCTCTCCTTCATTCTCTCTACAGCCTTATAAGATGAGCCAGGTATTATTAATATCCTCCCTGTATAGATGAAGACCCTGAAGGCCACAGCAGTTACAGTAGCAGACACAGTGAGAGGAAAACCAGAAATTAGATAATTTTAGATACATTTTTTGGATCTTTTGAAAAATAGTTTTTTTGTTTAGTTTTTTTTGTTTGTTTGTTTTTAGGTCTTAAGGATAGTAGGTCCTCTCCACTGAAATGCAACTCAGTATTTTATAAAATACATGGAGGCATGCTTTATTTTTTCTTTTGGTAGAATTTGTCATTATTGTTCAACCTACAAGAATCTATTAAATACTCACTCTGTGCTAAATGCTGTGCTAGGCATTGTGTGGCCTTCAGGATTAGATCCTTTGCCATTTTCATTTCTCACTGAGTGGTATCCCAATGCAAGGATGGGGGAATTTGGCCTCTTTCCTGATTAGAAGGTTCATTAGGAAGTTTTCCAACCTATTGTAAGAAAATGTGGGTAAATGCAAAAAATTGACTTAGAGAAAGCTGTGCTCAGATTCCAGCTTGGCCACATTGTGGTTGTGTGAAGTTCAGCAATTTACCTTGGCTCTCTCGGACTTTTTTTTTTTTTTTCCCTTTACGATGGGGATGATAATTCCTATCTAACAGTGATGAAAATTAAGTGTGTTGTGAAATGAAAGTGCCCTTTACAGTACCTGCCTTACAAGTTACTTTGAATTATTATTATTATTATTTTTTCTTTTTCTTTTCGGTACGCGGGCCTCTCACTGTTGTGGCCTCTCCCGCTGTGGAGCACAGGCTCCGGATGCGCGGGCTCAGCGGCCATGGCTCATGGGCCCAGCCGCTCCACGGCATGTGGGATCTTCCTGGACCAGGGCACGAACCCGTGTCCCCTGCATCGGCAGGCGGACTCTCAACCACTGTGCCACCAGGGAAGCCCACTTTGAATTATTTTTAATTAATGCACTAGTACACTTAAATTTCCTGTGTATATTATCGAACCTTCTCAGCCCTATCCCTTGTCTTGATCAAAAAATGATGGTACAGTTCCTGCCTTCAGACAGCTTAAATTTAATAAATTAGGCTGAAAACACTGATACATGGGGGTAAGAAACAAGCGGGCAAGTTACAGAAGCTACTTAGATCTCAACTTCTTATAATATGGTTAAAATTACCTGTTGCCAGGTATAAGGGGAATAGTTTTCCATACTATTTTCTGTAAAGGAACAAAATTTGCCACCCCAGAATGTCTCTTTGGCATGCAGGTTATTTGAGCTGAAAATCATCAAGGCCCAAAAGACACAGGAAGAACCTTCGACCTTCCCCCTAACTGCCTAAAGAACGCAGATAAAGGACCTGATCCTGGAAGGGAGCCAGCACCATAGATAACTATAGTATAAACTAGGTGTGTAGACGGGGAGGAGCCTAGCGAAGTCAGCTTGTTATAATTCCTCTCTGTGTCCCATTGTCTCTGCCTGGCCCAGCAAACGTTTATTTCCCAAACACATGCTTTTCCATCTCCATGTCAATTGCTTTCCTCCTCTTTGAAATCCCGAATCACTACCCCCAACATCCTCTCTTGTCTGTAGCTGAAGATGGCATTTAAGGTGAGGGCTTGGGCCATTTTGGCGAGTTACTCAGTTCTCCTGGGTCTCTCCCACGTATACATGTTATTAAACTTTGATTTTCTCCTGTTCATCTGTCTTGTCGCTTTAATTCTTAGGCCAGCCAGAAGAACCTAGAAGGGTAGAGGAAATTTCTTCCTCCCCAGCAGTTCCATGGTCTGCACTGACAAATACACACTGAGGTCGGGAAATCCAAATATCCGCCCTCATGGTTGAATTAGCTGGTCTGAAATAAAACAGGCATCCTACTCCTTCTCGACAAGTCTAGACCTTGGTCCCTGCAGTTGGGGCTAGTTGGGACTGCAACCAGGCTGCCTGGAGGATCCAAGCTTGCCTCACAGTGTAGCGAGAGCTTCAGGTAGAGGGCGCAGGTGAGCATGGACGTTTCATTCATTCTCCCCTGTCACTGGGGAAGCTTGGGACTCAGATTCTTGCGGTCTAACCAATCAGATGACTCGCTCCTCCTGTGGGCAGAAGGTTGTGAAGAGGTAGAGGAAGAGCGATGATTTCTACTTAACAGAAATTATTTTCCAGTTGGCTGTCAGGTGTGCAGGGAGAGAGAGGGAAAGATTCACCCTCAACTACTGGTCAGGAGCGTGAAGAGAATTACCTGACGATGGATGGATAGAAACCACTGAGTACACTGCTGCCCACACTGTAGCTGCTCGGTCGGAAGTCTGTAATCTGGAGGGAGGAGAGGATTGCTGTGGGTGGCAATGACCGTGGAGGCTTCATAGAGCTGGTCCTGGGAACCGATGAGTTGAACCTGGATGAAAACATCAAGAGACTTCCCCTCTCTACATCCCCGAGCTAATCAGGAGGCCTTTGGGGTCCCTTTCCAACTCTAAACTCCAGTGGTCGCATCGTGCAGGCTCACTTGACAGCAACTGGACTGGCATCCCCCTCACACTGGCAGGTGGCTGGGCCCCCCAGAACACCCTGTGGTCCCCTCTGCCCAGGCTGGCTTTTGAGTAGGGCTGATCCCATGACTAAATAGTCGGAGCTGCTTTTGATCATCTGTGCTGAACTGCTGGGCATTTCTTTCCCTCTGATTTCTTACTGCCTCCTTTCTGTCCCTCGATCCTTAACTAGAAGAGCAGAAGGCTGGGGGGAGCTCCTCCCTGCTGTCTCTGCCCATCTCTAAATGCCACAAGTTACAAAGGAGGGCTGGCTGAGACACGGGGCCCTCCATGTTGTTTCTGACTGTACAGTCCAGATCAGAGCTGAGTCTCAGCAAGTAAATGAGCCCCAGGCTGGCATGCTCAGCCTTTCAACGTCTGATTCACATCATGCCTTTCCCAGACTATTAACAGAAGGGAAAGCTGATGTTGTTTGTGGCTGTTAACAGTTTCATTTTGTAAAAATTGATTTTGAAACATTGGGAGTAAGCAAAGCATAATGATGCTGCTGAATGCACAAAAAACAACTGTACCAAAGGCCCTAGCAGTCAGGAGTGGGGCCTGATTGGGTCTTGCTCCACGAAAAGTGTGGCCGGCCTGCTCTGGGTCTCAGGATTGTGTGTGCACATGTAGATTGTGTCCACATCAGTATCGGCTGCCTTGAGCAGATGCATTTCAAAGAGCTTCCAGTTTCTGTGCTGGCAGATGTGGGAAACTCCACCTTGAAAGTACAGATATCACTAGTGCCCTGACTGTTTCTGTTCTTCACTGCTAATTAGACAATCTGTGTAAATGCTAGAGATGTGACCCTTTCGGTCTGCCAGTGCCTTTGCCACTGCCTATACGTTCAAATCGAGGCCCGTTACAGCTGTCATGGAGGCAGTTTTATGTGATTCCCTGGAAGGACAAATTCCATACTGATCGCTGCTTGGAAGTCTCTCCGTGCAGAATGCAAAAGTCTGTTACTTTATCGTTGCTTGCTTCCTGGATGAGCATGCCTCCTTTTCCTGGATGAAGGGAGAAATTGCTATTTTGCTGTTCCTTGCTCACTTAAATGTGAGTTACACAAGCCTTTTAAAAATTTCCTCTCCTCTCAGGAAATGTTTTAAAATATCTAACTCCCTTCCCTAGGCATCCATCCATAAAAGTATACTTAGCTCTTTGTAATTCATTGCCCATGCAGACTATGAGATATTTTTTCTTGCAGCATCTCATTTCATTGAAGGCAAACCTGCCTTTAGATCCCAGCTCCATTAATGTTATAAAAATTAGGACTTTCTAGTACCTCAAATAACCCAGATATCAGTGGGTGTTACCGAGACATTGGGTGCATGATAAATTGACTTGAACCCTTACGACACATCTTTTGGTCATCTAACACCCTTTTTAAGAGTTTTGCCAGTTAATGGAGAACCTTCCTTCTCATGGGCACCATTGACATTGGAATTCTGCCTCTAGGAGTCCTGTCTCTCTGTTCCCTCCCAGAATCAACTCAGATGTGAAACACAGCTTTTTTTTTCCACCAAAGAAGCCAGAAACACTTTGAAAAGCTAGTAGACTTTATTCAAAATTTTGGAATTATAGAGATACGGAGGAGGAATTTGCCTTTTCAAAGTGCCAACAATTTCAAGTTCAAGAGTAGATATTCCTATTCTGAAAATGTGCACCAGCCACCCATTTCTTAGGGTTCCCATCGCTGCTCTCGTCCCATGTAGCCTCTCACCGCGCCACCCTGGCTGCTTTCTCCTCTCCTCCCCCTCTTACTTCTCCTCACACCCTCCATCTGAAATTGCACTGAGAACTCCAAATTCTTACCATCTCTTATGCAGATGTATTTGGCTCTCTTCAGGCTTGATTCTCCAGACTGTATATCCAAAACCCAAAAATATATTCAGAAGTGTGGGATGTATTTCTATTTGATAGGTTCCATCTTCCCGGGAGGGAATTTGTAGTTATAAAAATAGGTTTTGTTGTTGTTGTTTTGCTGTGACACTTGCATCCGCTGTCTGTTGTGATCCCTTTCATTCATTCACCAATATTTATTTTATGCTTACCTATGTAGCAAGTTTCAAGTAAGCACTTGTTTCTGTGATAAATTTGCATCTGTAGTAGGAGGCAGTATAACATAGTAGAGGAAAGGCTTGGAATCAGAGGAACTTGATTCTGGTTCTGATTCATTCATTCCTCTACTTCTCCATTCCAGAAATGTTTGCTGTAGTTTACTCTGGATGCAGCAATATATTATGTATGGGGGATACTTAAATTCTTTAGACCCCTGCTCTCCAGTGTGGTGGAGGAGACAGTCATGTGGATAAAATCCTATAATTCCTACACGCATAAAAGTTGAGATTCTGCTACATAACAGCTGTGTGACTTTGGGCAAGTCTCTAGGCCTCCATTTCTCCATCTTAAACTGAGGATACTGCTAGTATCTGCTTCAAATGTTTGTGGTGAGAATTAAGCAAGATGAAGCACAGGCAAGGCTTGGCACGTACATGGAAGCCCAGAGAGGGAAAGTGACTTGCTCAGGATCACATGCTTGGAAACACTCATGCAATTTACTAGGTTTTAAGGATAAACGGAATGTGAGAGCAGAGGGAAAGAAATGGAATGAGGGACAGCATTACCCTGGAGACAGCATTTAAAAGTAAGACTTGGAGGAAAAATGAGAGTTGGGTGGCAGATGAACTTGAGAATGATGTCCTGGTAAGTTGTTATCCCTAGAATGTAAAGTACAAGGGAGTAAGTGGAGCTAGATAAGGTGGGAAAGGCTGATGGTGCCAGCTCTACTGTATTACTAGGGGATACTCTACCTACTTTAACGAAAAAGCCCGAAACTTCCAACGGCTTTCTTAATAAAGCTTTCTTTCTCATTCATTTTCAAGCCCAGGTGTGTTAGCAGGAGTAAGGGTGAGGCCTTCTCTAGGTAGACATTCAAAGATCCAGATCATTCCACAGAGGCACTGCCACCTCCTAGGGCGTCAGTGACATTCGCTTAAATCTCTGCATCTGGCCAGGAGCTGAAAGTCAAGTGAAAGCTTGGAGGACTGTGTGAGAGGCTTTAAAGGCCACCGGAAGTAGCACACATCACTTCTAACCATATTCTGCTAGCCAGAACCTGGTCACGTGGCCCCATCTAACTCAAGGAGAGGTGAGCAAATGTACTTAGCGTCCTGGAAGGCAACAGAAGGACAGTTTGATGAGCACATAATATTGTCTTTGCCCCACTTCCTCATTTCTGTGACCTTATTATTTATGTGAACCTCTCCAAGCCTCAGTTTCCTCATCTGTAGGATGAACAGAAGCAAAGATGTGTCCCAATGTTGTTGTGAGGATTAAAACATTATCTACAAAGGTCCTTTTAGAATACTTGTTGCTGTGTTGGGTGATGATTGTTATATAAGGACAGCTAGAAACTAAATGGATGATAATTGCAACAGTATTTCTGAAGAAATTCACAGTTGTACTTTCTTTGATGGCTCATGCAACAGTGGATGAAAGCTGAAAGAGTAGCATTAAAATCCTATACGAAGTGAAGCCAATGAAGCCCACGTGTATCTTGGAGAGCGGAGACAATAAGAGAGATCATTTGCCGTCTTTCTCAATCATGAACATCTCTGCCCAGCCTTTGGCAGGAGAGAAGACAGTTCAAGAGTGGGCTTCCTAGGGAAAACTGAGAGACAGTTGGCAGTACCAAGGGGCTAACATGGGGATGTTTGTCTGTGTTTCCAACTCCCACAAATATACAAACTAAGCAAAAACCGTCAATGCAACTTCAGGAGACGTCTCCACATTCTCCTGCCTGACTTACAATCAGATTTCAAGCCTTGAGCATTCCATGTATAGAAATTTTGGAGCACCCCTCTGAGGGGCAGTGACCCAGGGGAAATGCATGTGACCTAATTCCAAACTGAGGAGGCTGACTGGTAATAAATGGAAGTCAAATGTCTATTTGTTTTCTTTCTTATCAGAGCCTATGTTTACTTTTGACTAGTGAAGAGTTCTACTCACGTTTAAGTTTTCTCAAATCAGATCCATTGGTAGAAATCAAAGAGACAGAGGGAATTTATTCAGTGGGGGATTTACTGAAACTGGTGGATATTTACTGTCTGGTGTCAAAAATGGATGGATCGGTTTTATTTTTGTTCATACTCAATATTTCTTGTTATTAACGAGAAACTGTTGCATCCCCAAATAAATTAATTCAAGATTGAATGCACAGTTTCTTTGCAAACAATAAAATTGTTATTTTGGAAGTTATTAAACTTTTGAAGTCAGTGCCATTTTGTCAGGATTATTTACCATTGATTAGGAAATAACCTAATGAATCATTTTGAAGAATGCTCTTTTTTTTTTTTAGCTCTGACTAACAAGAGTGCCTGACAGCAGCAAGTTGAATTAGTGTGGTGAACTGCCACAGCTATGCGAATTTATGTTAAATGCTTTCTTTTCAGTGTTTTCATATTTGCTGCCGATAAAGAAAATTAGGAATCTGAATACATTCTGATTGGCCTCTCAACATGTTGAGTTTATGAGTTTGAAAACAGCTTCAGGTTAAAGATGTGTTGGGACTTAAGCAGTGCCCCTTGGGTTATTAAAAATTCATCTGACGGAGCATGATGCAGTGAGGCCAGGTTCACAGAGGCACACAAAGCCGGATCAGACAGGCCAGAACACTTGCTTCTCAAGTAAAATCTCAGTCTAGATCACCCCCTTTTTCATTAGACATATGTTTGAAATAAGTTCCCTCGGCCTCCCATCTTGAAGATACTGAGTTGCTTTTCTTGTGTTGTTGTTGTTTTTCACTTAAAGCTCTGAATTGTTTCCACTTGTGCACTTTAAAAAATTCTCGGGTTGTATTTTTCCCTTTTTTTTTTTTTTGACTGCGCAGCCTGTGAGATCTTAGTTCCCCTGCAGTGGAAGTGCAGAGTCTTAACCACTGGACTGACAGGGAAGTCCCTCCCATTTTTTATAGAATGCACTACTTTTAACTTGTAGATATCAATCTGTCTCTAATACCAACACTACCCTCTGCATGAGCCACCTTTGTTTGGATATTTTATCTTATTCACCTCTGTACCTTTGCACATTTTCAACTTTCAATAAACGGCTTGTGAATGGAACTCCTATATCTATTTTAATGCATCACCTGTTATAATCAGTATCATGTTTCTCTACTTTCTGAGGTGTACGATGCAAATGGGGCGACTGAGAAGGTGTTTTCTTAATCCCTTACTTATATGTGGAAACCAACCTTTTTTCTTAAGGGCCTGCTAAGTTGTAGGATGTATAGAAGCATAGGATTGTAGTACAGGGGATGTGCTATAACTATCAACTCTTTCAGAGGTAGGGGGAGGGTAAAAGGTATGTCGTTTGTGAATGTCCCTTCTGCATATATGGCATCTTACCTTACCATCAGGTGGTATTGGTATTAGCAGAAGAGGATATAACTGTGAAGCTAATTAAGAGCCATTGTATCACAGGTCACTGTCAAAGCCCTACATAGTACATTCTTTTGTATTATGTTTCTTAAAGAGGACCTCTCCAAATATGTAAATTTTGGGTCCCACAAAACCTGAATCCACTTCTGGTGATGAGCCCCATTTCGCAGATGAGAAGGGCGAAAATGCTATGATGAATCCAGAATTCCAGAGCAATATAGTGAGAAGAAATGGAAATAAAACCCACGCCTGAGGCTTCTCGGTTTCCAGGAAAGAGAGAGAGAATCTGTATCAAATTATTTGACTCAGAGTTAAATTTAATCTGAAAGCATGTCATGTTCCATTGCCACTGGGACAATGGAATCTGTTTGGAAAATATATTTTGAAACATCAGTAGGTTGCTTAACTGTAAAAATTATTTAAAGAACAATGGTGTGTGCAAAAGAATTATAAAAATATTAAAATGTCCAAGTTTTTTTTAGGAAACGTGCTTCATTCTTTACCTACACATGGGACATAAAGACATGAAATTTTCCTGGGGGCCTAGGGAGTTTGATTGTTATTTTTACATATGTATGAATATGTTTTAAAGAAAATAAGGTCCATTTCATCTTAAGCCACTGAACTCAAAAATCTGAGAATTTTGATGAGTTAATTTTCTGTAGACAGTTTTGATCCTACTTTTTATTTTCTAGCTTAGACTTTTGAAGACAATTCAGAAAGTTTTTTTTAAGAAATTCACCATATCTATGTTAAAAGATAAAGAGTGGAGGGTAGACGTAGGGTCGAAAATTTACAAAGACTTTAGAGTTAGTCATTTCTAAACGCCTCTCCATGTAATATGGCATCATTAGATAGTGATTCATTATGCTCAGTGACCACTAACATACTCTTAGATTTGACAGAATTTACTTTTTCATTATTTTCTGCCATACTATTGCTTAAAGAAGAAGGGCAGTGATTTGAGTAATGAAAAAACAAAACGTAAATGGTTTACTGTCATGAAATTTCTGAAATGGTAGTGGGTATAGCTAAATGTGCCTTAAACAAGGAGCGAGAAGACCTGTGGTCGAGGTCAGATTCGGAACCCTCAGTATCCTTGGACAAGTCATGTTGCTTTTCTGACTTTTCATTTCTTCATATCTAAGTACACGTATGTATTACTCCTATCTTGTTTATCTCCAAAGCTTTTGTTCATATCAAATAAGTAATGGAAATGAACAACACGTGCAAATGTGAGTTACAAATGATGTGGCTAAAGACGATTCAGAAATTGTCTTTTTAACACTCTCTAATAATGCAAATTGGGACATTTTAAGAAATTGCTTTCTAATATTTAAGTTATAAGACATGCATATACTATAGTTCAAATATTAATTGATTACCCATTCATTCAACTAACATTTATTTAGCACTGGCTGTGGGTCGGGCACCATGCAAAGCATTCAGGACTCCATGACTTACCTGCACACACGTTATCATCTTCAGTATAAAGATAACTAAGAAAGAACGTGTGAATTGCATATATTGTTTATTTTACAAGAGAAGACTGTGAGCATATGTCCATAATTTTATATTTCATAGCAGTGGCCTCTAACTGAAACAGTTATCCAGTAATTTCTTTGTATTTCCCCATTTTGTATACACACGTTTGGTCCTACCTAAGTGGGCCATGGTCAAAGGAGTTCTAGATTCTGAGCTCCTTGGGAGCAAATATTTTATTTCATATATATATATATATATATATATGTATGTATGTGTGTGTGTATATAAATAAATAAATACATACATACATACATAAATGAATAAATAAAACCAAATACCCAGAGAAGTCCTAGTAATAATAAGTAGTCCAGTAAAGGTTTAATTTTCATGTTAAAAAGGAAACTTGTTCAGGTAACATGGTACTGACATCCTGTTATCTTTGCCAGAAGGGTTTAGGCCGTGATATATTTTACCCAAGGAGCTTTTCTACATCTGTCACATGTGTCCCATTTCAACCCTATCCAACCATCTCCAAATAGTGTGTTTGTATGTGGTCATTTGTTCTCTGAAGACCCCCACTGTTTTCTGATTGCAGGGATGTGCATGATTCCTTTATTACAGAAGTGAATAGAGGGCACAGAAATCCATGGTGCTTCTATTTAGTAAAAGAGAAGAAAGTCATTTTAGGGTTTATTTAACACTAATCTCAATGCCTGAATATTTTAATATTTAGTAAATAACACGAGGTAGAACGAAAGGGAGGGAGGAGGGAGAGATGGAGGGAAGAAGGAGGAAAGGGGGAGAGCAGAGGAAGGAAGGAAGGGGAAGAAACAGAGGTATGATAGAGTTCCATGACATTGTAGAAATTTAAGCATTCCTCCTGCATTCGAACTTTGATGCTAGCTCAGAGATATTTGTGTGGCTTCAGAGAACTTCGTATCTAAAAATTAGTCTCAGTTGATTAATAAATCCTGCCAAGAATAGAGTGGGTTAATAATTTATAATCCATCATCAGGACAAGCCCTTACTATTTATAAATTATTTAAAGCTACCTGTTTGCCTGTTTATTCCGTCAATTTAATTCTTACATAATTCTGCTTAAAACTTAGCTGGCTAACAGTTCATCACTTGCTATCTTTGGTCTGAGTTGGAGATTTTTAGTGAGATGCTTCATTCATTCAACAAATATTTTGATCACCTGTACTTTTGATTGCTAAGCATATAGGAAAGGAACAAAATAGAAAAAAATATATCCCTGTCCTCATGGAGGTTATTTACTATTAGGGGGAGGCCGATCAACAGAAAAGTAAAATATTTAAAATGTCATGCAAAGACAAATGCTATAGCACAAATAAAGCAAGGTGAAGGAGGTGGGGAGTCTATGGCAGGGAGGTGATCCGATTTCAAGCAGGATGGCCAGAGAAGCCTTCTTTGATATGACCTTTGATCAGGTACTTGATGGAAGTGAGGGACTGACGCATGAAGTATCTTAGGCAAGAATGTTCCAGGTGGAGGGAACAGCAAGGATGAAGACCCTAAGGTGAGAGTGTACTTGAAATATTGAAGGTAAGAAAGGGAGGAGGCCAGTCTGGCTGGAGCTCATTGGGCAGGAGGGAGAAGATAGGAGGTGAAGTCGGGGTGTGCAAGGTAAATGCTGTGGAAATAGTTGCCCGTGCAGGGCAAATTCAAGTTTTGCTTTTTTGAAACTTTATGGAATTTTTTTCCCCAATATTTTTGATCCATGGCTGGTTGAATCTGCAGATGCAGGACTCACAGATACGGAGGGCCAACTGTAGTTATAGAAATATGTAGTTATATACATAGCCATACATATATGCACACAGTAAATATACAAATATCATAATGCTTTTCTATAAGAACAGTGTTCATTTATTCATTGTTTTATGAATTAATTATATCATTAATACAGGTCATTGTAAGGACTTTGTCTTTAGTGAATGAAATGGGAAGCCATCAGAGGGTTTAGAACGAAGGAGTGATAGGATCTGGCATGACCTTACTTTGTAATATAATGATTCTGGGTGCCTCATTCAGGATAGACTAAAGGGAGGCAAGACTTGATGTAGTGAAGAGGCTACAGCAAGAGATGATGGTGACTTGGACCAGTATGATAGCTGCAGAGGTAATGACAAAATGTATTCAGTAGATGACTTGGAAGTTTTTGCCCTATGGAAATGGAAATGTAGTTGCCATTTACTAAAATATGTAAGGTTTTAGGAGGAACAGTTTTCTGGCATGTTGCAGGAGGGTGAGGATGGAAATTAGAAATTGGTAGCAGTCATGTTAAGGTTCAGATGTCTAACATTTTATAAATGGAGTCTCTATTAACCTTACTACAAGTCCTGTAGTATTGAACATTGACTTTCTATTAACCTTAGGATGCCTCAAATCATTAATTCTTCATAATATTAAATGTTTACTCTGAAACATTTTTAGACCAAATTTCTTATTAGTTTTGTTTTTCTGCTTTGCATATAGAATTTCAAAAATACACTTCTTTTAACTTTGGCAGTAATCATAGGGACTCTTCATTTTGAAATGGTATAAAACACTCAAGCTTCATTATGTATTTGTGATACTATTTTTTGTTGTTACTATATTTACCTTTGTGATTCATATTTTATCATCTATCTCAGGAATTTCCATAAATATGTATTAAACATAATCTCAAGTAATCTCACTATGCAGAAGTAACCATTGTTTTCTTCTATATTCTTTCTGATCACTCCATAACTCACTCACAACTCACACTCTCATCTAGTGTGCAGTTATTATATATAATAACCTGGAACTGTACTAAGTGCTTTATGTGGATTGGCTCATTTAAGTCACATAATAACCCTTTATCAGTCCAGGTTCTTACTTGCAAAAAACAAAGACAAACTAGCTAGTTCAAATATTTTTAAAAACTCCAATTTATTAAAGTATGTAAGCTTAAAGATTCCCCAGGAATGTTGGAAAATCAAGTTAGGGTGCTGCACAGACAGGAGGACAAAACCTAAAATTATAACACTTGTTTGGTCTGGGGGAAACATCATGACTGTCCTCGGCAGTCACAGACAATGCCCTTTGCACCCCCAATTCTCCTGCACTGCACAATGGGCGTTACCTCTGAAACATCTGCATCTGCTTTCTGAGGAAACCCACTGATGGTGAATTTTCCCCAGAGACAGGAAGTATGTCAAATGCTCTGGGCAACCAGAGGTACTAACAAACTTCTAGAACAGTTCACCTCTTAGGCTGTCCAATACTAGCATATTAATTTCTTGCATATTTAGATCCCCAAGTAGCAACAACACAAGTGATAGAGACTAACAAAATAAAACTAGCCCTCAATAAGCGAACAAATGGAAAAGCAAAGACGAATTCACCGTCTCTCCAAGAAGGTGATCCAAATAAATACTCATCACTTCTTAAGTTTGCACAACAGTGCCCTGATCTCCAGGTGATTTCCATTTCTCTGGTGATTCTATCACAGTCCATCTCAATGAACTAAACTGGGAAGGTTGCCACCAACAGCCCTTTCTGAAATAGGAAAAGAGAAAGGATGACAGCAAAAAATAGTTGGTATATCCCAGCACAAGCAAGACCCAGCATGGAATCCGCACTAGCACGTGTGGTGGCAACTGCATCCACTGTTCACATATTCATTAAGTTACTAAACAGAAATGCCAAAATGAATAAGCAGTGTGATAGAGTGGTTGATATTTCTAGCTCTGGGTTTTGCACTTACTTTTTCTATGATCTTGGGTAAATTACTTAATTTCTCTCTCAGTTTCTTAATTTGTAAAATGGGGATATCACTAACATACCTAGCTCACAGGACTGTTGTTGGGATCGTATGAGATAACAGGTGTGCTCTTTCTATTTTTATTTTATTTTATTTTATTTTATTTTGGCTGCATTGGGTCTTTGTTGCTGTGCGCAGGCTTTCTCTAGTTGCAGCAAGTGGGGGCTGCTCTTAGTTGTGGTGCGTGGGCTCTAGGCATGCGGGCTTAGCAGTTGTGGCACACAGGCTTAGCTGCTCTGTGGCATGTGGGATCCTCCTGGACCAGGGCTCGAAACCATGTCCCCTGCATTGGTAGGCAGATTCTTAACCACTGCACCACCAGGGAAGCCCTGGTGTGCTCTTTTTACATGTAACCTGTTGCTGAGTTAGATTTCAGTATGAGTACATCTGATTATCTGACTGGGTCCAAGGAGGACCATCATTGGCTGGTCTTGTTGGTAAATGGGGAACATAACAGAGGCAGTAGACAAACCAGCAGTAATGTGGTGAGGTCTCAACAGAGAGCTTGTGATATTCTTTATATGATACATAACTCAGGATTCCTTCAGCAGCAAAAGGAGGCTATGGCTGTGAAAAATAAGAAAACAAAACTAATTTTCTTGTGGAAAAATGAAAAGATGCACTTTATCTGTATTGCATTTGTATTGCATATAATGGTGAAGCAATGTGGAAATGGTGACATATTGACAAAATATAAACATTGGAATAATTATGTCTAGAAACTACTAAATATCTATTGTATTTCTGGTACTACACTAGGGACTTTACATACATAAATTCATGTAATCTATGCAACAATTTTTTAAATAGATCTTTATTGGAGTATAATTGCTTTACATTGTTGTGTTAGTTGCTACTGTATAATAAAGTGAATCAGCTCTACATATACTTACATCCCCTTATCCCCTCCCTCTTGCATCTCCCTCCCACCCTCCCTATCCCACCCCTCTAGGTGGTCACAAAGCACCGAGCTGATCTCCCTGTGCTATGCTGCTGCTTCCCACCAGCTTCCCACCAAACTATTTTACATTCGGTAGTGTATATATGTTGATGATACTCTCACTTCGCCCCAGCTTCGCCTTCCCACCCCATGTCCTCAGGTTTACATGTCTACATCTTTATTCCTGCCCTGCAACTAGGTTCATTAGTACCTTTTTTTTTTTTTTTTAGATTCTATATATATGCGTTAGCATACGGTATTTGTTTTTCTCTTTCTGACTTACTTCACTCTGTATGACAGACTCTGGGTCCATCCACCTCACTACAAATAACTCAATTTCATTTCTTTTATGGCTGAGTAATATTCCATTGTATATATGTGCCACATCTTCTTTATCCATTCATGTGTCCATGGACATTTAGCTTGGTTACTTGTCCTGGCTATTGCAAATAGTGCTGCAATGAACATTGGGGTGCATGTGTCTTTTTGAATTATGGTTTTCTCAGGGTATATGCCCAGTAGTGGGATTCACGCAACAATTTTTGAAAGGTGTTAAATTGAAGATCAAAGACTATAAGTACCTTTCCTCCAAATACACAGTTTTCAATGGCCATCTAACTTCTGTATTGTCATGCTAAATTAGGCACTCAGGGAACAGACAGACAATCTCTACTTTTTGCCACAATGCATTCTTATAAACTGCAAGGAAAGCAAATCATTGTAAAGTGCATTATATTTTCCCAAAGGAACAGTGCTGGGGTAGGAGACTGTACTCTTAATCAATAACTTGACATTGAATATATCATGTATATGATCAATAGTATCTCATAAGAACAAAAATACTACGACCATTAAGTTTGCCAAGTCTAATAGATATTAATTATATATGTGATGAGCAATGATGTTGCTTCTCTTCTCTGAACTTAGGGTCTTGGAGAATATTTTGAATGGCTTTTACTCTTAAAGGAACTTTCTTGGTGGTGTGGGGGGGAACTAAAGCCCCTTTTCTCTCTTGATAAATGTATCTTTTATGTCTAGAGTTATTTTGAATTATTCCATGGACTATTCTCTTTAAAAATTGCTATTACAGCATCTAGTATTTTTGAATATTCGAGGAACAAAAAAGAAAAAAACTTAAAAATTTTTAAATTTTATTTTTATTTGACGTATAGTTGATTTACAATGCTGTGTTAGTTTCTGGTGTACAGCAAAGTGATTCAGTTATATTTATACACACACACACACACACACACACACACACATACACACACACACATTCTTTTCCATAGTCTTTTCCATCATGGTTTATCACAGGATATTGAATATAGTTCCCTGTGCTCTACAGTAGGACCTTGTTGTTTATCCATTCTGTACGTAAAAGTTTGCATCTGCTAATCCCAAATTCCCACTCCATCCCTCTCCCAGCCCCCAGAAAGAAAAAACTTTGAATTGATTCAGAAGGCCTACATTCTAGCCTCAACTCTAATAGCAGATACCTGTATGATCCAAGCACTAATCCTTCTTCCCTAGGCCTCAGTTCTTCTATCTCTGTGAATACACTGGACTGGGTGACTTTGAAAGGCCCTGCTGGGCTATAACTTTCTGGAATCTGATATAGGGTACCCATTCTTAGGATTCTGGTCTAAGTTGTTGGACAAGAGAAGTTTTCTGACTCCAGTTTTGTGGGCTATTGATTATTTGTCTGCTTTTGCCCCAGCACCAAGCCACAAAGGGAATGTCTCACAGGTTTGATCCTTTGCTTTGGTTATAACAGTAGTGATTACAGGTGCATAATGAAATGCATTATAGTGAATTCACAAGGAATCTAGAAGACCTGAATTAAAATCCTGTTTCTCTATTTCCTGAGTGACACTTAACTGAGCCACTTAACCTCTCTGCACCTAAATTTTTCCCATTAGTATAACAAAGGGGGTGATTCTTTTTACAGGATTATGTTAAAGATTAAATGAGATAATGTATGAAAAATTCCTATGTTTATCTGTGTCCTTATTGTAGTGTAAGGATTATGGACTATAGTGTAAGAATTTCAACACTCAGAGCATTTTGCCAATTTGTTAGTGAGCCAGTTCCTAGTGTGGCAGTGTGCCTGGACAAAGGAGTTTAGAAGTAAGGTATAGATCTAGCTGTCAGCTGATTTTTTTTTTAATTTTTTTTTTATTAGTCTCTGCTTTACAACAAAGTGAATCAGTCATACATATACATCTGTTCCCACATCCCCTCCCTCCTGCGTCTCCCTCCCTCCCACCCTCCCCATCCCACCCCTCCAGGCGGCCACAAAGCACTGAGCCCATCCCCCCGCGCCACGCGGCCACCCCCCACCATCCATCCACCCCACACCCGGCAGTGTATACACGTCCATGCCTCTCCCCCGCCCCGTCACAGCCCACCCCCCCATATCCCCAAGCCCACCCCCAGTAGGTCTGTGTCTCTATTCCTGTTTTACCCGTAAGTTCTTCATGACATTTTTTTTCTTAAATTCCATATATATGTGTTAGCATACGGTATTTGTCTTTCTCTTTCTGACTTACTTCACTCTGTATGACAGACTCTAGGTCTATCCACCTCATTACAAATAGCTCAGTTTCGTTTCTTTTTATGGCTGAGTAATATTCCATTGTATATATGTGCCACATCTTCTTTATCCATTCATCCGATGATGGACACTTGGGTTGTTTCCATCTCTGAGCTATTGTGAATAGAGCTGCAATGAACATTTTGGTACATGACTTTTTTTTGAATTATGGTTTTCTCAGGGTATATGCCCAATAATGGAATTGCTGGGTCATATGGTAGTTCTATTTGTAGTTTTTTAAGGAACCTCCATACTGTTCTCCATAGCGGCTGTACCAATCCACATTCCCACCAGCAGTGCAAGAGTGTTCCCTTTTCTCCACACCCTCTCCAGCATTTATTGTTTCTAGATTTCTTGATGATGGCCATTGTGACTGGTGTGAGATGATATCTCATTGTAGTTTTGATTTGCATTTCTCTAATGATTAATGATGTTGAGCATTCTTTCATGTGTTTATTGGCAGTCTGTATATCTTCTTTGGGGAAATGCCTATTTAAGTCTTCTGCCCATTTTTGGATTGGGTTGTTTGTTTTTTTGCTATTGAGCTGCGTGAACTGCTTATACATTTTGGAGATTAATCCTTTGTCAGTTGCTTCATTTGCAAATATTTTCTCCCATTCTGAGGGTTGTCTTTTGGTCTTGTTTATGGTTTCCTTTGCTGTGCAAAAGCTTTGAAGTTTCATTAGGTCCCATGTGTTTATCTTTGTTTTTATTTCCATTTCTCTAGGAGTTGGGTCCAAAAGGATCTTGCTGTGATTTATGTCATAGAGTGTTCTGCCTATGTTTTCCTCTAAGAGTTTGATAGTTTCTGGCCTTACATTTAGGTCTTTAATCCATTTTGAGCTTATTTTTGTGTATGGTGTTAGGGAATGATCTAATCTCATACTTTTACATGTCCCTGTCCAGTTTTCCCAGCACCACTTATTGAAGAGGCTGTCCTTTCTCCACTGTACATGCCTGCCTCCTTTATCAAAGATAAGTTGACCATATGTGCGTGGGTTTATCTCTGGGCTTTCTATCCTGTTCCATTGATCTATCTTTCTGTTTTTGTGCCAGTACCACACTGTCTTGATTACTGTAGCTTTGTAGTATAGTCTGAAGTCAGGGAGCCTGATTCCTCCAGCTCCGTTTTTCGTTCTCAAGATTGCTTTGGCTATTCGGGGTCTTTTGTTTTTCCATACAAATTTTGAAATTTTTTGTTCTAGTTCTGTGAAAAATGCCATTGGTAGTTTGATAGGGATTGCATTGAATCTGTAGATTGCTTTGGGTAGTAGAGTCATTTTCACAATATTGATTCTTCCAATCCAGGAGCATGGTATATCTCTCCATCTATTTGTATCATCTTTAATTTCTTTCATCAGTGTCTTATAATTTTCTGCATATAGGTCTTTTGTCTCCTTAGGTAGGTTTATTCCTAGATATTTTATTCTTTTTGTTGCAATGGTAAATGGGAGTGTTTTCTTGATTTCACTTTCAGATTTTTCATCATTAGTGTACAGGAATGCTATAGATTTCTGTGCATTAATTTTGTATCCTGCTACTTTACCAAATTCATTGATTAGCTCTAGTAGTTTTCTGGTAGCATCTTTAGGATTCTCTATGTATAGTATCATGTCATCTGCAAACAGTGACAGCTTTACTTCTTCTTTTCCAATTTGGCTTTCTTTTATTTCCTTTTCTTCTCTGATTGTTGTGGCTAAAACTTCCAAAACTAGGTTGAATATGAGTGGTGAGAGTGGGCAGCCTTGTCTTGTTCCTGCTCTTAGTGGAAATGGTTTCAGTTTTTCACCATTGAAGACGATGTTGGCTGTGGGTTTGTCATATATGGCCTTTATTATGTTGAGGAAAGTTCCCTCTATGCCTACTTTCTGCAGGGTTTTTATCATAAATGGGTGTTGAATTTTGTCGAAAGCTTTCTCTGCATCTATTGAGATGATCATATGTTTTTTCTTCTTCAATTTGTTAATATGGTATATCACATTGATTGATTTGTGTATATTGAAGAATCCTTGCATTCCTGGAATAAACCCCACTTGATCATGGTGTATGATCCTTTTAATGTGCTGTTGGATTCTGTTTGCTAGTATTTTGTTGAGGGTTTTTGCATCTATGTTCATCAGTGATATTGGCCTGTAGTTTTCTTTCTTTGTGACATCCTTGCCTGGTTTTGGTATCAAGGTGATGGTGGCCTTGTAGAATGAGTTTGGGAGTGTTCCTCCCTCTGCTATATTTTGGAAGAGTTTGAGAAGGATAGGTGTTAGCTGTTCTCTAAATGCTTGATAGAATTCTCCTGTGAAGCCATCTGGTCCTGGGCTTTTGTTTGTTGGAAGATTTTAAATCACAGTTTCAATTTCAGTGCTTGTGATTGGTCTGTTCATATTTTCTATTTCTTCCTGATTCAATCTTGGCAGGTTGTGCATTTCTAAGAATTTGTCCATTTCTTCCAGGTTGTCCATTTTATTGGCATAGAGTTTCTTGTAGTAATCTCATGATCTTTTGTATTTCTCCAGTGTCAGTTGTTACTTCTCCTTTTTCATTTCTAATTCTATTGATTTGAGTCTTCTCCCTTTTTTTCTTGATGAGTCTGGCTAATGGTTTATCAATTTTGTTTATCTTCGCAAAGAACCAGCTTTTAGTTTTATTGATTTTTGCTATCGTTTCCTTCATTTCTTTTTCATTTATTTCTGATCTGATCTTTATGATTTCTTTCCTTCTGCTAACTTTGTGTTTTTTTTGTTCTTCTTTCTCTAATTGCTTTAGGTGCAGGGTCAGGTTGTTTACTCGAGATGTTTCCTGTTTCTTAAGGTGGGATTGTATTGCTATGAACTTCCCCCTTAGAACTGCTTTTGCTGCTTCCCATAGGTTTTGGGTCGTCCTGTGTCCATTGTCATTTGTTTCTAGGTATTTTTTTAATTTCCTCTTTGATTCAGCTCATTTTTTTCAAACAAATTTTGAACAAATAACTTCAGTTGTTTACCTGAAAATAGTAATAACAACATAAACAGGACTATTATAAGCGTTCATCCAACAATTTTATATATAGTTTTATTTTAAAAAATAATGGGCACATGGTATAATGTTAGGCAAATTGAGTGTGTTTCTTCCAAGGACATGATTTTTTTTTAATTAAAATTGTATATATTTAAGATGTACAAGGCATAGTAAAATGATTACTACAGTCAAGCTAATTAACATATCATTTCCTTACATAGAGGCCATTTTTGTGTGTGGTGACAGCACTTTAAATCTATTCTCTTAACAAATTTCCAGGATTCAATACAGTATTATTAACTATAGTGCATTAGATCTCTAGACTTAGTGTATTTATCTGTGACTTTGTACACTTTGACCATCATCTCCCTATTTCCCTCATCTCCCTGTCCCCAATAACTAATATTCTATTCTCTTCTTAAATGAAAAACAAAAACATGACTTACCAAAACTTAAGAGAAGGAGCAAAATCAGTACTAAAAGGGCAGTTTATAACCATAAATTCCTACATTTAAGACAAGAAGAAAGATCTCAAATAAACAACCTAACTTTACTTCTCAAGGAAATAGAAAAAGAACAATCTAAACCAAAAGTTAGAAGAAGGAAGGAAATAGGAAAGATCAGAGTAGAAGTTAATCAAATAGAGAATTACAAAACAATAAAAAAATTTTAAAAATGAGTTAAAAACAATTGTCAAGCCCTTAGCTATACTAGGAAGAAAAGAGAGAAGACTCAAGTAAATAAAATCAGAAATGAAAGAGGGGATATTACAATGGATGCCTCAGAAATAAAGAGGATCATAAGGAACAATTATGAACGATTGTATGTGAACAAATTGGATAACCTAGAAAAATTGGATAAACTCCTAGAAAGATACAGTTTACCAAGATTGAACCAAGAAGAAATAGAAGACCTAAACAGATCAGTAACAAGTGAAGATATGAAGTAGTAATCAAAAACCTCCCAACAAAGAAAAGCTCAGGACCAAATGGCTTCACAGCTTAATTCTACCAAACAGTTAAAGAAGAATTAATGTCACTTCTCCTTGAAATCTTCCAAAATACAGAAGTAGAGGGAATACTTTCAAACTCATTTTATGGGGCCAGCATCACCCTGATACCAAAGCCAGACAAAGACACCACAAGAAAATAAAACTGTAGGCCAATATTCCTGATGAACATAGATGCAAAAATCTTCAATAACATACTAGTAAACTGAATTCAACAATAAATCAAAGAGATTATACACCATGACCAAGTGGGATTTATCCTTGGGGTACAAGATTGGTTTAACAAATGCAAATCAATCAGTGTGATATACCACATTAACAGAATGAAAGATAAAGACCACATATCATCTCAATAGGTGCAGAAAATGCATTTGACAAAGTTAAACATCCATTCATATAAAAACTCTCTCAACAAATTAGGTATAGTAGGAAATGTCCTCAATACAATAAAGAACATTTATGAAAAGTTCATAGCTAATATAATAATTAATGGGGAGAAACTGAAAGCTTTTCCTCCAAGATCCAGTTCAAGGTAAGGATGGTCACTCTCATCACTTCTATTCAACATAGTACTGGAATTACTACAAAGAGCAATCAGATAAGGAAAAAAAAAGTAAAAGGATCTAAATCAGAAAGGAAGAAATAAAATTATCTCTGCAGATGACATGATCCTATATGTAGAAAAACCTAAAGACTCCATTAAAAAAAAAACTTTTAGAACTAATAAGCAAATTCAGTAAAGTTGCAGGATACAAAATCAACATACAAAAATCAGTTGCATTTCTTGACACCAACAGCAATCTATCTGAGAAGAAAATCAAGAAAGTCCCATTTACAGTGTCATCGATAAGAATAAAATACTTAGGAATAAATTTAACCAAGGAGGTAAAAGATCTGTACACTGAAAACTAGAAAACATTGATGAAGGAAATTGAATAAGACACAAATAAATGGAAAGTTATCTCTTGTTCATGGATTAGAAGACTTAATATTGTTAATATGTCCATACCCAAAATGATCTACAGATTCAGTGCAATCTCTATCAAAATTTCAATGGCATGCTTTCAAAGATATAGAAAAAACAATCTTAAAGTTCCTACAGAACCATAAAAGACCTCAACTAGACAAAGAAATCATCAAAAAGAAGAAGAGTTGGAGGCATCACTGTTTCTGAAATCAAATTATATTACAAAGCTATAGTAATCAAAACATTGTGGTACTGGCATAAAAATAAAAAGAGACCAATGGAACACAACAGAGAGCCCAGAAATAATCCCACACATATACAGTCAACTAATTTTTGACAAGGGTGCCAGGAATACATAATGGGGAGAGGACAATCTCTTCAAATAAATGGTTTTGGAAAAACTGGATATTTGAATGCAAAAGAATGAAATTGGACACTATATCTTACACCACTCACAAAAGAAACCTCAACATGGATTAAAGACTTACATGTAAGACCTGAAACTATACAAGAAAACATAGGGGAAAATCTCCTTGACGCTGGTCTTGGCAATGATTTTTTTGGTTGTGACACCAAAAGCACAAGCAGCAAAAGCGAAAAAAAAAAAAAAAAAAGAAAATGGGGCTACATCAAACTAAAAATCTTCTGTACAGCAAAGGAAACAACAAAATGAAAAGTCAACCTGTGGACTGGAAGAAAATATTTGCAAACTATGTATTGAAAAGGGATTAATATCCAAAATATGTAAGGAACTCATACAACTCAATAGCAAAATAAATAAATAAATAACTATGGGCAAAGGACCTGAATAGACTTTTTTTTCAAAGATGACATACAAATGACCAAAAGGCATATGAAAAGATGCTTAACATCACTAATTATTGGGAAAATGCAAATGAAAAACACAATGAGATACCACTTCCCACCTATTAGGATGACTATTATAAAAAAAATCATAAAAGATAAGTGTTGGTGAGGATGTGGAGAAAAAGGAACTCTTGTGCACTGTTGGCGGGGATATAAATTGGTGCGGCCACTATGGAGAACAGCATGGAGGTTCCTCAAAAAAGTAACAATAGAACTACCGTATGATCCAGCAATCCCTCTTTTGCATATATAGTCAAAGAAAATGAAATCAGTACTTCAAAGAGAAATCTGCACTCCCATGTTTGTTTTAGCATTATTAACAATAGCCAAGATATGGAAAAAAATCTAAGTGATAAAGAAAATGTGATACACACACACACACACACACACCCCAAACATACGTATAGTGGAACATTATTCAGCCTTAAAAAGGAGATCCTGCCATTTGCAACAACATGGATGAACCTGGAGGACGTTATGCTGAGTGAAATAAGCCAGACACAGAAAGAAAATAGCTGTGTGATCTCACTTGTATGTGGAATCTAAAATGTGGAGTCTTGAAATCTTAAACGTCTGTCAGCTGACTTTGAAGTGATCAACATAACACAGCTTGATTAGACTCTATTGCTATTTATCTCATGAATTATCATAAGATTTCACTAGGCTTCATAGATTTCAAGATATAGGAAGTTGTTAAGGCTTAAGATAAATTTCAGCAACAGTTGATTGCAAGCCCTCTGCTTCAGGCTGGTAGGGAGGAAAGCCTTCTTAAAGTTTTGAAACAATCCGGGCATTGCACTCACTGAAATGATATGTAATCACCGTTAAACATGACAAGCTATTTTGTTTCCTTCTCACAAGCTTCGGTTCTAGTATTACTGTTCACAGTCCTACTGCTAACTCTTTTGTTCAAAAGTTTAAGAATATCATTCATGGGTGGCTGGTGGAATGAGAAACATTGTGTTTTCTTAAAGTTAAAATTTCTATGAAAATTTGAGGGCATTCATGGGGAAACAAAAAAGAAATTAGGAACCCTGATAATTCTTCTAGAGCAATGCTTTCTCTTTGGTGAAAGGCATTGTGAGACTTTACTCAGAGCAGCATTTTGAGCACAACTGAATGCATGTATAATTTTTGAACCCTTCATTTAAAAATCATTTGAAAGCCAAAGTACAGAAATCTGAAGGAAATGCTTGTTAAAAACCTCCTATCGTATTTTATATTCTAATAGTTATATATCTTGAAACACAGAGTCTTCAGTGTGGTGCTCTCAAGCCATTGTTCAGGAAGCAAATGTTTGCCAGGTGGTACACTGGCAAAAACAGAGATTTTGGAGTCAGAACACCCTGGGTTAGAATCCCTCTTCCACTTGGTAGCTATGCCAATTTGGGGAATTCACTAAACCCTTAGTTTTCTTACTTAGTTCTTGGGAAGGCAGAGTGAAGTATATGTAAAAGAACTTCATGAAGAGTACAGGTTACAAGGTGAAGGGAAAGTATTATTAGCTGGTCAGCTCCTCTAACCTGCTTTCACGAGGCAGCATCTCTAATGTGATCGCTGACGTTCTCTCTAGAAGTTTGCTGTGATTATGATTATAGATGATTCCTTCAAAGCATCCACTGTGGAGAGTATGGCACAGATTAGTTACTCAACACATAGTATTGTTTTAGACACTTCTTGGCTTACAAAAGTTTAACTATAGTTGTTTGGAATATAAGAACACTGTGTATTTCGACTTTTATTGTCATACCTGAGTTGCTGTTCAGAATAACTTTGTCCTCAGCAAGCAATCAGGACATTGACAGGCGATACAGATAGAGAGCTCATTAGTGAATGACAGCCACTTGCTCAACTTCTTCAGCATGCGGTTTCTAAACAATTGAAGCCTGGAACTTGTGAAGTATTTCCATTCACGTGCACAGCAAAGTGTTTCTTCTTTCTCTTATCTGTTAAATGCTTGTGATTTGGCCTTACATCATTTCGGTAAAATGTAATTTAGCGCCATCAAATTCATCAGGCAAGCTGCGATGCGGAAAAAGTCAGGAAACATTTTCCCCAAAGCTGCTTTCAGACAGTACCTTTAACTGGGCATTCATTCATTCATTCACTTTTTTTAATTGAAGTATAATTGATTTACAATGTTGTCCTAGTATCAGGTGTTCAGCAAAGTGATTCAGTTATACATACATTCGTATGTATTTTTTTCAGATTATTTTCCCCATTCAGTAGGTCCTAGTTGGTAATCTATTCAACTGGGCATTTAGAAGCGGGGTCAGATGGGCTTGGGGCCCTTTTCTTTCCACAGAGTTTCTCAGTTGGAGCTTTTGGTCTCTTCCTCACCTCATGGGATGGTCCCTCTTGCCCATGTTACAGATGATGGTACTGGTATTGAGAAATCGCAGCCTATCCTTTTGTCAGCCCTAGAGAGTTGGCTGCTACAGCTGGCCACTCAGATATGATTTTCATATATCCTTGATCATTGCTTTCTTAGGAGAAAATTGCTTTTGACATGCATTTTTAAGTTAGCTGTGGTTTTTCAAGAACATTTCCCTCCCCAAATCTATTGAATGCCAGTAATAAATGTCTTAGTAGCCAAGAAGTCCAGTCTTGCAACTAGCTACTATGTCTGCCTTAAGTCACTGTGTAATAATGCCAATAATTTACATATTCTTGAACAGTCTCCTGATAACATACCTCGATCTAAACAGATAAATTTGGTCTAGCAGCTTATAAGTTTTATCAAAATGACTGTCGTAAATAGGAAAGGCACTAAAGGAGTGTTATTCTTTGGTAACACCTTGTATAGATCAGGGACTGTGTTCATCATTATATTTATTTCATTTAATCCTTAAAATATTCCTAAAAGTTAAACACTGATATCCTAATTTATCAAAGGAGGCAAAGGAAGCAGAGAGTTCCAGTAACGTGTGCAAAGCTGTATAATAAGGATTCATGCTCAGGTCACACTCCAGTGCCCGAGAATTGGCACCAGCGCTGAACTTGTCCTGGCCTGTTCCTGCCCTCTCTTTTCTGCCCTTGCATCTTGATCACTTTGTTCAAAGTCGAGCTACAGTTTTTCTGCTTATTTTTTGAAGTGTTATTTTTTTCAAGTTAGTGTACAGTGAAAGTCATGTTCCTTACATCCTTTTGAGAAAGATGCAATTCCAATTTCCCAATGCATGAACTAAATTCGTTAAAAAAATGAAAATCTGACCCATGTCTTTATAGTGAGAAAGAACAGTAATTAAGACAGCGGTTGCAATTCTCAGTCCAGTAGTCGAACAAATAGATAACTCATAACTTTGACGTTTCATTTTGTTTTCCATTGTACTTAAATAATTTTTATTTATATTCATGAATTTAAAATGAGGGCAATTTAAAAATATAATCACCTCAGAGCAGGATTCCACAAAATTAGCCCTTCATACATGAGCTGAATGACCTGTTCACATACAGAGAAATATGCCAGTGCCCATCTCAGAAGGGCAGACTTGCAGACACAAAGCCCCTCGTGCTGCCTGAATTGAGAAGCAAAACTCCTGTGCGATTGTCTTTAAACTGAATCCCACCAACAGAGACAAAAGGATGAGAAACTGATAATTCCTCTTTAGGGAAGGAAAGTGCAACTCCCACCTCCACCACCCTACTATTATAGATTATTATTATTAGAGTTATTTTTATTCAACTCATACTATGTGCCAGGCATCATGCTAGGTGTTTTGTTATATTCTCCAAGTGGCCTTATGAGGGGATATTATTAACCTCATTTTTTTTTTTGATTTAGTAATTCTATTACACATGCTGAAGCTTATGTATTTGTCATTCGGAAAGAATCACCAAGCCTAGTAAGTAGCAGAAGTGGTATTCACAATCCATCCTCCTGACTCTGAAGTCCATGGGCTTGTTGCCAGGTTGTAGCTGTGCCATCTCAGTAAAGGAGAGAAAAAGAGCTAGATGCCCGTGCTAGGCCCAGCTCCTTAGGCTAAAGGAAAAGAAGCTCAGAACAATTTAGAAGTGTGCTTACATTTTTATTTTCAAACCCATTCCATGTTAGTTTGTAAACACCCAGAGATATGCTTTGCTTGCTTTGTACTACTTGGGGTATTGGGAGTTATAGTTTAAAATACCATGACATCTTTTAAAGAAAAAACAATTCTGTCTCTGGAAGGAAAATGAAGAATTACTATAAGTTAAAAAGGGTCATTCCTAACATGAACTATATACTTCAATTTAAAAAATTAAAAATAAACAACAAGGATTTACTGTATAGCACAGAGAACTATATTCAATATTTTATAATAATCTATAATAGAACAAATATGAAAAAAAAACATGTATAACTGAATTACTTTGCTGTACACGTGGAACTCACAATATTGTAAATCAACTATACTTCAGTAAAAAATAATTAAATATAAATAAATAGGTCATTCCTATAAATGAATATAGGAATTCAGGCCATGAATATTTTCACTGATTTTTGCATATGACTTTTGAGGAAAGGCTTGCCTATCCCAATGGATGATATAAGGAAAATAATACTTTGACATTTTTCTGTTAGCCATAGATACATGATTGTTAAGTTCACACTATGTTAAATTTCTAAATATGTGAGTAATGTCAATTAATGTGAACCAGTTGAGTCATATGTACTTATTTACTTGCAAGTATTCCTTATATTTTAGGAAGAGTCACCCACTGTTTTTCAAACATGTTATGAATACTTTCCTCAATTCTCATATAGCTGTAATCTTTGCTTATACTTGTTATTGCTTATTCATTTGTTTTTTGATTTGCCTGGCTGAAATTCTTAACTATTTTGTAGTCAAAACTATGTATCTCTTTCTGTACTAAATTTGGCTTACATGTTAGGCCTCAAAAGGCCTTCTACATCCATCCAAATATTCTAAAACTGTTTACTAATATGTTCTTATACTTTAGTGGTTTAACATTTAAAATAAAATTTAAAAGCTTTTCATTAGCTTAGAAAATTGATACATGATCATTTTGAAACATTCCAACAGTACAGAAAAATATGATGAAGAAAGCAAAAAGAGCCCAAAATAATAGAATTAAAATTTACAATATGTTGAAAAATGTCTTTTCAGCTGTATCCTTAGTCATACATACACAAAGTCTGAATGTGTTTATGTGAGTGTGTGTATTGCTTTATACACTATGCATTCTGCTATTCTTACTCCATGAAAACAATATATTGTGGTGACTTTTTTTGGTTAGTTGATACAAGGATTTTTCATTATTGTCAGTGCCTTCACAAGGCACCATTTAATGGATTTACTATAATAGTTTATTAACCATCTGTTTCCAATTTCTCATTATTTAAACAATTGTTCAACTAAATCATTTGTGAGTCTGTGTGTACCCATACCAAATTGTCATATTATTTCATTATGATACATTTCTAGACTTGGAATTGTTGAACCAAAGAATATTGCAATATAAAATCTTGATGTATATTTCTAAAAGTCACTATAAATATTGAGCAATTTTCACTTGTAACATCTGCTTAATCATTACAAACCTGATACTTAGCTTATATTTCATTAAAAATGTATCTAAATGCCAGAGAAGTTAGCACACACAACCCAAGTATAAAGTCCTCAGTTTAATTTGCCAAGAATACAAGTTTGTACTTGAAGTGAAATGGCCATGCAAGGTAGGAACAGATGTAGCAAATTTTGATGCTTTGTTTTTTTTGCTGGGGGGCTTCATGCAGTTACCAGTTATACTTTCTGGACAGATTCACATCTTGCCTGATTCATGAAGTTCTAGACTACCCTTCCCACTGCCTCTTTATATCCAGAGCTTGTAATCCCACTGCAGAGGAACTGACAAAAACAGTCTACCCTGTATCATTTTGGGGCCTATGTACACAGTTTTAATACCAAAATTAGTATCAGAAAAGCCACATTCTCACTCAGGTGGTGGTAAGGGTGCTGCTGGAGGACTTGAAAAATTCTAAGTAGGACGTAGATAGTCCTAAAAAATATCTGCTTCTGCCTTTCTGGTACCCCTAGGGAAAAAGAGAGAAAGAGAGTATTCCATGCACACACACACAAAAAAATGAAGAAAATCATGAAATAGTAGAGTGTGTTGGTATCTCACAACATTGTCAGGCCAGCAAGTATGGTTGTACACAACCATACACTATGGCTCCAAGCTTTCCCATGCTGGAGCAGTATAAAGTATGAGTGCAAAAGTTTTAGAAAATGAGAATTGGAAAAGCTGTAGTCTAGTTTAAAGAGTTTGGATTTTTTTCAACAGGCAATCAGGAACTACTAAATAGTTTTCAGCAATGCAGCATTTGAAAAGATTTGAAAAGCAAATAACTGGCACTTTTGTGGAGACTGGATTAGAGTAGAATACATGTAACAAAGGAAGTCGAGTGAGGAGGCTGTTGAAAAAATACTGGCAAGATGTGATGGACTGAAGTAACTCATTAATAGAAAAAGAGAAAATAAATTTGGAAGAGATAAAATGGACAGGACTTGGTGAAAGATTTTATGATTAGAGGAAGGAGCAACTGTCAAGGATTTCTGGTTTATATGCTGAATAGGGAGAGTTGGATTGAATATAAGTTTCACTTTCATCAAGAACATATGATGGGCAAAAGCAAGAAGAACTACAGTTCTGCAGCCTGTGGAACGAAAACCACATTCGCAGAAAGATAGAAAAAAGGAAAAGGCAGAACACTATGTACCAGATGAAGGAACAAGAAAAAAACCCAGAAAAATAACTAAATAAAGTGGAGATAGGCAACATTCCACAAAAAGAGTTCAGAATGATGATAGTGAAGATGATCCAGGACCTTGGAAAAAGAATGGAGGCAAAGATCGAGAAGATGCAAGAAATGTTTAATAAAGACCTAGAAGAATTAAAGAACAAACACCTAGAAAATTAAAGAACAAACAGAGATGAAAAATACAATAACTGAAATGAAAAATACACTAGAAGGAATCAATAGCAGAATAACTGAGGCAGAAGAACGGATAAGTGACCTGGAAGACAGAATGGTGAAATTCACTGCTGAGGCACAGAATAAAGAAAAAAGAATGAAAATAAATGAAGACAGCCTAAGAGACCTCTGGGACAACATCAAAGGCACCAACATTCGCATTATAGGGGTCCCAGAAGGAGAAGAGAGAGAGAAGGGACCAGAGGAAATATTTGAAGAGATTATAGTCGAAAAGTTCCCTAACATGGGAAAGGAGATAGCCACCCAAGTCCAGGAAGCGCAGAGAGGATAAACCCAAGGGGAAGCATGCGGAGACACAGAGTAATCAAATTGACAAAAATTAAACAAAAATTATTAAAAGCAACAAGGGAAAAATGACAAATAACATACAAGGGAACTCCCATAAGGTTAACAGCTGATTTTTCAACAGAAAGTATACAAGCCAGAAGGGAGTGGCATGATATATTTAAAGTGATGAAAGGGAAGAACCGACAACCAAGGTTACTCTACCTGGCAAGGATCTCATTCAGATTTTATGGAGAAATCAAAAGCTGTACAGACAAGCAAAAGCTAAGAGAATTCAGCAGCACCAAACCAGCTCTACAACAAATGTTAAAGGAACTTCTCTAAGTGGGAAACACAAGACAAGGACCTACAAAACAAACCTAAAACAATTAAGAAAATGGTAATACGAACATACATTTTGATAATTACCTTAAATGTGAATGGATTATATGTTCCAACCAAAAGACACTGACTAGCTGAATGGATAAAAAAACAAGACCCGTATACATGCTGTCTACAAGAGACCCATTTCAGACGTAGGGACACATACAGACTGAAACTGAGGGGAAGGAAAAAGATTCCATGCAAATGGAAATCAAAAGAAAGCTGGAGTAGCAATACCCAGATAAAACAGAGTTTAAAATAAAGACTGTTATAAGAAACAAGGAAGGACACTACATAATGATCAAGGGATCAATCCAAGAAGAAGATATAACAATTATAAATACATATGCACCCAACAGAGGAGCACCACAATACATAAGGCAAATGCTAACAGCTATAAAAGAGGAAATCGACAGTAACACAATAATAGTGGGGGACTTTAACACCTCACTTACACCAATGGACAGATCATCTAGATAGAAAATTAATAAGGAAACACAGCTTTAAATGACACAGTAGACCAGATAGATTTAATTGATATTTATATGACATTCCAACTGAAAACAGCAGATTACACTTTCTTCTTAAGTGCACATGGAACATTTTCCAGGATAGATCACATTGTGGGTCACAAAACAAGCCTTGATAAATTTAAGAAAATTGAAATCATATCAAGCATCTTTTCTGACCACAATGTTATGAGATTAGAAATCAATTATAGGGAAAAAAACGTAAAAAACACAAAGCCATGGAGACTAAACAATACATTACTAAATAACCAAGAGATCACTGAAGAAATCATAGAGGAAATCAAAAAATACCTAGAGACAAATGCTAACAAAAACATGACAATCCAAAACCTACAGGATGCAGCAAAAAGAGTTCTACGACGGAAGTTTATAGCAATACAATTCTACCTCAAGAAACAAGAAAAATCTCAAAGAATCTAACCTTACACCTAAAGGAACTAGAGAAAGAAGAACAAACAAAACCCAAAGTTAGTAGAAGGGAAGAAATCATAAAGATCAGAGCAGAAGTATATGAAATAGAAACAAAGGAAACAATAGCAAAGATCAATAAAACTAAAAGCTGGTCCTTTGAGAAGATAAAAAAAATTGATAAACCTTTAGCCAGACTCATCAAGAAAAAGAGGGAGAGGACTCAAATCAATAAAGTTAGAAATGAAAAAAGAGAAGACACACTAGAGAAACATAGAGCATCATAAGAGACTACTACAAGCAACTCTGTGCAATAAAATGGACAACCTGGAAGAAATGAACAAATTCTTAGAAATGTATAACCTTCCAATACTGACCCAGGAAGAAATAGAAAATATGAAGAGATCAATTACAAGTAATGTAATTGAAACTGTGATTAAAAATCTTCCAACAAACAAAAGTCCAGGACCAGATGACTTCACAGGTGAATTCTTTCAAACATTTAGAGAAGAGCTAACACTCATCCTTCTCAAACTCTTCCAGAAAAATGCAGAGGAAGGCACACTCCCAAACACATTCTGTGAGGCCAGCATCACCCTGATACCAAAACCAGACAAAGATACTACACAAAAAGGAAATTACAGACCAATATCACTGATGAGTATAGATGCAAAAATCCTCAACAAAATACTAGTAAACAGAATCCAACAACACATCAAAAAGATTATACACCATGATCAAGTGGGATTTATCCCAGGGATGCAAGGATTCTTCTATATACACAAATCAATCAATGTGATACACCATATTAACAAATCGAAAAATAAAAACCATATGATCATCTCAATACATGCAGGAAAAGCTTTTGACAGAATTCAACACCCATTTATAATAAAAACTCTCCAGAAAGTGGGCATAGAGGGAACCTACCTCAACATAATAAAGGCCATATACAAAATAAATGAATAAATAAAGGCCATGTACAACAAACCCACTGCAAACATCATTGTCAATGGTGAAAAACTGAAACTATTTCCTCTATAATCAGGAACATGACAAGGATGTCCACTCTTGCCACTCTTATTCAACATAGTTTTGGAAGTCCTAGCCATGACAATTAGAGAAGAAAATGAAATTAAAGAAATATGAATTGGAAAAGAAGAAGTAAATCTGTCACTGTTTGCAGCTGGCATGATACTATACATAGAGATTCCTAAAGATGCCACCAGGCAACTTTTGGAGCTAATCAATGAATTTAGTAAAGTTTCAGGATACAAAATTAATGCACAGCAATCTCTTGCATTCCTATACACTAACAATGAAAGATCAGAAAGAGAAATTAAGGAAACAATCCCATTCTCCATTGCAACAAAAAGAATAAAATACCTAGGAATAAACCTACCTATGGAGGCAAAAGAGCTGTACTCTGAAAACTATAAGACACTGATAAAAGAAATCAAAGATGACACAGACAGATGGAGAGATACACCATGTTCTTTGATTGGAAGAATCAATATTGTGAAAATGAGTATACTATCCAAAGCAATCCCTATCAGATTACCAATGGCACTTTTTACAGAACTAGAACAGAAAATCTTAAAATTTGTATGTTGACATAAAAGACCCTGAATAGCAAAAGCGATCTTGAGGGAAAAAACCAGAGCTGGAGGAATCAGACTCCCTGACTTCAGACTATACTACAAAGCTACAGTAATCAAGACAATATGGTACTGGTCCATAAAACAGAAATATAGATCAATGGAACAGGATGGAAAGCCCAGAGATGTACCCATGTACCAATGGTCAACTAATCTATGACAAAGGAGTCAAGAATATACAGTGGAGGAAAGACAGTCTCTTCAGTAAGTGGTGGTTGGAAAACTGGACAGCTACATGTAAAAGAATGAAATTAGAACACTCCCTAACACCATACACAAAAGTAAACTCAAAAGGGCTTACTGACCTCAGTGTAAGACCAGACACTATAAAATTCTTGGAGGAAAACACAGGAAGAACACTCTTTGACATAAATCACTGCAAGATCTTTTTTGACCCACTTCCTAGAGTAATGGAAATAAAAACAAAAATAAACAAATGGGACCTAATGAAACTTAAAAGCTTTGCACAGCAAAGGGAACCATAAACAAGATGAAAAGGCAACCCTCAGAATGGGAGAAAATATTTGCAAATGAATCATCGGACAAAGGATTAATCTCCAAAATATATAAACAGCTCATGCAGCTTGATATTAAAAAACAAACAACCCAATCAAAAAATGGGCAGAAGACCTAAACAGACATCTCTCCAAAGAAGACATACAGATGGCCAAGAGGCACATGAAAAGCTGCTCAACGTCACTAATAATTAGAGAAATGCAAATCAAAGCTACAATGAGGTTATCACCTCACACTGGTTAGAATGGGCATCATCAGAATATCTACAAACAACAAATGCTGGAGAGGGTGTGGAGGAAAGGGAACCCTCTTGCACTGTTTGTGGGAATGTAAACTGATACAGCCACTCACTATGGAGAACAGTATGGAGGTTCCTTAAAAAACCAAAAATAGAATTACCATATGACCCAGCCATCCCACTATTGGGCATATACCCAGAGAAAACCATAATTCAAAAACACATGCACCCCACTGTTCATTGCAGTACTATTTACAATAGCCAGGTCATGGAAGCAACCTTTATGCCCATCGACAGATGAATGGATAAAGAAGATGTGGTACATGTATACAGTGGTGTATTACTCAGCCATAAAAAGGAATGAAATTGGGTCATTCTTAGAGACATGGATGGACCTAGAGTCTGTCATACAGAGTGAAGCAAGTCAGAAAGAGAAAAACAAATATCATATATTAACGCATATATGTGGAACCTAGAAAAATGGTACAGATGAACTGGTTTGAAGGGCAGAAATTGAGACACAGATGTAGAGAGCAAACGTATGGACACCAAGGGGGGTAAAGTGGTGGTGGGGTGGTAGTGTGATGAATTGGGAGATTGGGATTGACGTATATACACTAATATGTATAAAATAGAAAACTAATTAGAGCCTGCTGTATAAAAATAAATAAATAAAATAAAGTTTTTTAAAAAGCAAAAAGAACATATGATGATGTGATAGGTAGCAAGGATATTGAGGGTATGTGCAAAAAGTGATTATTATAATTCAAAATCAAATTTAATATGCATAGGGAAGGAAGAAAGCATATCAAAGAAATGTGGGATGTGGAAAGATGGTAGTATCTGTAATCCTGGAAGGATGTTGGAATCCTATTTCTAGAGGAAGTGAGCTGGCAAGATAGGAAGTGGTGGTCCGAGAATGGAATGCTTGAAATTTAGATTATGAAGGGGTTATGGCTACTGATGGTCGCCAGGTATGAGTATGACCATGGGAATGAATGGGTGAAGTACGATGGAGGACATTGGAAGAAAGGAGGGTAAGGAACTGAGAGCTCAGAGTATTGGGAGAATTTTCTATGGGAATATTGAAATCTCCATGAATCAGGACAGGAATAGGGAGTGTAGAGCCCAGAACTGCATGGGGCAGAGTTCTGAAGGAGTGAAAATTCTTATGGCATTAAAAGCTTGAAAGGCAGTCATGGCACTGTTTGTCTTATAGATGACCATTGTGACCATCCAGCCCATACCACAACCTTAGAAAATATTCCCTGTCCACAGCCTAGATGGGCAGCTTTACACATGTACTACAATAATAATGTCATCCCTGGGTCACAGATAAATGGAATGTGGATGGACACCCAACCCTCAGATTCTCACCAAATCACACAGATTCTCCTTATTACAAGCTGTAATTGAGCCCAGTGACTGAGTCCGTTATTAGTGGGGGAATCAAGTTTAAGAGTCATGTAGATTTGTGGGTTGAAGCTTCAGTTCTGGGGTGTCCTCCTTGATCAACCATGTGTGTTTGCTGAGAATTGGGCAGAGAAGGCATGTCAGAGAGAAGCAGGAGAATGAAGGAACACACACACACACTCACACACAGATACGCAGAGAGAAAGATTGTCTGTATTCCAAATTCCTATGAGTCTTTGTTATATTTCTGTTAACTATTTTCTGTGAAATTCTCATGTCTCCTTACAATACATCTCTTATTTGTTTGAGCTGTTTTCATTGGATTCACCTTCCATGCAACCACACTTGCTCTAAGAGAGCACCTATGATTTAGTCAGTCATTCAATAAGCATATAAAGAGCACTTAGTAAGGGCCTGGACTGTTGGAAACACTGTGGAAAATACAAATGTGGGCAAGATATAGTTCCAACCAGTAGGAAAATCAATAGTGGAGAAAACCCCCCAAAATATAATTAAAATACAGTTTTAATTAATGAGTGCTAAACTAGAGGTGGGTGCTGAGTATTATGATCTCATCTGGTAAAGACTCAATATGTTAGTTGAATCTGAAAGATCTGGTAAAGTCAGAAAAATCTGGTAGGGTCACGTCAAACAAGACTTGGAATGTAAATTTGCCTTTAAAGATGAGTAGATACACACAAAGTGAAATAGAAGGTATATAGAGAAGAGAAGGTAGCTTAGGACCAGCAAAGGGAGAATGTGATGCAAGCTGAAGGAAAGGAGTGTTTCAAGGAGGTAGATGTTAGTCAGACTGACCATAACTAAGAGGTTAAGAAATAGAATATCTGAATGCTTACATTACATTACTGACACAGAGTTGATTAGTAACCTTAGTTGGATGGATTTCAGTATAGTGGTGAGAACAAAATCAGATTGGAGTGCCTTGGTAGTATGTGGGAAATCAGTAATTGGAGAGAATCAACAAAATTTGTAAAATTGCCTTTGAAGATCAACAGAGTAATAGCTCAAGGGAGAAGTGGAATCATAGGTTAATTTTTTTAAGATGCAAATGCTTGAGTACATTAGAATGAGACAAAATAGGGTATACATCAGTGTGTACAGGAAAAATATTAAATGATGTTGTGACAAAGACTTTCCTTGAAAAAGGTTTAGATTTATGCATAGAGATGTTAAACTTGGCTTTTTTTGGATTAGCCCTGAAAGAAATGAACCTAAATGTCCCAAAGTAAATAATGAAAAGCTTGAATAATATATCCATAGGATTTGGGTGGATTATCATGAAACATTTCAAAATAACATTTAACAATAGCACTGATAAAAATAAAAGTTGTCAAAAATTAATCTTAAGTCACAAAGTGCAATGCAATACAGAAAGCATATGAACTGTGATTACTATTTTGTTATTCAAATACACACAAACACTGGAAAAAGACTGGAAAGATATGACAGCAACTGTTGAGCAGTTATCTTGGACAATGTGATTACTGGTGATTTTAATTTTCTTTTTTTGTGTGTGAAACCCTCCATTTTTAATTTGCAGTGTTAAGCAAATTTTATTTTTAGTCACAAGGAAACAAATACTGTTGTATACTAGGTTAAGCATGCTGTATATTTCTCTAGGAGACATAAAATCATGTGCTTTTAACTCTTATACATTCTTATACATTCTGCCATTAATTTATATCATCAACATCTCCCTACCCAAAGTGCATGATGCTCCAAGTCTTTAAACTCTTTCATATTGCACATAAACAATTAAGCTTTCAAAGCATGCTCTTGTGTGTGTATGTATATGCATGTGTTTAGATGATGATGAAAACATGTATCAGGACCTTTCTTAACTGAAACAATTTCACATCTAGTTTATTATTTCAATCCTGTATTCAGAGACTAGTATATTTAGAATCATTTCCAGTGACGCCATGGAAACTACTTCATGTTATGTCAATTTCTGGTGAGTGTGTAGGCAAAAATGGAGCCTTTGTGACTGATTGGGACTTCTTCCTTCCTTATTAAAAAAGAAGAGAAATCTTGAAGGGCTCCAATTTGCTGCTATTAATGATGCAAGTGAGCTTAATTTATAACTCCACTGAGAGCAAAGAAAGATTTTTTTTCAATGTGGATTGCAGAAACTGTGAAAATCATGACACCAAGATATTACCTTCCCATTTTATTCTCAAATATTTCAGCTTCTTCTTTTTAGAAATAATTTGAGATGAAAATCCCCAGTATTAACATTTAAGTAATGAGCCTCTCTGAAATGTCTTATTGTATGCAAGCCTTCAGTTTAACTTAAAGCCTCTGTGTGAATACTCTCAGGGTCACATGCTGTCTCTAGCACCACCTGGTCGTACAGAGAAGTCCTTTACAACTACTGCAGATTTGGGGTTGAAAGCAAATTCTGTGCTTTACCTGAAGTTATTAGCTTGCATTGTGAATTACCTACCCATTTCTCCAAAATCCAAGGTGGAATACCTGTGGTGGGTGGCCCTGAAATTGACCAGATCAGTGATCTAATGTGATAGCCTATCTCTCAATGGGGCTGATGACAGCCCAGAATTGACTGGCTTTCTATGATACAGCAGAGAGAAAGAGGAATAGCTCAGGATGAACTTTCACAAAATGCATTAAGGATAAACTGTTTGCTTGATTGTGCCGTTTGTCAGTTATTTAATAGCAGGTTCTGAAAATTTAAATTTAAATATAAGCAAGTCCGTAAAAGATAAACCAAATGAATTAGAGAAATTGAAAAATACACTTATTAACTTATTCCAAATACTCTTTAAAATCACGGCCATTTTACGTTTCAAAAAAAAGAAATCAACTCGAAACAAAACTATCAAAAGTCAATATAGGGCTTCCCTGGTGGCGCAGTGGTTGGGAGTCCGCCTGCCGATGCAGGGGACACGGGTTCGTGCCCCGGTCTGGGAAGATCCCACATGCCATGGAGCGGCTGGGCCCGTGAGCCATGGCCGCTGAGCCTGCGCGTCCGGAGCCTGTGCTCCGCGGCGGGAGAGGCCACAACAGTGAGAGGCCCGCGTACTGCAAAAAGAAAAAAAAAAAAAAAAAAAAGTCAATATAAAAGGTACTATCTGAAACTATTACAAAGGCATACCAGATCTGGTCACTTTAACCCACCTTCTGCATGCCAAGCATATGGCAATGACAGATAAAATATAAGAAAGGAAAACCAAAACCAACAAAAAGCCAATTCAGAAGCAATATTACATCTGTATGAACCAAAAGAACAACAGAAAAACAGGATGTTAGTATGGGCTGAAGCTCAGCTCTGCTAGGTTCTGTGTAAGCAGGCATATGCAACCAAGAGCTGTGCTGGTTCCTGTGCTGTATTAGAAACTAGAAGTTCCTTCTTTAAAGTTCATTGCTAGAAGCCAAGCCCTGAGTTGGCACTCCCCATGTTCTTTTTTTTTTTTTTTTTTTTTAGTGGTACACAGGCCTCTCACTGCTGTGGCCTCTCCCGTTGTGGAGCACAGGCTCCGGATGCACAGGCTCAGTGGCCATGGCTCATGGGCCCAGCCGCTCCGTGGCATGTGGGATCCTCCCAGACCGGGGCACAAACCCGTGTCCCCTGCATCGGCAGGCGGACTCTCAACCACTGCGCCACCAGGAAAGCCCCCCATGTTCTTTAATTGGGAAGATGTTTGGAATTAGGAGACTTCAGAGGGAGCTCAGGACCTATGGGGTCAAAAGTATAAAGATAGACCCTTATGACATTATTCGATTGGTGGCTCTGTGACTCTCTCTGAGCTATGGCTAATGATTGACATCATAAGTAAGACTAGGGTCTGCGTGGAACCTCAGGGTTTGGCGGATGCAGCTAAACAAACATGAGACAGAGGTTATCAGAGGGAAAGTGTGTGTGTGAGTGAGAGAGACAGAGAGACAGAAGAGGAAGAGAATGAGAAAAGAAATCCATCCCATTAAAAAGAAGCCTGCACACCAAAATTCTAAAACACAGTAAAAATAAGAAAGGTAGACCAAAAAACTCAATATTTAGAATATGTATTTATTATAAATTAAATCAATTTTGTGAAGCAACATAAAAAAGACTGTAAAATGAGTATGTTTAAAGAAAGGATAATTACAGATCAGTATCCACAATGTCATGTATCTGTCATCAATCTACAAAAATCATTAAGAGAATCTCAGAAGATAATAAGGTGTGGTAATTTGTGCTCTCACCTATCAACAGTAATTTTAAAAACATGGTAATTAATACAGTGTGGTATTGGTGGAAAGACTACAAACAGGCAAGTGGAACAGAAGAGAGCCTAGAAACAGACCCACTTACATATGGAAACTTAATATATGAAAGAGGTGGCAATTCAAAGTTGCCGGGGATAGAATAGATTATGCTGGAAAATTGATCATCCATATGGAAAAAAATAAAATTAGATTATGCATCACACCAGGCACAAAAATAAATCCAGGTGGATTTAAGAACTCAATGTGAAAATCAAAACTGCAACACTTTTAGAATATAATAAGGAAGGCTGGCTCAACGACTACTGGATAGGAAAACATATATTAAAAAAGAAAGTAAGAAAAAATATAAAGGCAACAATTCTAAATATGGCTTATATTATATTAAAAAGCTTTGGTAAAGGTCCCATAAGGTGCAACGACAAAAGCAAGCTTGGGAAATTTTATTTGCAACGTATATTGCTGAAGAAGGATTAATATATAGAATTTGTTAAGAGTGACCAATAGAACAGGAAAAATAATGGTTAGATTATGATACATCCATAAAATGGAGAACTCTGCAGCTGTTAAATAATAAAGCCGGTCTATATTTTCTGATAAGGAAATATATCTACGAAATGTTAATAGTGGAAGTAAGCAAGTCTCAGAACAGTATGTGTAGTATGCTACTCTTTGACTATACATATGTATTAAAAATGTATATACATATGTATTTGAATATCTATACATATTGAATGTATCTGAATATATATAGCATCTTTATTAGAGTAGACTGTCTTATATATTCATACGCTACTCTACTAAAGATGCAACAGAAAAACAATTATTTCTCCCTTAGGAAGGGAATTGTGCAAAAACTAAAAAGTCAGACAATAACAAGGGCTAGAAGTGGGAAATTTCATATACTGCCAGTGGGAACATAAATTGACATAACCCAGTTTGGAGCAATTTCACAGTTTGCAGTAAAGTTGAATATGTGCAAATTCTTTGACTCAAAAATTATACTCTGAGATACATACCTAGAACAGTGATTCTCGAAGTGCTATCCTGAGACGCCTGGGGTTGGGTTGAGGGTATCTTTGAGATTCTTTTAGAGGGTCAGCAAGGGCAAAGTTATTTTTGTAATATTACTAAGATATTATTTGTCTTTTTCACTGTATTGGCTTTTGGACTAATGGAGTAAAATCAATGGTGGCATATAAGCATGGATCAAGACAGTGGTACCAAAACGTACTAGAAGACATTGTATTCCTCTTGGTCACGTACGGGGTGGGGGGGAAGAAACACAAAAAACGAGGAAGTCTTACTTAATGAGATGTTTAATGGATCAGTAGAGTTTAGTGATTTTGTTAAATCTTGAAACTTGAGTGTGGGTGTTTTAAAAATATTGGTGATAAAATGAGAAATTCACATAAAGTACAAGTGCTGCATACCAAAATAATAATGTTGTCTTGAGAAAAAGCACTTCCTTGATTACTTGAGTTACAAACTGAGGTAACTGCTTTCATTGGTGGACTGCCATTTTTTCCTGACAGACCAACTGGCAGACAAATTACTGTTATTCGGGGTTGGACTTCTGGCAACATTTTCTCAGAAATGAATGGAGTCCATCACTTCAAGGAAAACAAGTGACAGTATTTGTTGCCAATGATAATGTTTGAAAATTCAAGTGAAAAATCAGCATCTTGGCAAATTTGTATCTACCTTGTGAGCCTGACAACTTCCCAATACTTAAAGACTTTCTGATGAGATTGGTAGTGATAGTAACCAAAAAAGAGCCTTTTTATAGTGCATAAATGAAAAGTGTCAATATTTGGAAGATCTGCCTATCTAAGGGAACTACTGTTTTCCAAATAACTGGTGCATGACATCACAAATCAAGCACCAGTAAGGACCCATAGCGTAAAATAAACCAATGGAATTTAATGCAAATGAGTATAAATGATTCATTAAGTTTGGTTACAAATTCCATATTGCAAATAATCTTTAAGAAACCACCATCTGCTGAGTTTTGACGTAGTATCAAACAGGAATATCTACAATTATCCAACACACCCCTCTCTTTTCCTATTTGATTTCTGTGTGTGGCTGGATTTCACTGATATATTTCAACCCAAACATTTCACACCAGGTTGAATGATGAAGTAGATATAAAAATCCAGATGTCTTTTTTTAAGCCACATATTGAGACACAGTATGTCTTTTTTTTTTTTTTTTTTTTGTGGTATGCGGGCCTCTCACTGTTGCGGCCTCCCCCGTTGCAGAGCACAGGCTCCGGACGCGCAGGCTCCGGACGCGCAGGCTCAGCGGCCATGGCTCACGGGCCCAGCCGCTCCGCGGCATATGGGATCCTCCCAGACCGGGGCACGAACCCGTATCCCCTGCATCGGCAGGCGGACTCTCAACCACTTGCGCCACCAGGGAGGCCCAGAGACACAGTATGTCTTAATGCAGTCTCACCCTACTCACTACCTATTTTTCTTTGAAACTAGAAGTTATATTTCATAAAAATGTCATTTAGGCTACTGGTTTATTATTGTTATATTTAAATTAATGAAACAAATTAACATTTTCTTAGTTTTAATTTCTAAACACTAAACATTAGGAGATATAACCCATCTTAACAAAAACCAACAGGATAGGGTGATAGTTATGGGAATGATGGGTAGAGGTTGGGGCCATTTTCTGATGAGATAATATTTACACATTAATATAGAGAATGTAAGCAAATGAACAGTGGATTCCTGATAGAGAGATGAGGAAATGCAAAGGCTCTGAGAGCAGGCTTGGTACCTTTGAGGAGCAGCAGGAAGGCCAGTGTGACTGTCACAGAGCGAGCAGGGGAGACAGTTTGGAGCTGAGATCAGCATGGCGGGCAAGAGCTGGATCACGGAAAGCGCTGTCCCAAAGGACAGTGTCTCTGTAGATGTTTGTGACACAGTTTTATGCTAGGAGTATCACATTGAACTTTCTCCCTGTGGCCATTCAAAGGCCATTGCACTTTACCCTTCGGTCAGATTGGACGGTTAGTGGGGCTGAAATCCCAGTAACTGAAAGTAGAGATGGGGTGCCAAGGCCCTCTTTGCTTGGGCCTTCCCACTCGGACACTGTTACAGGAAATGAGACAGAACCAGGATGCAGGAGGTGTGCTTAGCACACATAGGCCGGTTCACAGCATAGCCTGGCAGGGAGTCAACCCCTTCTATTTGATGCCAGATGAAACTGATATTTTCACGTGTCTCTCGTAAGCGCTTGCTTGGGCAGTTCATTGGGAACATAACATATATAAATGTGTCAGTCTTTAGTAAGTCTTTTCACCAGGCCAAAACCCAGGCTTTCCTTTACTTTGAGAGCATACATATAACAAAGGAAATGTGTAGTCAGATGTGATGTCTTATGTGTATTAATTTAACATTATTAGTAATTATCATACTGTGCAGTTTTCCAAATAAGTTATCATGTGTCTTCATTGGTTTTACACTCCTAGCATGTTGCATGGTGCCTTAACATATCATAGGTGGGCCGATACAGAACGAATGAATGGATGAAGTATGAATGAATGAATAAATGAATAGGCAGGTAATATTTGTGAGAAAGTACAACTTTAAGAGTGGGTACTATTTGGGAGAGAACTGTGTTTAGGAGAATGCTTCCACGTGCCTCCTGAGAATGCAGAGTGATATCCTGATGAGGGCAAGAGTCAGAAGGATGCCAAGGAACAGAGACAGTTAAATTGTTCTGCCTAAGAGACGGTCAGAATATCTGAAGTTAGAGAAAACAAAGAATAACAGAGAGGTTGGCCAACAGGATGGAAAGATGGAGCATTTTAGAGAAAAGTGTTGCGTGAGAAAAGTCCAGGGAGAGTTTTAAGAACAGGTACGTCCAATATTTGATTCTACGTTTGTGATCTTGCAGTAGGAGACCTCTTCTGTCTCTCCGAGTACCATTAAAATAGAATGCAGCTAAACAGCCTAAGTGGCCGCGTCGGGGGATTACTGTGACAGGCCGGTAGAAGGAACTGTGCTCTGCTCTGCAGTCATCTCTCTGCGATGTCTGTAGAGAACTGAACTGTCAGCAGGAGGACAGTAGTCCAGAGGTCTCAGCCAGTGTATTCGGGAGAGGTGTGAAGAAGCAGCTGCCACATAGAAATATTTCAGTTATTGATACATTTTTCGTTGTCCTTATTAATTGTTGCTGTTGCTGCTGCTGTTTGCCTCAAGTAATATTAGGTGGAGACCACTTTAGAAGGCAGAGGGGTAGTAGCATCATTGTTACATATTTGGTGGTTTGAAATGATATTCACAGATTCTTAGATACTCTTCTCTTTAAGAGGTGACACTGAATTCACTTTGAGTATGGGCTGAACTTAAGAACTTGCTTCCAGTGAAGAGAATATGGAGGAAGTGATGGCATGTCGCTTCCAATGATTACAAAAGGACTGTAGGTTTCTTCTGGGTTCTCTCGCTCTGTCTCTCGCTCTCCTTCTCCCCTTCCCCTCTGTCCACTGTCCAGTGAGGAGCTGAGGTCACACGAGTAAGCTTGGGGACGGATCCTTTAGTCACAGTAAAGCCCATCTTACAGCCTGACTTGCAAGCTCAAGAGAGATCCTGGGCCAGAACCACCTGGCTAAGAAACTAGCCAGGTGGATTTCTGAGCCATAGAAACTGTGAAATAACGATTTTTGTTTGCTTTAAGCTTGTAAGATACAGATGATTTATTACACATCAGTAGATAACTGATACACATATGATTATTCTAGCTTACAGAGGATAAACTGAAATCCCCAGAGGTCATTGAACATATCCCCAAACACAAAGCTATAAATTATCAGAATTGACATTCAAACCCTAGTCTTTTGACTCCTACTTCATTACCCCTTCCATTATATCAGACTACCACCAGTCATATGGAAGTAAAACATTTCTTATATTTCCAGATCTGGAAGAGCATTATTCACTCTTAATCAGAAATAACAAAATATAAAGATCAATGATTTAATCATTCTCTGTATATCTTAAACAAACAAAAATACAAACTCTAAACCTCCAAAAACCAATTCTTAGAACCAGAAAGCAGCAAAGAACTTTAGAGATATCTGTCTGGAGTTTTACCACTCTAGACAGAAAATGAGGGAAATTTACTGACAAATGCCATGGCGTGACTTAGAGAGGGAGCAAGGACTCAGACTTAACATCACCTGGATAAAGAAAGCATTTTTGAATTTTGGTATTAATGTACATACTTGGTTCCCTGAGGACAGTGGCTTACAAGTTCATATAACTTCACAGACATGAGGCTTGGCACAATGGCTGCCACAGAGAGCCGAAAGTCTCTTACCTGGCCTCTTACTAGATTAATAATGCTCCTCATTCCTTCTATAAAACACACCGATTGACACTCGAATGCACACTGAAAATGCACAGCAAATAGCTGACCACTTCTACACGTCTGGACCCACCTGTTGAGTTTCATGCTTACCAAGAGCCGTTATGTTTGTTTCCCAAACCTCTTTATGTCAAATATACTTGCTACTGTAACAATTTTATTTAATTGAATATTACATAAGTGAATTAATATGAATTTTAAAAGAGAGCTTTTTTTCTGTGAAATCTAAATTTAATGATTGGGGAAGAGTTGATAGAGGTGCGTTGTTAATTTTAAAAATTGTCTTAGAGTTAGGTATGGGGGAGAGATTGGAAAAAAATACAACCAAAATCTACAAGCATTCTGCACCTTAATCCCTTCATATGTGTCCTCAAATTTCTGCTACATTTCAAAAAAAAGTGAAGCTTGATGTCAGAGATGATGCCATACCATGTGGTTTATATAATAATGACCATGAGAAATTGAAATCAGAGGACCCACACTCAACGTAAAGGTCTTGACCCTACATCAAGAAAATCATTTATATGATTTCATATTAGATAAATTATCTAAGGTATGTACATGTCATTGTTAAATGATTTCCAGTTTCAATCAACCAATGTTTTCAATTAATCAACCAAGTTTTGGTCACAAGCATGTGAGATAATCTTAGTAAGTGTTGAATGAATGAATGAATGAATGAATGGGAAGTTACATGGGGTAGGTAAAACAAAGCGCCTTACAGACTCAAGGCATTTTTCAGTTATTTGAAAAATGTGTCAACACTATTTAATGTACATCTGAATGTCAACCCTATTTTCCATTACTGTCTATTTAGAAGACATTGAAGTGAACATAAACAACTTCCAAGTCTCTCCTTGTTTCATGTTGCACTTATCTCCTTCCTTGACAGAACAGATTTGTTTCTTTGGGTGTCTTGTGAAAGTTTTCTCTTGGCAGCTCTAGCTGAGTGGCTTCCATGCTGGGTGAGAGTTTGCAAGCAGCCTATTTTTCCAATGCCATACACAATGTGATGTTGGTTTCTGACAAAGGAGTTTCCAGGGCTGCTAAGCAACCATTAGCGATGGCTAAAAATAGGTAGCAGCCATCATATTATGGGACTTGGGAAGCTTAAGGAGGTTTTATAAGCCAGTAACTCTGGTAGATAATTACTATCAGATTCTGCTTTTGAATTGGATTAAAAATACAGTGTGTGTGAATCTGCAGTCATTTGTACAGCAAAAGCTGTTCCTCAAATTAAAGCTAGTTTTTATTGATTTATTTTCATGTGAGTTCTGTTTAAAAATATTCATTGTATTTGATCTGGGTAGACACTGTCTTAATGTGTGCTTATTTCCATGAATTAAAGACATGTACTAAATTAAAGACATGTACTAATGCTATTACATGTAATGTAATAGCATACAAATATAGAACATGGGCTTGAAGCTTTCTTCTGAATGGACCATCCATCAATTTCTCCAGATGTTTAGCTTTCCATATCGCCACTACAGCATGGATTTATTTTCCTGTGCATTTTTTCATTTTTGCATTCATTCATTTAACATTAATTGCCTGTCTTTACCGTCATTTTTCTATCTCTCCATCAACTATTCTTCTTTTGTTCTTCACATTTATTTATCCCCCCTAGCTCTATTGCTATGCAGATGCCCATCTCCATCAACTCTTGATGTCTAGTTATCCATGTAGTGTCATAGTACCTTCTCCTCTTCATTCAGCCATTTCTTTATTTTGTGGTTTTACTGACCACCCTTCTTAACTTGAATCTCCATCCCTTTCTGACCCCTTGATTTTTTTGTAAAAAAAAAAAAAATTTCTTTGTAGCACCTGACACCCTCACAGTAATGTCTAACTCTGAGCTCAATGAGGACAGGGATCGTAAGTTTCTTTTTGCTCACTATTGTGTCTCCACTGTGTAGTAGAGTGACTGGCACTTAATAGTCACCCAGTGAATATTTGTTGAATGAAGGCAGAAATGTCTGCATGTATTTGTATTCTCATCCACTTCAGTCTCCTTTCCACCATCACTTCATCAGGTTCTCTCTTATTATCATCTTTCTGTTATCAGTTATTCCAACAGATGGTCAGGCTCTCTACCCATCATCCCAACTATTCGTCTATCCATCTCTATCCCTAAACCTCCCTATATGTATCTGAGCAACCATCTAACATTTTATTAGTATATTATAAGATCTTTTTGTTTATATATCCTTGCGTCAATGTCTCTTTCATCTCCTCTGTCACTCATTAATCCATCATTCTCCATCGTGCCTTCCTACCTAAATTACCTTATGTATTACTTCAATATAAAATGATAGGTGTGTACAATTTTTAGTGAAAGGCCCAAAGGAAGGATTACAGAGAATTTACATCTTTCTTCCATTTATTTTATATGAATTCAATTACATGAACTCAGCAAATAAAGAGAAAAATAGCATCTTAAATAGTGCCTGCCACTCCATTTAATGAATGTAGTCCATAAATGGAACATGAGATAGCTGCTGCTCCCAAAGTCATTTTTAATGAGATTATAAAGTAGAAAAGCAGGTATTATTCATACGACATGGCCTTAAAACAGCAGCCAACTATTTCTTGTGCAGCTCACCCAAAGAAACAGCAATCTGTTCCAAATTTAGAGGAAAATGACTACGTTGGATCTATTGAGAGACAGTATAGTGGTTTATATTACAGCATTTTCGGATGGGAATGTCAAGTTTGACTATTGATAATTGTCGCCTTATTGGCTGCCTTTTGGAACTTAACCTCTGTGTAGCATATGACTCCACCATAGCGATTATCCATAGGGCAGAAGGGGAAGAGTGAAGCTTAAGCTTCGTTTTGAAGGGTTATTTGAGATTTTTCAGGCAGAAAAGAAAGGCAGGAGCGGTCAAGGACGAGGGACGACAAACTGCTCACCAGAGTTATTGAACTGAATTTCTCAAGCACATGTGCATCTTTCTTGATCTCTGTCATTATGTATCTAGTAGAGTATTATAGTCATGACTTGGTATATCCACAAGGCATTAGTTCCAGGCCCCCCCTCCCATGAATTCTAGAGTCTATGGATGCTCAAATACCTTATATAAGATAGTGTATTATTTGCACATAACCTACTCACATCCTCCTCTATACTTTAAATCATCTCTAGATTACGTATACCTAATACAGTATATGTCATGTAAATAGTTGTAAATACAATGTGAGTGCTATGTAAGTAGTTGCACAGCAAATTCAGGCTTTGCTTTTAGGAACTTTCTGGATTTTCTTTTAATATTTTTGATCTGTGGTTGGTTGAATCCATGGATGAGGAACCCACGGTTACAGAGGACTGATTGTGTATTAATCTACCAAAGTAATCCATGAATAGGATTAAACATTGAAGAGTATAATATAATGAAAATGAATAGTTCCTTTGTTTTATTTATCAACTTTAGACATTGTCTAAAGCTGTTGTAAGAAGCAGTTTGCATGCAGGTTGAAACAAGGACTCTGGAGCCAGCTTGTCTAGGTTTGAATATGGCTTCACCACTCTCTAGATGAGTGACCTTGGTTGGTAACTTTCTCTCTCTATGCTTGTTTTTTCATCTGTAAAATAAGAATAAAAATAGCACCTTCCCTAGAGGATCATTCTGAAAATTAAATGATTTAATATGTTTGAAGTTCTTAAAACAGTGGCTGGTACAGTCTTATTGTTGATGATGTTGTTGTTTTCTTGCTTTTAAATATTGGAATTTTAGCTTGCTTACATTATCACTCATCTTTTCTCTCTTCTCCTCCCTTTATGGTTCTATCATTATCATCTGCAACTTTAAGCAACATTAGCTGCTTCATTTCTCTTCTCTCTTTTCCCGTGAGGATATCAGTGGTTTCACCCTCCCTCCCATCCTGTTCACCTTTCAGGGTTGGCCAGTTCTATTTTGATCTTTACCTTTCAAAGTTGATAACGGTTTTAGTCTGTTCTGTAACCATGATGAAGATTTCTGTGGTTTGTCCAAAACTCTAAAATGGAAAAAACATAATAAAAATGAATTTACATTGGCAGTGTAAATGGTGGTCACTGCAGAGACAAGCAGTATACTTAAGACCACATTCCTATCTCTCCAGGTCCAATGTCACAGCTACTTAGTTATACAAAGGAGAGTGTTCCAAGAATCCATTTCAGTTGGATATGCCTTTTCCATAAACCACATTGATTTTACCATAACCTCAAATTTCTCTAAGATAGCATTTGTTGTATTGAGTCTATCAGTTCCTTCCACATCTCAGAATCTTCCATTCTGGATCCCCTGTCCTCACCCTCCCAGCTGGACTGCTGGTTTTGTAGGATACCTGAATAGCTGTTTTCCTGGAATTTCCCTTACTGTTTGACCGGATCCTATTTTCTTCTTCTTCCTGGTTTACTCCTTTTGTGTTCTTCCTAAAGTACGTTCCCAAGTAATTCTGAAATACATGAGTTGCAAACTTTGAAGTCCGTGCTGCCTGAAAAGTTCTTCATTCTGCCTTCACGCTTCATAGTCTGGTCAGAATAAAATTTCGTACACACACACATTTTCCTTTCAAAACTTTGAAACATTTCTTTATTGGCTTCTAGCATCCAGCATAACTGATGACAAGTCTGATGTCAGTCTGACACTTATTCTTTTGTATGTGATTGGGTTCTTACCCAAACCCACTCCACCCCGCCCCTCAGGAAGATTTTATGTTTTTTAAATTTTCATTGCTATTATAAAGTTTTACAATTATATTCATAGGGAAGAGTCTTAATTTTCATTTATTGTTCTGGGCCCTTTGATCTGAAGACTTGTGTACTTTTGCTTTGGGAAATTCTCTTCTATTATTTACTGGATATTTTCTACTCATAGACTCTGTGTTCTCCCTTTGCAGAACTTCCATTAGTCATAATTTGAAACTATAAGATAAATTCTCTTTTTTATGTTTTCCCTCATATTTTTTCTCTTTATTTTGTTCTCCTTTTTGGAGATTTGCTTAAATTTATCTTTGTCTTTATATTGAAAATTTCATTGGCAATTATATTTTTAACTTCCAAGTCCTCTTTCTTTGTTTCTGATTATTCCTTTTCCATGCTTTCTGTTTCCTTTCTATGGATTTGCTATCTTCTTGTACCTCTCTCTGGAAACTGATTATACATATTTTGGAAGTTCTTTTTATTCCTTCAGTTTTGTCTGTTTTTCTAGACTGGATGTTTTCTTTTTATTTTCCTTTTTTTAAATTTCTGTACATATTTTACCTCAAGTATCTGGTGACACTCCTTTGTTTGTATTTGAGAATGAGGCCTTAAAAAGCTTCCACAGACTGCTCTGTACATGGGTGGAGATTTTGACTGATGGGTTTCACTTTATTGTAAACTGGGCAGAAGCTTTTATGTATGGGGAACTACTAAACCATGGAAAGCCCACTATTTTACTATGAGATGCAGATAGCCAAATGATTACCTCAGTTCTCTCTGGTTAATTTGATGTCTCTAATACAGAACATAATTTTTTCAGTGAAGTATCTTACTGCTGGGAGAGTTCTACTTCTTGCCTGATATTATAGGGTGAGAAGCTCCACAAACCTGCTTCCCGGGGAAATTGGTGGAAATTATTATATAAATTTAAGTCTCTGGAAATGGTCCTAAGGACCTACAGCAAAGGAAGACACACTTATTCAAGAAAATCTAAAGTTCTGGAAGAAAAGTGAGTCTCTGGCTTTTGAACTCAGAACCATTACCTCCCTTTTCTCTCAGAGTTCAGTGAGACAAAAACTCAATTCCAGCTCCCAGTCAGAGGGCTATCTCCCTGGGAAGGGCAGATGTCAACATTTCTCGCCTTGCCTCCAGCCACCCCTTGTTAAGTGTAAATTCTGGGTGACTGCAGCAGGGATATGGCAGAACCCTTCTTCTGTCCAACCCACACTCATGAGACTAAGAGCCCACTTTGGGTGAAACTCTGCTAAGAATACTGGACCACTGATCACCCTTGTTCTGGTTTGTGGGATGGTGATTCCATGATGGGAGAGACAAGCCGGAAGAAACTGAGACTACTGACCCTCTCCACTGAATATGCAGACCCTAAACTGGGGGCGTTACTCACCGGTAAATGTGACATTGTCCCACCCTCAGCTCCAGAGCCATGGCTCGGAGATTTTGCTTGGGGGAGTAGGGGAAACAGGTTATAAAATAGCTCCAAATTTCTTCCAAAAGGAACAAATTTCATTTGCAACAGAGTGGGAAGTTCAATCCTAAGAATGTTGCTATGGACTAAGTCGTGCCTCCCGCCCCCGACACCCCACAAATTCGTATGTTGAATCCGCAATACCCAGTGTCATGGTATTTGGAGACGGGGCCTTTAGGAGACAACTAAGTTTAGATGAGATCATGAATGTAGGGCATTCATGAAGGGATTAGTGCCCTTATAAGAAGGAACACCAGAGAACATATTCTCTCTCTTCTGGCCAAGTGAGGACACAGTGAGAAGGTGACTGTCTGCAAGCCAGAAAGAGAGCTCTTACCAGAAATTGCCCATGCTATAGAGTTTTGATCTTTGACTTCTAGCCACAAGAACTGTGAGAAACTGAATCCCTGTTGTGTAAACTACCCAGTGTCTGGTATTTTGTTATAGCATCCCAAGGTAAGACAGGTTTTCTCAAAACACAGTAGAGTTTTTGGTGAAAGGCCATTGGGAAGAGATAGGTACATTAATTTGACATGTAGGCTAAACTATAGGCTGACTTCTAATTCTAGAGAGAATTGGAAAAGAGAAAATTGGGAGGAGCCCTCCTGTCATAAAAATGGATCTCAAACACTGACCTTGCAGACTATGTGTGTAAAAGAGACTACCTTTGAATCAATCTGTGACACAATTTATGCCCAAGGACACTGTTGAAAATAGTGGAGCAATCAGCCAGTGATTAGTAGAGTTTAACAGCTGGGAGTGGTTAAGGAACAAGGCAGTCAAAGAGAGCTCTGCCCCAACCACTGTCATCCCAGGGAGAATGTGGGCATATCTAAGGCTTTGCACCCTGAAGTGCAACATCAGGGGCTTCACATTCCTGGAGGATATATACATACTTCATTAAAATAACTGCCAGTCATTAGAAACCAAATAACAAAAAGCTCGGGAGAAGATGGATCAGTATCCAGAGTTAACTACAACATATTTTCTAGAGTGTCCATGTTCCAACAAAGATTACAAGACATGCAAAGAAACAGGAAAGTATGAGCCATATACTGGAAAAAAGAAATTTCAGAAACCAGAAACTCCCCACCAGAGCAAACAGATGTCAGATTTAATAGGAAAAGACTTCAAAGTAACTATTATAAATGTATTCAGAGAATGAAGAAACAATGATTAGGAAGTAATGGAAAGTATGACAACAAAGTCACATCAAACCAAAAGCATTAATAAACAGAAATTATAAAAATCAAATGGAAATTCTTTAGCTGAAAGTACAGTAACTGAAATTAAAATCACTAGAAGGTCTTGACAGTAGGTTTAAGTCAGGGAAGAAAAAATTAATGATTTTGAACATAAACCAATAGAGACTATGCAATCTGAACAACAAAGAGAGGGGAAAAAATAAAAATTTTAAATAAGGCTCAGAGAAATGTACGGCACCATTAAGCACACCACCATGGATTTTATTGGTTAGTTTTATGAGTCAACTTGGCTAGACTTTAGTACCAAGTTATTCATTCAGACAGTCATCTAGATGTTTCTGGGAAAGTATTTTGTAAAAGTGGTTAACATCTACAATCAGTTGGCCTTAAATAGAAATCACCCTCAATAACGTGGGTGGGCATAATCCAATCAGTTGATAGATTTTGGAGCAAAAACCTACATTTCCTTAGAAGAAATTCTGCTTCAACACTGCAAAAGCAGGTCCTGTCAGAGAGTTTCCAGGAGGTGGTAGAAGCACGCCTGTGTTGGGCTAAGGAAATGACTGCAAATGGTCACTCAAAACCATAGGAACAAATGATGAGATTAAGAAATGGTAGAAATGAAAGTTAAGATAGCAAAAGCTATAATTGTTTACTTGTTTTCATTGTTGTATCTGAGTTTCTTTAAAACACAAAAGTATATAAAGCAATCATTCTAACAATGTAACATTATACAGTGGTTGCTACCTTTATAGATGCAATATGCTTAATGATAATATCACAGAAAGGGAGAAAGGGGATAGAGATATTTAGGCATATCATTTCTATATCTCAGTGAAAAAAGTATAAATCTTTAGCTGATTCTAAGAATTTAAGATTGACATGGTAAGCTCTAGAACAACCAATAAGGAAATAACTTAGAAAAAATTAAAATGCTGCATTAGTCCCCTCTTACCATTCCTTTTCAGTATTGTACTAAAAGTTCTAGCAAGTTCAATAAGACAAGAAAAGGAAATAAAATATATACAGATTGCAAAAGAAGAAATAAAACTGTTCACAGGTGACATTATCATCTGTGTAGAAAATCTGAAAGACTTGATTTTGTGTAAAAAAAGAAAAACCCTTTTGGAACTAAGGGATTATAGCAAGGTTGCAGATGCAATGCTAATATAAACAAGTCAATCACATACCAGCAGTGGAATTTGAAATTAAGAACACAATATCATTTACATTTGAACCACACCCCCCGAAAAGAAATATTTAGGTAAAAATCTTAACAAAATTTGTACAAGAGCTGTATGAGGAAAACTGCCAAACTCTGATAAACAAAATTTTTAAAAAAAGAAATAAATGGAGAGATATTGCATGTTATGGATAGGAAGACTCAATATTGTCAAGATTTCAGTTATTCCCTACTTGATCCATAGACTCAGTGCAATCCCAGTCAGCATCCCAGCAAATGATTTTCTGGTTATCAACAAACTGATTCTAAAGTTGATTCCAAAGTGTTCAGACAGAGCACTGAAGGAGAAGGACAAAGTTGGAGGACAGACATTACCTGACTTAAGACTTACATAAAGCTATCAAGACACTGTGGTATTGGCAGAAGAATAGACAACTAGATCAATGGAACAGAATAGAGAGCCCAGATACAGACCAACATAAATACAGTCAGCAGATCTTTGACAAAGGAGTAGAGGCAATACAATGGAGCAAAGATAGTGTTTTCGACTTACGGTGCTGGAGCAAACTGGACATCCACATGCAAAAAAGTTAATCTAGACAGACCTTACACCTTGCATGCAAGTGTACCCAACGTGGATCACAGACCTAAATGTAAAATGTGAAACTGTAAAACTCCTAGAATATAACATAGGAGAAAACCTAGAACCACAAGAAAGCTGGAACAGTTGTACAGAAATAGTAGGCTTTAAAACAAATAAATATTGTTAGAGATAAAGAAGAAAATTTTATAATGACAAGAGTCCATCCATCGGAAAGGTATGACAATTTTAATCACGTACACACCTAAAAAAAGAGCACTAAAATACATGAAACAAACTGACAGAAATGAAAGGGAAAGAAGATGAGTCAACAATAATAGTTGGGTCAATAATAATAGTTCTATCCATTAAGGATAGAACAACCAGGAAGAAGATCAACAAGGAAATATCAATCGAAGATGTTAACAGTATAAACCAACCAGACCCAGACATATAGATAGAACACTACTACGTAACAGCAGAAAGGACATTATTCTCAAGTGCACATGGAACATTCTGTAGGATAGACTATATGCTTACGCCATAAAACAAACCTTAATAAATTTAAATGGATAGAAATGCTAACAATGTATATTCTCTGACCAATCTAATTTATTGAAAATAGAATTCAATAACAAAAAGAAATTTGAAACAGTCATAAATATGTGGAAATAGAATAGCACACTCCAAATAAGCAGTTGGTCAAAGAAGAAATCTGAAGGAAATTAGAAGTTCTTTGAGATTAATTAAAATAAAGACACAACATACTAAAACTTATGGGATGCCACAACAGCAGTGCTTAAAGGGAAATTCGTAGCTGTAAATGCCTATATTTTTTAAAAAGTAAGATCTCAAATCAGTATTGTAACTTTTCACCTTAAGACAGGGGAAAAAAAAGAATAAACTAAACCTAAAGGAGGCAGACGGAAAGAAATAATGATTAGATTCTAGAAATTAATGACATATAAAATAGAAAAATAGAAAAAAAAATCAATGAATGTTTCTGCATGTTGGGTGCATCTATTCTCCATAATTTTAATACCTTTGTTTTCAGATACAAATACCACAACTCCTGTCCTTTGTACCTGGATTTCTATGTCCCGATTTTGTCAGGAATTGAACATGGCAGACAGGTTTTCTCATTGAATGTAGGTCCTCAGCATGTTTTCTAGGGTGTGGCTTCCTCTGCTTTATGTCATCAGTCCTTTATCTGCTTACCATCTTCTAGATATTTGTTGAATCATTTCTTTTTGGTGGTTCCCTTCCCATTCTGTTTGTTGTTATTTGTCATTTAAAAAAATCCCTTTATTGTTAATTTATTGGTCTCCTAGGAGGGAAAATATATAAATGCACATAATTGTCATTTTGAACTTGAAGTCCTAACTTAATTTTACATTGTATCATCACAGAATGGATTTTCATCAATTTCCTGAGCATAAGTCAGTGACTACTATTTTAAATATGAGCATATACTTAATTTCAGGCATTGTTGTGTTAGTTAACTTGCTGATTCTACTTCTGATACATCTGTGACTGGGAAAGAAATTTTTATAAATGCAATGCTGAAATGGATTAAAGCCTGCATATGCTTGAGTGACATGTTCATGTTACTGCATTGAGCCACAATGTATGGTGTAGAATTTAAATGTTAAACATTTATTTCTCCTATTAAGATGTTATATGTTTAAATGTTGAAATTTGAAGAGTTGATTTCTTTTTTAAAATTACACATATTCTAAATCAGGGAATTCTAAAGTAAAATGTTACTATGCCACTAGTATTTTTCATATGATAGCATTTTACATAAAATACTTTGCGTGTTTTTATATGAATGTGTCTTCTTACATCTTCAGGTTCTTAAGTAAAAATCAAACAAGAAGGAATATGTTTACTTCTGAGCTTCAATATCAACCTAGTTTTATTTTATAAGAACAAAACAGTACCATATTGGGTTAGTATTGATCACATTTACACAGTTATAAATATAATATTTCTCATATCTACAGCTCAAAATTCACTCATTTAAAGGGTCTGAAAATATAATTTCTACTATGCTAAAAAAGTACATCCAACTATAAATCTTCTGTGCTCCAAATGGTGACAACAAAAATCTCCCATCTGCCATATGATCAAACTACACTTGCTATATATTCGCATCGTCAACAAAATAATAATATCAAAGAAGAAACAGACCAATGGTGGTCTCTTAGTTAATTTTAAAATATACAGTCCACGGGGCTTCCCTGGTGGTGCAGTGGTTAAGAATCTGCCTGCCAATGCAGGGGACACGGGTTCGACCCCTGATCTGGGAAGATCCCACATGCCGCGGAGCAACTAAGTCTGTGCGCCACAACTACTAAGCCTGCGCTCTGGAGCCCATGGGCCACAACTACTGAGCCCGTGTGCCACAACTACTGAACCCCACACGCCAAGAGCCTGTGTTCCACAACAATAGAAGCCACTGCAATGAGGAGCCCGTGCACCGCAATGAAGAGTAGCTCCCACACGCCGCAACTAGAGAAAGCCTGTGCACAGCAATGAAGACCCAACACAGCCAAAAAAAAAAAAAAAAGAATAAAGAGACAATTAAAAAAAAATACAGTCCACATATTCAATGAATAATGCCCCATAAGTAAAAATAAGTGTCGCCATATTGATAAAAACTATGTAATCAAAGCCTCTTAACCTTGGTTATTCATCTGGTAAATGTTAGAAGGCCAATATAAAGCATTATGATATTAAATTTCAGAAATGCCTCACTAATTTATGGTATGTGATCTTTTAAATTGTCTTTAATTATCATAAAAATTGATATCAATCTCTCTTTCATTGCCTCTTTTACCTGGGGGAAAGCTTAGGATGAAAAGCCAAAATACTGAACCTTAACATCAGTTCTGTCACTAACTGGTATGACTTTTATTTAGCTTTTTTGCTTAATTTATTTAATTTTACCTGAGTTTGGGGTTTCATATATATTAAGTAAAACTGTAATGACTAGTCTTCCCAGCCCAGAAAGATATTGGATGATTCCATGCGGTGCCTTATAGGAAAGGATTTTGAAAATTATCATTTCTAATCTGGCAAAACTTTGTGGAAGAGTAGAGATTTCCAAGCTATAAATATGCAGGGAGAGGCTTACTTATAGCAGAGGACATCTTTCCAGTGTCATATATCTAGCTTCAATGAAGTTTAAGAATCTAAAATTTAATTACTTATATGAATGGTTCATTATATAACTTGAAGGTCAAAACCGTTAATCTTTATTTCCAGATAATACCCAATCAAGAAGATAATTGCACAGTTTCAGTACTACCTTTAACATTAAATACATTATCTCCAGGCAGGAAAGTGAGGGTGTGGAGGTTCGAGGTAAGGAAATGTTTTTTTTGTTGTTGTTGTTGCTTTCTATGTACTGGAAAGTGGACTTAATTTGAGTTATCTCTACAGGATGAGGTCTGAAGCCAGACAACTCTAGGCCTCAGTCTTGCCTCTGCAGTTTATCACTTACACCTGACCTGTTTCCTCATCTGAAAAATGGGGATACTAACTACTTAGCACATAAAGCTGTTGTGGGAATTATAGGAGTTATTGCCTAGGAAGCACTTAGTACAAAGGTCTGGGACCTAGTGACTGTTCAATAAATGTGACCCATTTGTATATTAATGACAAAGCCCACAATGAAAAGGGTGCTAAACAATGTCACCAAGACCATTGCTCTGCAAAGTGAGTACTCATGGATTCCAGTCTGGGCATTTCTATTAAGTAGTTGTGTACTGTTTCCTGAACTGTAGGTTGTGAATAATTACCCTTAAGACAGTTTAGCAACGTGTAAAATGTGTTATGGTAGCAAGAAAGGTGTCTGGCTTTTGATCACAGAGATTTACACTTTCACTGTACTTTGTGACAAGATAGTTAACCAGGCAATATACATTGCCAGGTACACAAAATTGGGAATTTCTCCCACTTTTCTCCTGCCATCTTTCCTGTTCTGTCTTCTGCCTCTGACTCTTATCCTCTCTGCCCCTCGAATCTTGACTTTCAGCTCCTAATAGCCGTCTCAGTTCTTTCTGGCTTTAAAAATATATACTCTGCATGTAGTTCTTGGATTTATTGATTTTGATCTGCTCTATGTGACTCTCAAACTCTGACCCCATGAGTTCTTAAAGCTACCACTGCCAGTCAGATATGCTCTGGCATATCTGATGCCACCCATTCCTCTGCCCCACCCCCCAACCATGGAGCCCCCAGGAGCTGTGCTGGCCCTCATCTGTCTGATGGAGCAGAATGAACACATGGTTTGTTGTTTCTGCCTACAAAATCAGTTCTCATTGTAGACTAGACTAGTTCCCAAGCATGGCTGTGTACCAGAAATCACACTTGGAAAGGTTTTTTGTCTATTTTTAACTATAAATTGCCAGATTCCATCCCAAACCTGCTGAAATGGAATCCGTATGAGTGGGATCCAGGAGGTCTGTTTATTTAACTATGTCCTCTAGTGGTTCTCATGCCACCAGCCTAGCATCAGGCCCCAAAATCATGTTTGTGGAAACCAATGGAGTTGACATTTATTATGCTATTCCACCCCAACATGAAAGGCATGAGAGCATGAATTTTGTTGTGTTCACTATTAAATACCCTATTAAAAGCATAGTGTCTGACATGTCTTAGTCCTTCAATAAGTAGTGGAATGAGGGAATGAAAAAATTAATGAATTTAGTACCAAGATCACTATAAGGCAAGTGGAAAGAACAGAAAACTCAGCCTGGGATGGAAAGAAGACAACTGAGTCACAACTACCCAACTGCTTGTCAAGTAGAAGAATTTCTTAAGGAACTGTCAGGACCATTTGATCTAAAGTGGCTGGAAATCAGATTTTAGGAGACTACAAGCATAGCTTGTTTCCTGGAACTTTTCAGATCACTGCTTCATTCAAGACAAAATCTCAGAAACCGGCTGTGATGTCGGTCATCTGACAAAGAAGATCATGGGTGCCCAGTCTATACTGTGAATTTAACCCAGATTATCATGCACAAATGGTTTCTTTACATTTGAATATCAGGTCCACTATCTTTAAGATGTTGATGACTAAATATATGGCTTTTATTATGACCACTGGAGACATTTTTCTTCTCATAGTTTTAAAGTCTCAGAACAATCACTTCTACCCACATATCATGCGTGATGCCTAATTTAACCTCTAAACAGACTCCATTTCTCATGTCACATAGTAGAACGCTACTGTATTCTCTGATGATTTCTGTGATTGCTGCACAGAATTATTTTCACACCCACACATGTCCTCTAAGCCAGGTCAAGCAGGGCTGATTGATAGTATACCAATCAGTGTCATCTCTTCTTTTTTCCTACCATGTTCAGAAATAGCAGCCTAGGGTAGAAAAGCTTATTAACATCATTATGGTTGGCTGCGAAACACTGGTGATCAATGTCAACTGCAGCAAGTATACTCACAAAGGTCTTATATTCTTTTTGTTGTTGTTTTACGTGCAGTTGCTTAAGCTTTTAAGAGATGTGTGTTTTGTGTTTTTTCCCCCCTTGGTGTATAAGAAAACAAGACTTTCTTTCATAAACCTTTTAAATTTAGTCCTATATATTTCTCCCTGACAGGCATTTTTTCCTTCTATTTTGAAAGTATTTTCTGTTAATCATGGAATAGAGTCATATGGTTCTTCTTACCACCCTTTTAATATTCCATTTTTTCCCCTACAGATCAGCCTATCCCTCAGTAAGATATCCAGTATGAACTCATTTGTACCCTTTCTTCCTAACTCTGAAATTGACTTCTCCATTATTCCAAGTGAGTTTTGATAATATTCTCTTCATGAGATCATTCCAAATACATTCTTGATGTAGATCCCAGACCCTAAATATCCATAAGCATCATTTTCCAAAATCAGGACTATGGAGCTAGGGGTTGGTACAAGGCCTCTATAGGTTGTAAGTGCCTTTTGACAAAAATCTATAATTGAGAAGAGTAGTTTCCAGGGAGAGGAGTTGATTTCAGTTTTGACTACAGTAATAGAAGCTTGCAAATAATTTTGCCTACTGAATGATATGAATTATTAAAGTTCATTATATTTATGAATTAAATATAATTATTTCTAGCTTCATGATTTTGGTACACTTTATATATCTATCTGTCTATAACCATCCATCCCTGTTTTGTACTTTTGATCTAGTAATTAAATCAAGAGCCTGTTTGTCTAAAATATCCATGCAGAAAATAAATTCTATTCTGGAACCATACATTCCCCTACTTTGTCTCAAACTTCAAAAGGTTGCACATGCTCAAGCCCAATGACCCTGACCATGTGTTTAGAAATCTTTACCTGGCTCTTCAAACTTAATGTACAAGAAATCGCAGTTAACATATTTCCATGCTCCCAGCCCCAGATAACCTATCTCCACTTGTACCCGCCTAGGGCCATGTATATTATCCTTAAGAAGGAGACATGAAGAGAGATCAAGGACATTGTCTCTATTTATGTGTTTCAGTCCTGTGAGGTAGAGCCTCCTCATCCAAGAACAGCCCAAATTGGACCCAGAGCTACCAGGCTTAATGAAAATACAACTGAACTTATTTCATGATGTTTTCGGTTTGCACTATCATTTTCGCAAGCTCACTTAATAACATCTCCATACAGAAGGAGACAGTGCAGCTATTCTGAAGGAAATCACCTTACTGAAATAAGTGCATACAACCATTACTCAGCCACATATCCATGACAACCAGTGTTAATGGAAAACTTGGAGATGACACCACATTTTCCCTCAAGGTATCCAAGGTCTGGTAGAAGTTACATACACACATAGGTAATTTACAGTGCAGTGCAGTAAGAGCTCTATTAGGTGGGAAAGAGTAACTCAGCCATGAAAGTCTGAGAAGATCTCATACAGGTAACGTTATTCTGGGATGAGTGGACTTTACTAGACACATAGGAAAGGAAAAGTTATTTCAGATCTAGTGCACCTGATTTTTAAAGACGTGGAATTGTGAAAGAACATGGACAATTTGGTAACCAGAACCAAATTCTGCGTGTTTGAAGTGCCAGGTATGTGTCTTGGTGGTTGGGGGCGCCATGGGGAAAGTAGCCAGAAATGCTACAGGAGATCAGGTGGGCTCAGTTTGTCAGGGACTTTGCATGCAGTACTACCATACTTGAACTTTATTCTGTGGGCAATCGTGAGACTTTTCATCAAGATCATATTTGTGGTCTAGAAAGAATTCTCATAAGGACAGTGAGGCTGGAGGCAGGGAAAAATAGGAAACTTGGAGTGTTCTATTTTGCTTCAGGTAGAGAGTGAGAATAGGAGAAACAAGATGACTTGGAGAGCTATTTCCTCTTGTATCCTTTTCCGTCCTTTCCTTATGTCTCCTTCTCTTCTCGGCATCTTTGCTTCAAGTGTCTTGTTCATATGTTTGGCATTCACACACACTGATTTCTGGAATCTTTTACCAGGCCAGTCTGTTGATGCCACTGGAGGGTTGCCATGCCCACATTTGACTGCAGCAGCCAACTTCTCTTTGGAACAAGAGCCCAGATTTGACTACTCACACTAATTGTTTAGGTACAGCTAAATGACCTCCACCTCTTTGCAGGTGGAAAGGTAAAGACACTTTCTCTTGAATGCCAGATGCTGAGGCTGGGCTGGGTTTCTGAAGAAATCCCTTTACTGTGAAAGTGAGCGGATGAACCTCACGACTTCCTCCTCTTGGCTACCAGTAAAACCCTTGGTGAAACTCCTTATTGCACCGAGATTGACCCCTCTTTTTTCCCCTATCAAAGGACTGCTGGAATTTGTCTAATTAACATGATAAGTGGCATTTAACTGTTCACAGATTCAAACAATCACCCCAGTCGTTAGTGAGCATGTTGGTTGCCTGAGTTAAAGCTTACAATAAATTGGGAGTGTTATGGATTTAACTTCTTTGTGCCTGCTGTGAGTTAGTACCCAGCAAAGGCATTCGTATCCACATTGCATTCCTGGAGATTGTGTCCCCCCTTTTCTGTTCTTCACATATCACCATGACTAACTTTTTTCAATTAATTGTGTTTATGAGTAAAGAGGGACACAGTCCTTTGACACATGGTTGGACGTGGGTTTGGTCCTTTGAGAACTGGTAGCTGTTAAATCCAAATGCTAACATATTTCAAGAAAGAGAGTGATACTGAAAACCAATGCTGGTGAGAAAAATGTAGCTTCTGTTCTTTGGGGTTCATCCAGGAAATTGAGAAAGGTTGGTATCATTATTGAATATCTTTATTCCTTTCCATCTGCCAAAGTATGTCAAGGGACTAGTTTTTTCCTTGCTTGGTATTTTGGTTTATGCACCACGTCCCATCAGACGTTTCAAGGAGATATTTAAATGGACAGAGTGTCATAACTCATAATATCTGATTTGCACACAGCTGCTTATGTGACATTAAGACTTTGAACAAAGCCTACTGCTCTCTGACTTGGTTTACTTCCCTTTAAAAATGGCATTAGAGTATACAGATTTCTCTGATATTATGAGACTGTGTTTATTGTTTTTGTTATTCTCAAAACACACTGAAAGGATCCCTAAGGAGAAGAATGATTAGACTCTTAGGAAAGACTAGAGGGCATAGTAGCACAAATCTCATTTGTTAATTTACTTAACAAATATTTGTTGAATCCATGTTACTGCCAATCATATAGCTATTTTCTTTGTGCTAACAAAATGATGTCACATGTAAGGAAGGAATGTTCAGGGTCTCTTTTTCTAAAGGTCCAAGAGAGACCCAACTCGTTAAATACATTACTTACCTTTAAATAACATTAAGCAAGTTATAGACAAGGGGGTTTCAGATCAGTTACAAAAAGGATCTGGGGCCTCCCTGGTGGCGCAAGTGGTTGAGAGTCCGCCTGCCGATGCAGGGGATACGGGTTCGTGCCCCGGTCTGGGAAGATCCCATATGCCGCGGAGCGGCTGGGCCCGTGAGCCATGGCCGCTGAGCCTGCGCGTCCGGAGCCTGTGCTCCGCAACGGGGGAGGCCACAGCAGTGAGAGGCCCGCATACCGCAAAAAAAAAAAAAAAAAAAAAAAGGATCTGAAGAGGGAGAAAAATGGAGCCGTTAAAAAATACCACCACCCCAATGGACTTACTGGTGAAGTGTATCTGTCGTCAGTTGACATTCTAATACAGAAGCCATCTTTTAAAAGTCTGATGGAGTAATTTTGTATTATGTGGGAGGTTGGACTACACGGTGACTCCCAACTTTCAGATTCTTTGATTCTATTTATGTCTGTGATTGATCCCATGTAGGCAGCTCTCTTGTCTTCTCCTGCATGTCTTGGAGCAAGCCATGGCACTTCTCTTTAATTCCACCAAAGAAAATGCACAGACACTAACAAGAAATGAACAATTTACAGAATGTTTGGTTGAAGAAATAAAGAATGATTTCTATGATATGATCATAAAATTTCTCTTTAAAATCCTCATCAGATATCTTTCTGCCACATGAAAAGTTCTTCATTTGACTCCAGCCACTAGTTTTTTTTTTCCCAGACCCTTCCTTCAAGTGCCCCTTAATCTTAATCTTGCCTCTTTCCTCCCAAAGTTCCAATACTAGTTCCTTGATCTTCCACAATCTGTATTTATGTTTCTGTTTTATAGGTAAAACTGTTTAGAGCCATAAAGCTCTTTCAGTTTTCACTTTCCACACCTATCAATTACTACTTCCTTCAAGGAAATAAAGGTCTCTCAGTCATCAGGATCCACCCTTGAAGATGTGTATGAACAACAAAACATGTATTTCTCCTGTCATAGAAGAATCATTCTGCACAGTGCATAGCATATAGTAACCACTCAACAAAAGGTAGCTGCTGTTATTGCTCTCTTTTATTCATGTGTTCATCAAAAATACTTATTGTGTGGTTACCATGGGCTTAGCACTGTTCTAGGCACTGAGCATGACTATGATAAACAAAACCTCTGTCCTTATTGATATTACATTCTAGTGGAAGGAAATAGAAAAAAGATCCATGCTATGATATCAAGTAACAAGTACTAAGAAGCACAATAAAGTAGGATAAGGGGATAGAGATATAGTTGGTTCTTTAAAATAGGATTATCAGGAGAAACTTCGAGAGCCATGTGGAATATTTGCAAGAGAAGAAGCCAGAAAACTCTCTGAATCTAAACAACTTATACAGTAACTATGAAATAATTCCTTTTACCCAAAATAAAGTCTCTTTAAAATGGACTCTCCAGTCTTGAATATATATACAGACACATATTCATATATTGATACATACACATATATACATGTATTTTTAAAAGATAATCACATGGTCTGCCTTCACACTACAGACATCTATTAAGTATTTGTAGCACCTCACACCATACTCTGAAAAAGATCCCTTATGTGAAATTTCTGAATGTCAGAAATAAGTATGAGGTTGGGGATGGATTCTGCTCAATACAGTTGATATTGCTTCTTTGATTCCAGGCTACAATGTGCTCTACCAGGGGAACACTAAAACTCTGTGTTACAACAAGCACCACTAAGTGGGAAAAGAAAGAATTAAGTATACCAGTTGTTGGAGACCTAACCCAAAATCCTCTGCCCTAGATAATGCTTTGAACTGGTTTTGGCTATTCTTTATTGGTATGTGGGTTGATGTAACCTTATTTTCTTAGACAAAGGTTCTAGAATGTATAGGCGCTGAATTATAGGTTACCTCTGTAGAGCCATCCCCAAATATTTCAAGGGTATTAAGATAATAGAATTGGAGATTTAGAGTTTGACACAGAGCTAGTGCATATCAAATATGCTATGTCTTCCAAAAGTGAAAAACTTAGTCACATGCAGCTGGAATAAAGCTACCCAGCTTTTCCTTGCTATCCTGGGTCCCTGTGCTGGACTTTTGACTAATTGCTAATACCTGATATTGAATGAATGGGGAAGCCAAACACAAACTTGTGTTCATCTGTGAGGGCTTGAGGCAAGGGACTGCTGTTGATGTTTCGGAGCAGAAGTTGCCAGATTTAGCAAATAAAAATACGAGGTGCCCAGTTAAATGTGAATCTCAGATAAACAACAAATGACTCCCTAGTGTATGTATCTCCAAGGTATTACACAGGGCATACGTACGATAAAAAGTATTTTTGTCTGTCTGAAATTCACATTTAACTGGTATCCTGTATTTTATTTGGAAACCCTACTCACAACCCCTGGCATTTGATATGCAAAGCTGAGCAAAGGTGGGCAGCAGAATGAAGTTCTGGAGCCCTGAGGTCAAAAAAGCTTACATCTATCTAGAGATGTGGAGTCTGTGTAAACCAGGTTAGGGGCTGATGGCAGTGGTGTGTTCACTAAGTGTCAAGCACTGTGCTTATTGCTTCACGTGCATTATCTCATTTCATCCTCATAAAAATTCTTCCACCAACGTAATGCTAGGAGCAAAGCAACCCTTTCCTTATAATTAACTTAAACTTTCCTTATAAGTAAAGGTTGCCGAGCTAGTGAATGACAGAGGTTTGGAACCCAGGTAGTCTCTCTCCAGAGTCCAGGCCCCTCATCCACTTTGACTCAAGGTTATTGTAAGGCTGGTATTAACAAGTCACTGGCTGGTTTCAAGTTCTGGTCCTTTTGATCTGTGGAAGAAATAAAGCCTTAAAGTCGGTTGATGCTTAAGGCTCTCTAATAAGACTATTTATAACTCTTCTGAATCAATCCCTGGACTTGGGTTTTGTGAAAATAAATGAAGAGGGCTGACATATTCCACCAAGAGGACTCTATAATGTTTTGAGGCAAAATGGCATATGGATAAATTATTGGCGTCATTTAATGCTCTTGGTTTTGGTTTTTTTTTGGAAGAGTGGTGATCACTCATTTGTCAAACATTTTCTTAGTACCTATTTTGTGTAAATCACTGGGCTAAGGGCTGTGGGATGGTAGGAAGATAAATAAGTCATAGCCTTTCCCCTCAAGGAATTTACAATTTAATTGGAGAGGCAGACACGTAAACAACTAACTCTTCAAATACCAGGCAGTGCGAAATAAGGCCTTTAACAGAAGTGCAAGCAGAGTGTACTGGGAATATCGAGGATGGTGGATTCTCTTTGAGTGAGAAAGGGAAAAGAGGAGATAAAGGAGGGAAGGCAGGGACATGAAGTAAATAGAGTGACAGATTAAAAAAAAAATCTTTTGGTTGCTTTGCTATGGAGACATTAGTAACTTAGATATATAAAAATCTGATAATCATACAGTAATATTCGTTTAGAGGAATATATGATGTTTCTATCATATTTTGAATCTATATTATTTTTTTCTGATGTCCCTTCATATCTTTTTATGAAAAATTTTATTTAAATCTTGTTTTCCTAAACTAGTATACTTGGATTTTGTTAATCATTTTAAAGTCATGTGGTAACAGTGTGCAAACAGGTATAAGTCTCAGAGATCTGACTGAATAATGCATGCTATGAAAACAGTTGACAAATAGAAAATATGCATGCTCTGAATTACATATGTTTTTTAAAACAGCTGAGATTCTGTTTACGGTAACTTAAAAAGAAAATCATGCTAGATTTGAAACATGATGTACATTAATAAAATAAATGGATGGGGATGGATTTGGTATGTTTCCTTTATTATAGCATGATTTTTTTTTTTTTTTTTTTTTTGGCCACACCGCAGGATTGAATCCAGGCCCTCAGCAGTGAAAGCACGGAGTCCTAACCACTGGACCACCTGGGAATTCCCTATTATAGCATGATTTATGTTAGTTATTTATAACACGTTATTGGACTTTGCTATTTAATAGTAATAGTTTTCTGTTTGAGAAGGTAGATATACTTAGGAACTTACTTCTTCTGAGATTGCTTCTTTTCATTGGGGGACTCTTTCTTTACTATGCATTCTAAGAATATACTGATCTATCATTCTTAATTTAGAGAACCCTTCTTGCTTTAAGTACTAGGAACCACAGCATAGCCAAAATGACCGCAATTATAATTTTCAAAAAACTCTCAAATTTAAGCCATGCAAACAAGTTTGAAACTTTATAGAAAATTATATAAGCCCCTCTGTGCCTTAATGTCCCCACTGTAAAATTGAGAACAATAAGTTTAGCTACTTCATAGGGTGGCGTTGAAGATTAAATGATTATTATACACATCAAGTACTTACTGCCGCACTTAACACGAAAAGAAGCACAAATAAATTGCCATCTGCTAGATTATAAACTGCATGTAGGTAGAGCCTTTTGTCTTATTTTTTTCCACTGCTTTACCGCAAAACAAAAACAGTTTTGGTCTTATAACAGATGGTCAATAAATAGTTTGGGAATGTGGAATTAAGTTGTAGAGGTGGTAGAAATACCCTCTGTTTACCTTCATTGATAAGTGGTTGTGAAAGATAATTAGCTCTCAAAACTGTGGCCTCTCCACAAATCTGTGTTCATATTTTACAAGCCCAATCACTACACACGTGCATCTGTACAAAATACTTGACCTATTCCAATAGAAAAGGTGGTTTGGACAAGATGAAGTCTTAAGAATTATAGACTTTGAGTCATTCACTAATTTATTAATTTATTCAACTGATCACATATTAAGCGCCAGGCACTGGGAAGATGTTAGAAATGAAGATAAATAAGGCACTGCTTCTGCTCTAGAAGAGCTGTGAGCTTGCACCTTGAGCCAGAAGCAGAAAGAGCATTAAAATATGTGCTGTAAGTGCTACTTTACAAGTAGAAATGGTGGTGGTACAAGGGAGAGAGGAACCAGGGTTACCTGTAACGAGTGAGCTGTATTCTGACGGATAAGCAAGATATGAACAAGTGAGGATGAGGGGCAAGGAGAGCCATTCGAGGCATGTTCACCATGGGTAACTGAAGGGACAACTTTAGGAATATTGTATTTTAAAAGTCGGGTTATGGTTTTCTCTACAGAGTCTTCAGCTGGTGGAATAGCATGGCCTACCACCTCTCTTCCTCTGCAGTATATCATTTCACCCTGTCCCTGCTTCCACACTCTTGTCGACTTTAAACAAAGTTGTGAGTTAAATTTTATTCAGGGACATTACTGAGGATGATAGCCTGGGAAACAGCCTCTCAGTAAGTCTGAAGGGACTGGGCCAGACAGGTAGGGGAGGAGCAGGTAATATAAGCATTTGGGGCTGGGAAATACATGTGATCAAGTATATGTCTTGGTCAAAGATTACTGCCATTCACAAAGAACACGTATCTCAAGTTAATGATTTTACTGCTTTTCTATGTATGCAAGGGTCTGAGGTTATTGAAAATCTTCCTTAGATATGCATCTTAACTATCTAGGGGCCCATAAATGCAAAGCACAGAATGTTTCAATCTGTTTTTCTCCATCGGAAATTCCCCTCAGGGTGACTATAGTGACTTTCAACTTAACCCTTGTATAAAGGGATGAATGACACTCTTTGTTCTTTTTGTTTACACTCCGATGAAGAGAACTGAACAGGTCCTCCCTGTAAGTATGTCAGGTAACTCATAAGGCTTTAGAGGTTATTTCTTCAATTTCATTAGTGTTTTAAAGGGAGATAAAAATGATCACAGATAGAAAGGAGGAAGTATTTGCGGGGAGGGGGTTGGTAGAAAGGCTTTACTTCAAGCCTGGATCTGTAACTTAATGGCATGCTTTCCTGCCACACTGCATCTTGCCACTGAGCCCAATTTTCTTTAGCGCAATAGTTACTTTCCACAAATAGAGATGGAGATAAATCAAGCATTTGGGTCTGAAATGTAGGCTTTATTTGCAAATAGTAGTGTTTGGTAAACGAAACTTCAGTTTTAATCTATGGGGTATGTGTTCTGCTCTCTAAATGCTTAGAAATCCTTGTGTAACTCTGTTGAAGTCTAGTCTTCCAGCTTCAATGCTGCTAAACTGTGGCAAGGATAATTCCATACTGTGTCCAGTCAACTCAAGTGTAATATATGTGTCACTTTCATCCAAACAATGACATGATTTCCCTATATGCTGTTCGAGGAAATAATAGTTTTATTAGCGTTCTAAGTGCAAAATAATGTTGAAATAATTTACTTACAACACGGATCCTAGCTGCGTCTGAAACAATAATGTTGATTTCATCAGGGCAGACAGAATCTCACAGCTGCAGAAATGGCTGTGAAAACAGAAGAGTAGAGGGGCTTTCAAACATGGTGAGCATTTTGCTTATGGCAAAATGAACAGAGGCACATTTTTCAACAAAGATACATAAAACGTGAAATTTCATTTAATTTCAAGAGCATGATGTTCATTAACTCCAACCTAATTCTTTAGATGTGCTTTGGACTCTACACTTCCCCCGCCACCCCACAATAAATGCCATGATTCATGTGCTTTTGGTTTGTGGAAAACTCAAAATGTTAAGTTGAAGGTTTGGTAAATAAAAGTTACATCTCGAACCTTGGAATGGTGCCCATATTTGGAAATTGCTAAAATCATGGCAGTAGAACAAAGGAGATGAAGAGGGTAGACCTTGTTTTGTTGAAGTCTTGCAAAGAACCTCCCAAAAGTCTTGTGCCTGTAGTGTGTACTGAAGAATTAGTGTGTGCTGATGTCTGGGGTACTGGTTGATAATAGATCCATGGCTTTCTCCTTCTTTTGTCACAAAAACAAATGTGTGGTGGCTCCAGAAAGAATGTTTCAAGAGGCAAATCTGCCCCCAAGGGACAGGAGGTGAGAATATGTTAAAAAGCAGCCTATGATTTCCTGAACTTTAGTTGATTACAAGTTTAGTCATTGTTTTATGATCACAGGTGCTATCCTTGGCCCCTGCACCAACATAATGAACCTCCACAGAATTCAAATGAGAGCTGCCAACCTCATTAAAGAACATTTGACATAATTTATACATCTTTTTATCTCTAAATCCCTGCTCCTGGAATAGAAACTTCATTTTTCATATTTCCTTTTAAAATGACAAAGAATTGTCCTTTCCTCTTCTAAGAAGGACTTTAGGCATGTCAAATTAATTTTCTCTATTATAACCTTACAACACTGTACTCTTCTGAAATACTGAAGAAATGGCACCACCAAAATCTTGTTTGGCTTGCCAAAGGCCATATCAAAAATCAGTTGCAAAGTCAGGACTGGGACATAGGTTATTCAAATCCTACTCAACAGCAAACCCTAGTTGTCCTTACATTACAGAATTGTAGAGAACAGAACATGGGAACTGGTATCAGGGCTGGAGAACAAAAGTAAAAGGAAGAACAGGGCACAGTGATTATTTATGTAGTGATGGGCCATTGATCTTATAGAACATGATTTGCTCAACAGGGGCTGTGTCACTCTCAAGGAGATAAAAGTTGGTTCTTTGTGGAGGGAGGAGCATAATCTTACTATTTTGTATAAAGCACAGATATATAGCATATAAACAAATATTCAGTATTTCTGTGGTTTTAAATTTTCATGGGCAGGGTATTTGGGAAGAAAAAAAGTCTAAAAAGGCTCTTTAGGGAAGTAACAATGAACAAACAAAAAGTTTGAGAAACACAGTTATAGAATATTCCTAGGTCTAGGCCAGACAAAAATGCAGTGTGATTGAGAGAACATGTAGCCAAAGAGGGTGAAGTTTTTCATCTCATAATAAGTGAGTAGTTATTTATAGATAACTGTATCAGAATCTTGGATAGACTGGAGTTTTGTTGTTCAGATATTGTGTTAGGCAGAATTCTAGAATGGATCCCAGGATACCCACTTGCTCTTATATAATCCCCTTCCCCAAAGTGTGGACTGAACCTATAGAATATGATGGAATATCACTCCCATGAGTATTTTATGTTATATGGCAAAAGAGAAGAGATTTTGTAAATGTAATTCAGGTCCCTAATCAGTTGACTTTGAGTTAAGCAAAAGGAAGGTTGTCCTGGATGGGCCTGAGCTAATCAGATGAATCCTTTAAAAGAGGGCTTAGGTTACCCTGAGCTCAGAGACTGGAAGCAGCAGAGAAGTGCTCCTGCTGGCCTTGAGAAAGCAAGCTGCCATGAGTTCTACAGCTTCAAACAAATGAATTCTGCCAAAAACCTAAGTGATTTTGGAAGTGAATTGTACATTTCAGGTGGGAAAGCAGCCATTTGAGCCCTGTGAGACCTTGAGCAGAGGAAGCAGTTAAACCATGCCCAAACTGTTGACCCGTGGAAATTTCAATATAATAAATGCTTACTGTTTTAAGCCACTAAATTAGTGGTAATTTGTTACACAGTAGTAGAAAACTAATACAGGTATTTAAAAGGGATTCAAGGAGGAGGAATTGCTTAGTGTTTCGAATCTCTCCACAGCCTTCCCAGGAATCTCATATTATTAAACATCATGTAGTTTTAGCTTGCCAGGAATGATTATGCTATTTCCTTTTACCTTCCTTCTAAATTTAACATTTTGGTCCTCGAATCAGGGAAAATACATTTTATGCCAAAAATCTTCTGAGAGTCTCCATCTGTACTAGTAATGTTCTTAGAGAAACCAGAGTGATCAGGTTGCTTATTTTAAGAGCGTATCAATTTTCTTAACCTATACTCTCAGGGTGCATCACCTACTTCCAACATATAATGAGGATCCTCAAAGCTAGTTAATCCCACTGGCTACACACCTGGCCTTGAACTCATTCAGAATCACCCTCAATTCATATCACTCCCGACTCTCTAGAGAGGCCGGAGTCTTGCCATCTTCCTGGATACTCTGGGAATGATCAAATTAGAATATTTGCAGCCCACTGTTTTGTAATCACTCGTATCTTGTCATCCTACTTATCTCTAAAAATATAAGCCATGTTCCTCAGCTTCTTCTGCTTCATTTAGCTCTGTGCTTCCTCCTGTCCCAACCACTTCCTTTTTCTTTTAATTTCAAAACTTGTCATGATATTCTCTTTGACTTTCCTCTTTTAACCAAAACCTGGCTGCAGTCCAAGAGCAGTACCTTCAAGGCAGCTATGTTGAGTAGAGTCTGTTTATTCTCTCCTCAATTACCTCAGGTTTAGGAGGTAGAGTTGGTATCTATCTTGTTCTTTTTCCCATTAGTCTTTGATATGGACTATTTGTGTCCTCCAAAATCCTTATGTTGAATCCTGATCCCTAATGTGATGATATTTGGAGGTGGGGCTTTGGGGAGGTGATTAGGTCATGAGGGTGGAGCCCACATCAGTGGAATTAGTGCCCTTACAAAAGAGACCTCAGAGGGTTCTCTGGCTCCTTGCCATGTGAGGACACAGTGAGAAGATGGCTATCTATGAGCCAGTAAATGGGCCATCACCAGACATCTAATTTGCCAGCACCTTGATCTTAGACTTCTCAGCATCCAGAACTGTGAGAAATAAATGTTTGTTAAGCCACCCAGTCTATGGTATTTTTTTTTTTGTAGCAGCCTGAATTGACTAGGACATTCCACTAATTCGGCAAAACCTTCTGCTCTTAGGAAGTTATTGTACTTGCTACAACCCTCTACTTCTCTTTGTTGCTGTCATCTCCAAACCTCCTGTATATCCTGCATATTCATTGTGGAATTTTGAACCTAGTCATATTTTCAACTTCACACCAAATTCTATTACCACACAGATGGGCCATTCAACTCTTTGGTCTCAAAATAGTGAACCCTTCTCATTTCCTGATATTCACTTTCACTGTACCTCAGCCAACCATTCCCACGGTCACATCCTCATTCTGATAAGTATATCCTGATAATAACCTGGTACTTCTCCTCTTCTAATGTATTAAACCAAAGTATTTCAATCTTTTACTGAAAACTTGTCTCCTTCCATCTCTCATTCACTCACATTATGTCTGATTATTTGATCTCAGAATGGCCACATCTTTCCATCTATCTACTTTCTCCCTATGTTCACTCCCTTTCTTAACTCCATGATTTATCACTTTATTTTCCACAGAAATAATGTCAACCATTGCACTGTTCTGTCAACCTCTTGTCCTCATCTGTATTTAAACTAGTTTGTATGATGGACTATTGTATTATTCACTTATTACCACATCAAACATTGTAAGCCCACGAGCTGTGTCTCATCACAATGATCTTTGTAATTTCCCATGTTGTCACATTGAACAGAAGGCATGCAAATGAGTCCCAGTATACTAGTAAGGCCAGTGCTCTGGCTCAAAAGCAGCAATGAGAATGATTACCCATTTTCTGCCTTCTGATTAGCTTTAAATGAATCTCTTCCACAGTTCGCTTTACTTGAGCACTCTTACTCAATGCTAGAAGATCTCCAGGGGGTCTCATTTATCTTAATTTCCACCAGTAATAGACACAGATGTTTGGAGCAAACTGAATGAATTGTGAATACAGAGCAGCTCTCCAAAATCACCTGGGTATCTCTGTCCAGTGACCCGCTTATGGAGGAGAAAGAGCATTGGAAACTAAAAATCATCAATGGCTTCTTCCCTTGTCAAATTTAGAACTTTTCATTATCAGTTATTCAGGGTATGTTACCTGCATGGTGAAACATCAGAAGAAGGTCACTTACCAGATTGTCTCCTTTGCTGAGGAACACGTGCCTAAGCTGCAGGGGGTTACAGTTCCTACCAACTGCAATTAGGATGGGAGCAGTCTATGTCAGTGTCAGCTTGAGTCAAGCAATATCGAACGGAAATAGGCAACAGATGACTTACATACCTATAGGGAATATTTATTGTCAATCTACCAGTTTTAAATGCTTTATTATTTTGACCTATTTGTACTAAGTTTTCTGTTTTCAGGATCTATTGAGCAACTCATTTGGAATTTCTAATATATGGAATAAGGTGGTAGCACTGTAGTGGGTGTCATGTTAAACCTCCTAAGAAAGTTAGATTTGCTAGAGTTTTAGCACATTGGACGGGAGGAAGATACAGAGGAAAGTTTTTGAATGCTAGTCCAGTTAACATGGATAAAGCCCAGTTCTATAACTGTTTATTAAACTTAGACTCTATCAGGCACTGTGCTAAGTGCTGAGAATGAATGAGATGTGGAGTAGCACCTGCTTGGGAGTACTTCATAGTTTGGTAGGGAAAACAGACATGTATAGTCTGAAAAACACTGTAATAAAAATATGAGCAAAGTTATGTGAGAGCTCAGAGAAGGAAGTGTGTAAATACGTCAAGCAGAGCAAAAAAGGGCTTCACAGGGTGATAATGTTTCATTATTTCATTCCTTCAGCAAATAACTAATCTGTGCCCAGTAAGCACCAGGCAGGAGGGCTCAGCGCTGGCGTGTTATTTACCCTGGGAGAGCAGAGCTTGATGGATGCCTCAAGGCCATCTACTCTGTGATGAACATCAGTCCAAGAAACAAAAGCAGCCTATGAAATAATCTCTTCTCATGGAGTTGTCATGGTTTTTTAAAATAAATTAAGCAGACATGCCAACTAACCATGTGTTGAGCACACTGGGTGCTTTATAGACAATGTGTAATTTAATCCTCAAGACAAGTCAGAGTTCAAAGAATAATTCAGTTCTCTAAGCATTTAGTTCTTTAGCAGCTCCTCTGGACGGGGCATTGTCCTGGATGCTGGAATTTCGAGAGTCAGAAAACATGACTTCTATCTTCATGGAGCCCCTGGTTCAGTGAGAGACAGACACATCAATATAATTCTGATGGGCTGTATTAAGTTCTGAAATAGCAATATGGCACACGGTGCTGAGGGCACACAGAAGCAGCCAGCACATCCTAACGTGTGGGCTCCAGGAAGGCTTCTTGAGGGAGACTCAGAGGGCGGGTGAGTGGAGGTTAGTTAAGTGCAGATACAGAGGAAGGTATTCCAGGAAGAGGGCAGCCTGAGCCAGGCGTGGCGGCGTGGTGATGAGAGCTAAGATGTGTTGTTAGCTCCAATTCAAAGATAAAGAAACGGAGCCTCAGTGAATTTAAAGAACACCCTCCTGACCCCCCCGCTCCCCGCCCCAGGATCGCCCACTAGAAGGGGTGAGCCAGGAGGACAAAGTCCCTGTCCTTTCCATCCCCTTAAGCTGCTTCTTCACCAGAATTGAACATGTAATCCTGGAGCCTAAGCACTCTAAGGGGAGGAATTAAATTGACTGTAAATGCCAAGAAGACAGACATCAGACAGACAGTTAAAGGAAATTTAATGAAAGAAAAAAAAGCAAAAGAGAAAGGGCAGGGGACAGAAGATAAAGGGAGAAGGAGAAGCACTGAGAATCTGAATTATTGTGTGAATAGTTGTTATTAGCACCTCTTGAATGCTGCCCTTTTGAGAACAACGTACAGGTGTCCACATGCAGCTTCTCTGGCTCCCACTGTCTCTTTGGTAACACACTTTATCCCAGTCATTGCAAAGCTTGTGTTCTTGTCACGGGAGTCCGATGGAAGCCCTGACATTTGCATAATCATTCTTTTTTCTACACTGGGCTATGCCATATGCACAGAAGGCTCCCTAGTAATTTTCCTATGACTTGTTCACTGAGACAAACTTCTTTCATACAATTACTGCACTGATGACCTTGAAAGGCAGATGTTCCCCCTGAGTATGAATGGACCTGGATAATGATTAACATTGGGCCTTTCCTTCTCTTCTTTTGTACCTTTTGTCATTGTAAATAGCCAGACAATACAAAGCCAAACCAAAATGCACACTATATCTTTCTACCAAGGAAAACAAAGCCAGATGGTGACCCTGCGTTTGAAAGTGAGTCCATTTGGGGTGGTAGCCAGCTGCTTTTTTACACACCTACATAGTTGGTGGCTTAGCAATGGAGCCAGTGTGAAGGATCCAGCCCATGGCTACTCCTGCTGACAGCTGAGGGTTAGGATTTGTCATTGTCTTACTGTATGCTTTCATAGGAATATGACACAAGGTCATACATTCAAGGAAAAAAGGAATAAAAGTTAATGAGCTGTTCAGCTTAGTATTGGGGAAATGCATTTATAAACTCACGTCCTGAAAATGCTGCTTCTTCCACAGTAAGGAACAGCCTGGCATCAATTAAATAGACCACAGTAGGAGCACATTGCAACCAGTTTTCCACGTCTCAATTTCTTTTGTTCACAAAAATGTGTTAATTTCTGTTAATCCCCTGGCTTCACTGCTGTTGTAATTTCACTTTTCTCTGCTTCAGTTCATGAAGCAACTTTCTGTCTCTTTACTTTCTTTCTTAATGAAGGGCTTAGTATGTACATTCTCCATTAGAAGTCCGACAAGGAGAATGCAATTCAGCTTTTTCTCTTACCGCCAATAAAAACAAATAAGACCAGGGCAGATGCTGGGGGAAATGTATAAATGTAAAAAAAGAAAGTTTACTTCCTTCACCTCCTCCTCTACCCCAGCTATGTCCCTGCCTCGTGTTCAGTAAAAGCCAGCATCAGCTATTCGTGTGTTCTCCACAAGGAGGCTATGTTTAACTTTTGTTTGCACTGAAATCGCTTCAGCAAACAGTGTTTTGGCATCACACAGGGTCGCCCACGTCTACTGCATGATCATGCTCCATCATCACTGCAGCCACACGTGCACACACACGCATTTTCAGAAACAGCTTAGGCTCTGTGTCCAAAACATCAAAAGGACTTCAAAATTTTTTTCTCTCAATTAACCAATTTGAGAAAACACCACGGGCTTGACTAAATAATAGAAGGCTGACCTCTCAGGTACAGTGGTTCCAGAGGTATGCCGGATGGAAAAGGAGGCAAGTTCCAAGAGAATTAGAGTTGGGTTTTCAGCAGGGTCCTGATGCCTTCATCAAGTAACTGTTCTTTCATAAAAAGGTCCTGTTACAAATAAATGAAGCAAGATTTAATTAAAAAACAAAAGTCCTGGCATGTTACAGCGGTTTGGGGTAGATTGAAAGTCTGACCATGGGACATTATGTGCCTGTGTAATCCAATCTTCCCTCCACAAACTATGTACTATCCAAACTGCAAGTGATAAAATCAGGCCCGGCAATAAACTGCATACCATTAGGTTGGAAGTGTGATTTGTAGGCCCACTCTTGAGCAGACCTAGAAGGCAAAAATAAGTTGTAGGAGCAGATAACAGATTCCTAGTGTGATCACTCCTGCCATATGGTTATAACTCCCTCAATCCATTTCTGTGGCCCCCTAGGTAGTTTCTATTGGCCAGGTGACTACAGAGGGAATATTTGTGGCTGTTACAGATGGAACCACACTGTATGTTGGCATTAGCAAAAAGGAGTGGCCCTGAGACATAGATAAAGGAAATCCTCCCAGCGGACATAAGCTCAAGGAGTACATTCAATGGTCTAGTTTCCCTGGAAAGAGAGAAAACTGAAAACGTAGATTCGTGGGCATGGCTTGATGCTCAGGAATTTCAAAAGAATAAGATGAGACGATTGATGACAAGGATTTCTGCAGAAGAGCTATGCAAATAGACCTCTCAGAATGGGCACAGGGGTGGAAGATGAAATCTATCCCATGCAAAGTCTCACCAAAGCTTATTCAGTGCAGAGGAATCTCAATAATCACATGGACAGAATGGCCCATTCTACAGATGTTGAGAACATCCATAACCATCTCCTGCTTGTGCAATGGGTTCATAAACAAAAAGAATCTAATGTCTAAGATGAAGGTCATGCATGGGCTGAATCACATGGACTTCCCCCAACCAACATGATCCGGTTAATACAACTCCTGAGGGCCCAAACTGCCAACAGCAGAGCCCAATACTGTGTATCTTCCCTGGTGCTGCAAACCAGCCAGCTATGTGGAGAAAGATGGCTATTTGTGGCTTCTTCCTTCCATCATTGTGAGGCTGTGATACCTACACAGGCATGAACTTTATTCTGAGTTTGCATATGACAGCCCTGCCTGTCTGCAAATTTACAAATTACTTTAATGCCCAATAATGCACTCCGAAACAATGGCTATATCTCTTCCTAAAAAAGTGAAACATGGACTGTTGCCTATGGAATTCATTGCCCTATAACACAGAAGCAGCTGCTCTTATAAAATGAATGATAAACTGGACAATTGAAGACCCAATTTAGGAAACAGCAGGGAAATGACTTTTAGAGTTTGGAGTGCTGTCCTACAGAATAATGTTTAAGCTCTGAATCCAAAACAAGTTTATATTTTGTTTCTCCCTTACCAGAATACAAGGGTCCTGGAATCACGGGGTGGCGTGAGAAAGAAAGGAGGCATGGTCCATTGTATTAATTGACACCAAATCACAGACCATAGCTAATGTCTCCTGTGCTCAAATGATCAGAGACTTGAGATGAACAAGATTTGAGGACACTTGCCAAAGAGATTTGGGGAAGAGATGTGGATAAGATCAACTCAGAAGACACCCAGAGCATGAGAATATTTGCAGCCCTTGTAAATCTCACCAAAAGGGCCGGAATTGTAGTGAAGGCTCTCTTATGAACTATTTCAAACATAAAATGGTGTCCATAAAAATATAATAAAAACCTGTGTACCCACTACCCAGATTATGAAATAAAACAGTACCAGTACTATTTAAGGTCCCTGGGTAACCTTCCATGATCTCACCATCCTTACTCTCTATACCCCCTCCTAGATGTAAACACTGCCCTGAATTTAGTTTTTTATGTTCCCATTCATGACTTCATAAGTTTATTATACATGTACATATCAACAAAAAATATATCAATTTTCATATTTTTCCATTTTATATACATGGGAGCATACTATCTAGATCCTTCAGCAACTTATTTATTTTTTGCTCAAGATTAGGAAAAGCATCCATATTTAATTTTCAATAATGTATAATTGTCTAATGAGTGAGTTTATTATGATCGTAGTTAGCAAATAACTTTTGAGTATTATATAAGTTGTTTCTAAATTGCTATTATAAATAATTCTGTAATTTTTGTACCTATATTGTACATTGAGTTTATCTTGATTTTTCTGTATAAGCAATCATCTTGTTTGAATAAAAACACTCATTTATGAACGCTGATTTCTACTTTATTTAGTGTATTATGTAGTGCATTATAAATACACACACATATATGCATGCATATATGTGTATGTGCATATATATATGTGTGTGTGTATATAATATATGGTGTGTGTGTGTGCATGTAATAACAGATTTATTAGGCTAAACAGCCTATGATGGGTGTTTGTTTCTTCTGAGACTTGTTCTGGAGTTGGAAGTCAGCAGGCAGGCAGTCAGGAAGAACATACGGGAAGTGAAGAGGGGAGAGAGCAAGAAAAACTGGAACCTTCAAGGATGATCTGGAACTCATAAAGATGGACTGGCACCCATGTGCCATGTTGGTTGGGGGAAGCCCATGTGATATATACTGCCTCCAAGCCTCCAACTTACATGATGGGAGGGTCCTGCAGGAGAAGCTGGTGCCCTGAATCATGAATTTGTTTCAATACCTGGGCCAGGAGTTGGAAAAGATGAAAGACTTGTAGGCCCAGCTGTTACAGCATGTAAACAAGTGAGCCAGTGGACAAGCTTCCTGCATGAGCTGCAACAATGCCTTTTGTTTTGCTTCAACCTTCTGAGCATAAAATATATATATATATATATATATATGGCTTATGTTGCTCTTCTGCTTTATACATCACATGTGAGATGTCTCTTATAGTTCATCGCAACTGGGATCTATGCTGCCAGATTAACCGTATCCCTTCTCTTTTGTGTCCATTTCTCTTTCATCTCCATTCTTCATACTATTGAGATGGGTTTACTGGCGGTAATTATCTTTACAAATTAGTCCATAAGTTGAAGCGTACTGTGGAGTGCTCACAAGAGTCCTAGAGATGGAAGGGAAAACCTCTATAGATTCTGGCTTGAAAATGGAATAAATCATTCGGGAGAATTTGGGTCTTCTCTCAGAGAGGGGATGAGCATGCTTTTGGTTGTATGATGAAGAGTTGCGTCATGTCAAGGAGGACTCTGTTTGCTGGGGGCATTGGCAGACGGAGCAGTGAAAGGGGTGGACTGTATTGGGCATGTTCAGCTGGTGATAGTACAAAATAAAAACAAATCTTCCTTTTGGGAAATTTTCTCATTGTGAATAGATTCGGTGGGAGGAAATTTCCTCATGCCTGACTCCTACTTTATAGAACAGTGAGGAAAGACCCTCTACCTACTTATAAATCATTTCTGGAACTTTGAAACTTCAGTGAATAGAATAAAGATGGTGCAGACAATTGCAAGTCAGCTTCATCACAGTAAAACAACAAAGGTCACACATTAAATACAAAGGACAATGGGATTTTAAATATGTTAAGTGAATAACAATGCAGACTCTACAATTAATACCCATTTACCATCCATTGTTAGTAACAGACTTTTCAGGAATTTTTGTCCTAGAGAAACCAACTGATCCTCCATTCAAATATCTGGTTTATTTTAATCTTATTTACTTAAATAACATCATTGACTTTATATATATTATATATAATATATAATTATATTAAATATATATATATAATTACAGAAATGGAGGATGTGAAGAATTACATGGTGATGTTTGATTTATTGGATGGTCTGAACCCTGACAGCTGGTAGAGTTGGGAGCATAATTTACTTCTTGGTAGGCTGCTTGATTAACAGCACGAACAGTCTCCTGGGCTAATTAGAATGTCATAGGGCACTGGTAACCATTTAAGTGTAACGGCATCAAATCAGAAATTACCATGGGAAAGGTATCTGGGCTGTCCAACCTCTTAATGACTAGCCCCGAAATATCAGAGATAGCAAGGTTTTTTTTAGATGTTCTTATAGAAAAAGACAAAATTGAATTAATTTCAGGTAGAAGCATGTTGCTTTAATTCAGTCTCTAAAAAGAGTGAAACAGAAAAATATATGGCAATGAATTTAAAGTATTAGAAAAGTCAACACCACATTGCTTTCTGACTACTGATTTCTACTATTCGTAGAAAGTCCTGTAATGAAGAGCTCGAAATTCTCCTTCTGCCTCCAAAAGCCAATTATGGACAGTAATATCCTGTACGATAACACTGGGTAAATATTGACAGAATATATTAAATGAATTGCTGTCAACAATGGCAGCTTACTAAAAGGCATATTGTATATAGAAATAAAAATCATTTCTTCTTTTTAGAAATGGTAGGCGAGTTATGGTTTTCAATAAATCTATAATTTATAAATTTATGTATTTATAAATTTATAATATTTATTTGTAAATAAATACAGTGTTGGTGCAAAAACAGTCATATTATCAATAACAGCTATTGCATAGCAAGCACCTACTTTGTGTTAGCCAGAGTCTCAGATCCATTATATAGACTATCATTAACCCTTACAACCTCTGTGCAGGAGATAATTATTTTCCCTACTCACAAATAAGTACATGAAGGCTCAGAGAGGTCAAATTTCTTGCCAACATTCACAGAGAAAATTATTGGTAGATCTAGTATTTAAACATTTTCAGTCTGACTCCAAAACCCTTACTCTTAACCATTATACCATGCTGCTGTTTCCATTTGAAACTTGCTTTTCCCCTACAACTATGTTCACAAGGAGCAACACAACTGGAGTAAAGCCAGCCTCTTCTTTGAATGAATGGGTCCATTTTATGAATGGTTTAGAATCAGCAAATTCCATGGTATGCAGATATCTCAAGATAAACTTCCAGAGAATGTTTTGATTAGCCAATTTCCCCATGAGTACTTAAAGAATTTGGAGTAATCATTCATGTTCCTCCATCTTGTAGGAAGCAGAAAGGAATCAAATCAACTCTGAAAGTCTAGATTTTTAGGATCAAGACAAATACCTAGATTTGTGAAGTCGTGAGAAAATAATAGATGTTTCAATTTAAGAATGGTATTAGAATGGATACAGGGGGACTTGATTATGAAAAGTTTACAGTAAATAATGTCTCTCAGGTCGTCATCACTTTTAATATTAGCAGGAGAACATGTTACAGGCATGGCATATACCAGAGCCCATGTTGCCAAGGTTCCACATTATGGTATCAGATTTGGGCAGCCCCAAGCTAAAGATTTGTTGGCTGTCTTCAACCATAAAAAACTGGGACGAGGCTACAGAGACAGAATGATGACCTCGAGTTTTATTGACTTAGGGGACAAAGGAGTGCAGGCCATCCTGTAATATACATGCCAGTGATTGTGACGTAATTAAGATTGTGTGTGCTTTTCAGTTTTCAGCAACTTCCTTTGGCCACGCTCCTACACTGAATTGTCAGAGTGTTGATCAGCTCCTTGTATTAATAGCACAGTTCTTTCTCTCTCGGCCTCTGGACTGCATTTAGATTTCCTCAGATTAAACCACTTATAAATTTAGGACAAAGAGAGACTTTGGAAACTGATAGGACTTACAAAGAGCATCCACTTAAAAGACAGAAGACTTAATAAAATTCATGTCAAAATGTTTCTCTTTTCTCCTCAAATGTAATCTCCATTTGCTCACTGCCCAAGTGTTAAACTCGATTCTCCTTTTCAAATCCTTCTCTGAGCACAGAATTTATAATCTCGTAATCTCAAGGAAATAATTATTTTCCAGAGGAAGAGAGTGGAAGACTATGAAGTGAAAATAAAATATTCTTCCTGTTCCTTAAATTAAAAAATCATAATATTATGATATTTATAATCGTATGTAAAGGTTTGTGTAATTAAGGCAGCTTTTTTGGTGAGATAGTGCTAATGAAAAAAGAAATTTGGCTGATTTCCCATAAAACTGATGGTTTCCTAAACCTAGAAATTATATCCATTTAGCACACTCCACACCTTAGGGAAGTTATAGATGAGATGCTTTGTTCACGGAATGTTTTTGAGTAACTAGTGAATATTGGTATGTGAAAATCTGTCATTAAAATAGTCCTGAATGAAAAAAAATGTGATATTATATTCAATGTTATGAGGAGACCCAATTTCGAAATAAGCTAAATGAAGTTCTGTAACACCTCTAAGCAACCATATTTCCACAGTTCTAACAAGCATATCTAAGAAATATATATCCTTTGCTATAACATTAATTTGTAACAAAAGCTCCACGAAGTCTGAGCTCTTTAATAAGAACTTCAGGGGTGTTAAGATCAAACAAATAGGTCTTTACTAAATAGGCATGCTATTACTTTTCTTAATTTCCTATTACCTCCTTTCTCCATCATATTGATTACGCTATTTGCATACACAGTGAACACACTGGCATTTTTCTTCATGGTTTGCAAGTTTCATGGTAGAAGTAATCCAATAAAACTTGACTGTCAGCAGCCAGATTTTAGTAGGAAGATACAAAATCATGGAACCATTGTTACTCCTTTTTCATGTACTACCCTTTCCCAGTATTGCCAGGGTGATTAATATAACATGAAAATCTATACCATCTCACTCCCCTAGTTAAAAGCTTTACTGAACTCATTTATTAATCAGCATTTGAATGAAAAAAATCAGCATTTGCTAAGCTCCTACTAAGGTGCTGGGGATGGAGGAGCTGACAGTCTAGTCAGGGAGACAATAGGAGTAAACAGTTGATTACAGTGTACTCTAGAGCAGCGGTCCCCAACCTTTTTGGCACCAGGGACCAGTTTCGTGGAAGACAGTTTTTCTATGGATGGGGTTGGGGGTTGCGGGGGATGGGTCAGGTGGTAATGCGAGTGATGGGGAGCGGCAGATGAAACTTTGCTCGCTCACCCGCCGCTCACCTCCTGCTGTGCGGCCCGGTTCCTAACAGGCCGAGGACTGGTACCTGGGGGTTGGGGACCCCTGCTCTAGATAAATGCTCTACTAAAAGAGTACTCTAAGTAAGGCAGTGAAGGACACTATGTGAACATTTGGAAGGCGCTCCTAAAGCCAAGCTTCTCATTCCCTGTAGAATAAACTCCAAGTTCCTTAGTGTGGTTTGAAAAGCTGTCATGGTCTGGCCCCTTTCTACCCAGCGACACCAGACGGTTGGTTTGTTACCGTCCCTCACATACTCTGCTGTTCCCTAGTTTTTCTCATTTTATCCCATCTCCTTAGACTATGCTACCCCATCCTGTCTGCCTGGTAAATACCTACATTAGGTATCAAGACTTAGCTCATAGAAACTTCCTGGCTTTCCTCACCCCTCCACCACTCTGTACCCCATGTCCAGCCTTCTAGTACTTCTATGAGAGCTCCCACAGTGTTTGTAATACCCGTATTTACACGACTGACCGCCTCACTGGACCATCAGTTGCATGAAATTAGAAATGAGGAATACTCATTTTGGCACACTCAGGGTCCAACATAGCCTCAGATGAGTTAATGCTAATGAATCATTTTCCTGTGACTATAGATAGCACTGTCACATCCTCCTTTATCTCGGGAACAACTCCCGGAGGTGGGTGGGGCAGGGATCCTCCCCTTCTGTTTTACAGGTAAGAAACTGATGTTCAAGGTAGTTTACCTTACTAAGGTGTACATCACCAATAAGTGGACAAGTTCGTTCTAGAATCCATTGCTGTCTGTTTCGTATTTCAGGGCTCTGGCTGGCAGGTCCTACTGATGTTCAGTCAAATAAATGAACATGGTTCCTGAATACTACCACTTCTCTTTTCACAGCAGACCTTCAGTCCTGTGACAAAATGATAGGACAAATAAGTAAAGCGGCTAATCAGTCCAAATTCATTCCTCCATGACAGACAACTATTCCCTAGGAAACCAAACCTGGGCAATTTTCTCAAAAATGAAAGGGAACAAATAGATGGCATGTTTAGTTAGCAGCAGCTATTCATTAAGGAGGCTGAAATTATTCATCAAGGTATTAAAAAAATCCACCACATAAAAAAGCTTGAATATGATACAGTACCCAAACCGGGTGTATTCAGTTGTGAGACTTTCATATTAAAAGAAAAATAGGCTTAAGTGGAAAATAATAAAATGGTGAATATTAATAATGCTCTAATGTCTCTAACCCAAAAGTACTATTTTCTAAGTAAATGAACAATTTAACCATCAGCTAAAAATAACATTTGTCTCTTCCTTTATTTTATTTTTCCTTTTTTATGTGTGTGTGGTATGCGGGCCTCTCCCGTTGTGGAGCACAGACTCTGGACACGCAGGCTCAGTGGCCATGGCTCATGGGCCCAGCCACTCCGCGGCATGTGGGATCTTCCAGGACCAGGGCACAAACACGTGTCCCCTGCGTTGGCAGGCGGACTCTCAACCACTGCGCCACCAGGGAAGCCCTATTTTTCCTTTTTAAGAAATCCATCATATAGTAATGAACTCAGACTGTATCAGTGTAACTGCAGTGGCAGACAAGGAAAAGAAAATGGCAATCATCCATTTAAAAAGAAATTTAAGCAGGTTGTGTTTCTCCCTATGACACCTCCCATCCCACACACATACACTACAAGCACAGGACACACACTCATGCAGATGATTTTGATGTGTGGCGCATTAAAGAGAAGTTGCCCCTAACATATTAGCTTAAGTTGTGTATAATGCAAGGCACACCTAAAAAGGAGTGCGGGTGTACTTGCGTGGCTTGGAGAGACTCAAATTTCTTCATAGGCACGGCTCCTGGAGGGAGAGTTCCCATGAAAGGGCAGGTGTTAGTGCTTATACCTTAACCCACCTTTTCTGGCTTGTGGCTAATTTGCTCTTTGGATTGCTTTATTCTTATTATGCCTCGGGAATTGTATGGTTTATTGATGTCAACTTGGACAATTTTGAACTGTTAGAGACAAACATGAAAGCTGACCATGAGAGACCTCTCTATATGATACTTGGTTACACTTTTGAACTATTAAATCCACAGCTCTTTTCTGTTGGGCATGGGGGGAGATTGCCCTTATGATCTCTTATGACCTTGGAGTCACCTGCTCTTCTAAAGACCAGTCCAACTTCTTGCCCACAAGCCCCTTATATCCCTGTAGTCCCACAAGGTGACTAGGCGTCGGGTGCTGTTTAAGCATTTCATTTACTGAAGAATCAGGTAAGCATCCCAAAGCAGGGCCAAATATTGGGACCAGAACTTGGGACTTCAGATAACTCCTGTCTTTATGCTTTTTCCCTGCCTCCCGTTCAGGGGGTGGTAGAGAGCAAGACGTGATAGACGACTGATTCTACCAAAGTCCCTAGAACATCACATTAGTCTGTATACAGATTCTCGATAAGAAAGTAGTGGCTAAAGTGTTAATTTCAAGATTAAGTCCTGTCTGGGCCAGTGGCTGGATATTTCAAGATCAAAAATTAACATAAAAGTAGATACGGAGGCAGTAATGATAGAATCCAGTGTTATTCATCTTGTAAAATTACAAGAACTCCTCCTATTGATCAGAGCCTCTGATGTCTAAGTGCTGTCACCTCTTTCATTTTGCAGCATGCAAAAATACAGCCAACTAGCTGATACTGTCTTTCCTTTCTAGCCTTCTGCTTTCTTAGCTGTGAATTAAGCTGATTTGCCATTTAATATCTGCCAGCAGCCAGCCATTTTTCTTGATGTGCTGCCTATGAATGAATTAATGCCTTGCTTTTTCCACCATCAGCCTTACAGTTATGAAGGGGGACAGTTCTGACTGGTGCTCCTTAGCATGTGAAATGTTACCAGAATAACGTTTGCTACTGCCCGTTGGATCAAGGCTCTGCCAGCAGTTCTAATCTAAACTTAATTTTCTGGAGTTCGTAAGAGGAAAATGGGGGATTAAAGCTTGACTTTGGAGAGAACATGTTAGTACAATGAATCAAATTCATGTCAATGTTTACCCACTAACCCCAGAATAAAGTCCATACTTCCATATTTGGCTTGTAACTCGCTCCCTGCTCTAATCTCAACCATCTTTTCCTGGTTTTAGCCCCACAGTACCTGGACCATTGTAAATCCCATTCTACACCCTGCTGTGAAAGTCATTTTCTTAAAAAAATAAACTAACTCATCACCCCCTTACTCGAAACCTTTCAGTGATCTCCCATTGACCTCAGGATAAAGTACCAAACCCCAAACATGGCTTAGAAGATCACACATAATCTGACGCCTTCCCAGTTCTCTACTACCTGCTGAAGTTTTCCAATTCCTTTTTTTTAAACATCTTTATTAGAGTATAATTGCTTTAAAATGGTGTGTTTCTCCTTTATAACAAATTGAATCAGTTATACATATACATATATCCACATATATCCTCCCTCTTGTGTCTCACTCCCACCCTTCCTATCCCACCCCTCTAGGTGGTCACAGAGCACTGAGCTGATCTCCCTGTGCTATGTGGCTGCTTCCCACTAGCTATCTATTTTACGTTTGGTAGTGTATATATGTCCATGACACTCTCTCACTTTGTCCAAGCTTACCCTTGCCCCTCCCCGTATCCTCAACTCCATTCTCTAGTAGGTCTGTGTCTTTATTCCCATCATGCCCCTAGGTTCTTAATGACCATTTTCTTGTAATTTTTTTTTAGATTCCATATATATGTGTTAGCATACAGTATTTGTTTTTCTCTTTCTGACATACTTCACTCTGTATGACAGACTCTAGGTCCATCCACCTCACTACAAATGACTCAATTTCGTTTTTTTATGGCTGAGTAATATTCCATTGTATGTATGTGCCACATCTTCTTTATCCATTCATCTGTTGATGGACACTTAGGTTGCTTCCATGTCCTGGCTATTGTAAATAGAGCTGCAAGGAACATTCTGGTACATGACTCTTTTGGAACTACGGTTTTCTCAGGGTATATGCCCAGTAGTGGGATTGCTGGGTCGTATGGTACTTCTATTTTCAGATTTTTAAGGAACCTCCATACTGTTCTCCATAGTGGCTGTATCAATTTACATTCCCACCAAGAGTGCAAGAGGGTTCCCTTTTCTCCACACCCTCTCCAGCATTTACTGTTTGTAGATTTTTTGATTATGGCCATTCTGACTGGTGTGAGATGATATCTCATTGTAGTTTTGATCTGCAATTCTCTAATGATTAATGATGTTGAACATTCTTTCATGTGTTTGTTGGCAATCTGTATATCTTCTTTGGAGAAATGTCTATTTAGGTCTTTTGCCCATTTTTGGATTGGGTTGTTTGTTTTTTTGATATTGAGCTGCATGAGCTGCTGGTAAATTTTGGAGATTAATCCTTTGTCAGTTGCTTCATTTGCAAATATTTTCTCCCATTCTGAGGGTTGTCTTTTGGTCTTGTTTATGGTTTCCTTTGCTGTGCAAAAGCTTTTAAGTTTCATTAGGTCCCATTTGTTTATTTTTGTTTTTATTTCCATTTCTCTAGGAGGTGGGTCAAAAAGGATCTTGCTGTGATGTATGTCATAGAGTGTTCTGCCTATGTTTTCCTCTAAGAGTTAGATGGTGTCTGGCCTAACGTTTAGGTCTTCAATCCATTTTGAGTTTATTTTTGTGTAAGGTGTTAGGGAGTGTTCTAATTTCATTCTTTTACATGTAGCTGTCCAGTTTTCCCAGCAACACTTATTGAAGAGGCTGTCGTTTCCCCATTGTATATTCTTTCCTCCTTTATCAAAGATAAGGTGACCATATGTGCATGGGTTTATCTCTGGGCTTTCTATCCTGTTCCATTGATCTATATTTCTGTTTTTGTGCCAGTACCATACTGTCTTGATTACTGTAGCTTTGTAGTATGGTCTGAAGTCAGGGAGCCTGATTCCTCCAGCTCCATTTTTAGTTCTCAAGATTGCTTTGGCTATTCGGGGTCTTTTGTGTTTCCATACAAATTGTGAAATTTTTTGTTGTAGTTCGGTGAAAAATGCCAGTGGTAGTATGTTTGTTTGTTTTTTTGTTTTTTTTTTTTGCTGTACGCGGGCCTCTCACTGCTGTGGCCTCTCCCGTTGCGGAGCACAGGCTCCGGACACACAGGCTCCGTGGCCATGGCTCGCGGGCCCAGCCGCTCTGCGGCATGTGGGATCTTCCGGGATCGGGGCACGAACCCGTGTCCCCTGCATCGGCAGGCGGACTCTCAACCACTGCGCCACCATGGAAGCCCGCCAGTGGTAGTTTGAAAGGGATTGCATTGAATCTGTAGATTGCTTTGGGTAGTAGAGTCATTTTCACAATGTAGATTCTTCCAATCCAAGAACATGGTATATGTCTCCATCTATTTGTATCATCTTTAATTTCTTTCATCAGTGTCTTATAGTTTTCTGCATACAGGTGTTTTGTGTCCTTAGGTAGGTTTATTCCTAGATATTTTATTCTTTTTGTTGCAATGGTAAATGGGAGTGTTTCTTTAATTTCTCTTTCAGATTTTTCATCATTAGTGTATAGGAATGCCAGAGATTTCTGTGCATTAATTTTGTATCCTGCTACTTTACCAAATTCATTGATTAGCTCTAGTAGTTTTCTGGTAGCATATTTAGGATTCTCTATGTATAGTATCATGTCATCTGCAAACACTGACAGCTTTACTTCTTCTTTTCCAATTTGGATTCCTTTTATTTCCTTTTCTTCTCTGATTGCTGTGGCTAAAACTTCCAAAACTATGTTGAATAAGAGTGGTGAGAGTGGGCAGCCTTGTCTTGTTCCTGATCTTAGTGGGAATGGTTTCAGTTTTTCACCACTGAGGACGTTGTTGGCTGTGGGTTTATCATATATGGCCTTTATTATGTTGAGGAAAGTTCCCTCTATGCCTACTTTCTGGAGGGTTTTTATCATAAATGGGTGTTGAATTTTGTCAGAAGCTTTTTCTACATCTACTGAGAAGATCATATGGTTTTTCTCATTCAATTTGTTAATATGGTGTATCACGTTGATTGATTTGCATATATTGAAGAATCCTTGCATTCCTGGGATAAACCCCACTTGATCATGGTGTATGATCCTTTTAATGTGCTGTTGGATTCTGTTTCCTAGTATTTTGTTGAGGATTTTTGCATCTATGTTCATCAGTGTTATTGGCCTGTAGTTTTCTTTCTTTGTGACATCTTTGTCTGGTTTTGGATCAGGGTGATGGTGGCCTCGTAGAATGAGTTTGGGAGTGTTCCTCCCTCTGCTATGTTTTGGAAGAGTTTGAGAAGGATAGGTGTTAGCTCTTCCCTAAATGCTTCATAGAATTCACCTGTGAAGTCATCTGGTCCTGGGCTTTTGTTTGTTGGAAGATTTTTAATCACAGTTTCAATTTCAGTGCTTGTGATTGGTTTGTTCATATTTTCTATTTCTTCCTGGTTCAGTCTCGGAAGGTTGTGCATTTCTAAGAATTTGTGCATTTCTTCCAGGTTGTCCATTTTATTGGCATAGAGTTGCTTGTAGTAATCTCTCATGATCCTTTGTATTTCTTCAGTGTCAGTTGTTACTTCTCCTTTTGCATTTCTAGTTCTATTGCTTGAGTCTTCTCCCTTTTTTTCTTGATCAGCCTGGCTAATGGTTTATCAATTTTGTTTATCTTCTCAAAGAACCAGCTTTTAGTTTTATAGATCTTTGCTATAGTTTCCTTCATTTCTTTTTCATTTATTTCTGATCTGATCTTTATGATTTCTTTCCTTCTGCTAACTTTGGGGTTTTTTGTTCTTCTTTCTCTAATTGCTTTAGGTGTAAGGTTGGGATGTTTCTCTGAGATGTTTCTTGTTTCTCAAGGTAGGATTGTATGGCTATAAACTTCGCTCTTAGAACTGCTTTTGCTGCATCCCACAGGTTGTGCGTCATTGTGTTTTTATTATCATTTGTTTATATGTATTTTTTGATTTCCTCTTTGACTTCTTCAGTGATCACTTCATTATTAAGTAGTGTATTGTTTAGCCTCCATGTGTTTGTATTTTTTACAGAACTTTTCCTGTAATTGATATCTAGTATCATAGCGTTGTGGTCAGAAAAGATACTTGATACAATTTCAGTTTTCTTAAATTTACCAAGGCTTGATTTGTGACCCATGATATGATCTATCCTGGAGAATGTTCCATGAGCACTTGAGAAGAATGTGTATTCTGTTGTTTTTGGATTGAATGTCCTATAAATATCAATTAAGTCCATCTTGTTTAATGTATCATTTAAAGCTTGTGTTTCCTTATTTTTTTTCATTTTGGATGATCTGTCCATTGTTGAAAGTGGGGTGTTAAAGTTGCCTACTATGATTGTGTTACTGTCAATTTCCCCTTTTATGGCTCTTAGTATTTGTCTTATGTATTGAGGTGCTCCTATGTTTGGTGCATAAATATTTACAATTGTTAAATCTTCTTCTTGGATCGATCCCTTGATCATTATGTAGTGTCCTTCTTTGTCTCTTCTAGTAGTCTTTATTTTAAAGTATATTTTGTCTGATATGAGAATTGCTACTCCAGCTTTCTTTTGATTTTCATTTGCATGGAATATCTTTTTCCATCCCCTCACTTTCAGTCTGTATGTGTCCCTAGGTCTGAAGTGGGTCTCTTGTAGACAGCATATATACAGGTCTTGTTTTTGTATCCATTCAGCCTGTCTGTGTCTTTTGGTGGGAGCATTTTATCCATTCACATTTAAGGTAATTATCGATATGTATGCTCCTATTACCATTTTCTTAATTGTTTTGCATTTGTTATTGTAAGTCTTTTCCTTCTCTTGTGTTTCCTGCCTAGAGAAGTTCGTTTAGCATTTGCTGTAAAGCTGGTTTTGTTCTGCTGAATTCTCTTAGCTTTTGCTTGTCTGTAAAGGTTTTAATTTCTCTGTCAAATCTGAATGAGATCCTTGCTGGGTAGAGTAATCTTGGTTGTAGGTTTTTCTCCTTTAGCACTTTAAATATGTCCTGCCACTCCCTTCTGGCTTGCAGAGTTTCTGCTGAGAAATCAGCTGTTAACCTTATGGGGATTCCCTTGTGTGTTATTTGTTGTTTTTCCCTTGCTGCTTTTAATATATTTTCTTTGTATTTAATTTTTCATAGTTTGATTAATACGTATCTTGGCGTGTTTCTCCTTGGATTTATCCTGTATGGGACTGTCTGTGCTTCCTGGACTTGATTAACTATTTCCTTTCCCATATTAGGGAAGTTTTCAAGTATAATCTCTTCAAACATTTCCTCAGTCCCTTTCTTTTTCTCATCTTCTTCTGGAACCCCTATAATTTTTTTTTTTTTTTGCGGTATGCGGGCCTCTCACTGTTGTGGCCTCCCCCGTTGCGGAGCACAGGCTCCGGACGCGCAGGCTCCGGACGCGCAGGCTCAGCGGCCATGGCTCACGGGCCCAGCCGCTCCGCGGCATATGGGATCCTCCCAGACCGGGGCACGAACCCATATCCCCTGCATCGGCAGGCGGACTCTCAACCACTTGCGCCACCAGGGAGGCCCCTGGAACCCCTATAATTTGAATGTTGATGCGTTTAATGTTGTCCCAGAGGTCTCTGAGACTGTCCTCAATTCTTTTCATTCTTTTTTCCTTATTCTGCTCTGTAGTAGTCATTTCCACTATTTTATCTTCCATGTCACTTATCCGTTCTTCTGCCTCAGTTGTTCTGCTACTGACCCCTTCTAGAAAATTTTTAATTTCATTTATTTTGTTGTCCATCACTGTTTGTTTGCTCTTTAGTTCTTCTAGGTGCTTGTTAAACGTTTCTTATATTTTCTCCATTCTGTTTCCAAGATTTTGGATCATCTTTACTATCATTATTCTGAATTCTTTTTCAGGTAGACTGCCTATTTCCTCTTCATTTGTTAGGTCTGTTGGGGTTTTGCCTTGCTCCTTCATCTGCTGTGTATTTCTCCGTCTTCTCATTTTGCTTAACTTACTGTGTTTGGGGTCTCCTTTTTGCAGGCTGCAGGTTCGTAGTTCCCATTGTTTTTGTTGTCTGTCCCCAGTGGCTAAGGTTGGTTCAGTGTGTTGTGTAGGCTTCCTGGTGGAGGGGACTAGGTCTGTGTTCTAGTGCCTGTGTTCTGGTGGATGAGGCTGGATCTTGTCTTTCTGGTGGGCCGGTCCACGTCTGGTGGTGTGTTTTGGGGTGTCTGTGGCCTTTTTATGATTTTAGGCCACCTCTCTGCTAATGGATGGGGTTGTGTTCCTGTCTTGCTAGTTGTTTGGCATAGGATGTCTAGCACTGTAGCTTGCTGGTTGTTGAGTGGAGCTGGGTCTTGGTGTTGAGATGGAGATCTCTGGGAGATTTTCGCTGTTTGATATTACATGGAGCTGGGACGTTTCTTGTGGACCAGCGTCCTGAAGTTGGCTCTCCCACCTTAAAGGCACAGCCCTGATGCCTGGCTGGACCACCAAGATCCTGTCATCCACACGGCTTGGGGTAGCTGGTTTTCCTTAGTTAACAATCATCTTTTGATGTTCCCCATTACCTACCTGCACAAGTCCCCTCCCCCCTCGTACTTTAGCTCAGGGAGGAAGGAGCTCAGAGAGACTTGGCTGAATAATCTCCAATTCCTTTTACATGCCACCCTCCTTCCCACTTCATAACCGTCATGTATTCTTACATTTTGGCTTGGGACAGTCTTCACTAACATACACACCATAAACCTAGTTTACTCATTCTAACACAAGCAAACCTTGTTTTATTGCACTTCACTTTATTGTACTTTGCAGTTCACAGGTATTGTGTGTGTGGGGGGGTTCTTTTCTGTTTGTTTGTTTGTTTGTTTGTTTAACAAATTGAAGGTTTGTGACAACCCTGCATCAAGTAAGTCTAGTAGTGCCATTTTTCCAACAGCATTTGCTCACTTCGTGTCTCTGTGTCACACAATTCTTACAATATTGCAAACCTTATTATTATATTTGTTATGGTGATCTATGATCAGTGGTCTTTGGTATTAATATTGCAAAAAGATTATGACTCACTGAAGGCTCAGATGATGGTTAGCATTTTTTAGCAATAACGTATTTTTATATTATTATTTTTTTAATAATAGTGTTTATTTTTACTTGTTGACAGTTTGCTTTATCTATTTATTTATGGCTGTGTTGGGTCTTCATTTCTGTGTGAGGGATTTCTCTAGTTGTGGCAAGTGGGGGCCACTCTTCATTGCGGTGTGTGGGCCTCTCACTATTGCAGCCTCTCTTGTTGTGGAGCACAGGCTCCAGACATGCAGGCTCAGTAATTGTGGCTCACGGGCCCAGTTGCTCTGCAGCATGTGGGATCTTCCCAGACCAGGGCTCAAACACACGTCCCCTGCACCGGCAGGCAGACTCTCAACCACTGCGCCACCAGGGAAGCCCACAATAATGTATTTTTAAATTAAGGTATGTACATTGTTTTTTTAGACATGATACTACTGCACACTTAAAATACTACAGTATTGTGTAAAGATAACTTTTATATGCACTGGGAAATCAAAAAGATTGTGTGGCTCACTTTATTGCAATAATTGCTTCATTGCTGTGGTCTAGAAACAAACCCACAATATCTCTAAGGTAAGTCTGTAGTCTCTCATTAAATATGACTTTCTGAAAGAGATCTTCTTTGACCATCTTCCTAATGTAAATTCATTCCTTAATATTCTATATCATAACACCCAACATAATTGTGATAAATTTCATGTGTGAATATTTGATTATTGTTTCTTTTCTGCACTGTCTCATAAACCCTCTGAGGGCAGAGATTCTATCAGTATCCCCAGGGCTAATGAACACAAATCTAGCACATAGTAGGTGGTCAATAATATTTGATGAATGAATGAATAAGAATTCAGAATAAGTAAGATTTTGGCACAAATACAGATATTCTAAAAGGATGAATTAAACCCACACTCTTGCCAAATTAAACTATATGTTTCCACCCAGGCAGCTTTTCTCTTGCTCTACTTTCTGCTTAAAATTCCCTTTCCAAATCTCTATCTGTTGTTTTTTTAATAACTTTTATTTTCTCAGCACTTACCTCAAATGCCATAAGTAAAGTCTACCTGGTTCCCCAACCAGAATTTATTTCCTCTTCATACACTCCCTGTGCCTATAGTAGTAGTATTATTTTTTGCCACTTCCGTAGAGAAATTACTGACCACATTCTACCACAGACCATGCTCAAAACTTTGCATATTTTTATCGTCTAGATTTTATGCTCCCAGGGAACATCAATCAGCACTGTTAATGCTTCTTTCATACTGCATATAGTAAATGCAGAGAAGGTGACTTTGCAAGATAATGACAGCTGTCTCCTCAATATCCATTTGTCCCTTCTCCTAATGTAATGAAATTTTTAGTTGGGTCTACGGCCTCCAAGAAAAAAGACTACATATTCCAGCCTCCTTTGTAGCTACATTCAGCCATATGACCAATTTCTGACCAATGGGATATAAGCTGAAGTTGTAACTTCTGGGTTATGTCATTGAAGGAAACGGGTGTGTCTTTGCCTTCGTATTTTCCTTTTGTTTGAGAGAATGCAAGTGAGTAGTTCTTTCAGAGCTGTCTCAGCCAGGCAGAGAGGGACAACACCCCAGCAAAGACAGAACAAGAAGAGAGCAGTTCAGAGCCTGACACCAGGGAACACGGTGTAAGCCTAACAATGCAGCATTTCAAGGAGCAGGTCCATACTACCAGTTGAGACTTCAACATTTAGGAGAAAGAAACTTCTCTAGTTTCAGCCACTGCTATGTTTTTGTCTCAATTACATGCAGCTGACTAGATATCTTCACTAATAGCAGTGTTATTGGCAACTTTCTAGTTTATATAATTTTCTAAGGAATAAACAACTTACTATGGGCTACTTGAACAGCATTTTTGCTAGATGCTACAGTAAGCACGATTGCTACCTTTTTTGTATGTTCTTAAATGTCTTAGCTTTCTTTTGGTCAGTATCTGATCTGTGTTGTTCTGCACTCAAAAATAATCATAATTTTACAAATAAGTGCCTTGCATCAGGCCAGTATACCACTTTTTCAAATAGGCAAGATCACTCAGCATTTGTGGCCAAACCTTGCCTTGCTCTGTCTTCACAGTGACTTGTTTATCTACCTACTGCTTCTGAACCTTGTTTGTTAAAAAACAAAAAGAGAGATTGGTTTCATCTAGGAAGTAGAATCAAGAGCTATAACTGGGAAGTCCTCTTCACAGTTTCTAGCTTGGAACTGATGTTAATGGGTATGGAATACTGCCCACAGATTCATAAGGGAAATGTGTTTTAAACAAACATGGGTGTGCGCGGCAAGCTAAATATATCAACATGATTCATTTTGAACAGCAAGTGATCAAGGATCTAGGCAGGCATGGTATAAACAATAATGTTTCCTGTCACCCCAGTGTAGACATTAATAATAACCGTTCCTCCCTCAAAAGTGTCCCTGTTCACATAATAAATATTATGTTCATGCTAGGACCTCCCAAGGCTCATAGCTCTAACTCAAGAATGTCAAGTCAGAATGAAAGGGGTTCATTTAGTAGTAGAGTCTAAAGAGCCTGTGAAAACAGAACAGAAGGGAGCAGCCGAGGGCTAATGATGAGGAGCTCAGGTCAGGGAAAGAAATGTGAAGCTGGGAGTGGAAAAAAATAGCCTCCCCATCCAGTGAGGTGTGCCTGTTGAAACCACAGTCAAAGAATGGCTGGAAGGACCTCCATTTGCCGGAAGATGTGGTGAAGTGCTAGGAATATGTCTTATCTTGGTGCCTCAGGTTATAGAACTTATTTCTCAAGTTCAGGGATGGCAGTAAAGATTTGATTCTTCATTATTTCCTTAATTTAATTTTCAAAGAATTACATCAATCTATCATCAAATACTGTTCACTGGTATAAATCTTTTCCACAGTCCTCCAGTAATTTTAAACTAACTCTACTACTATCACTGTTATTTAGTAATGCATGTGGACAGTTAAAAACAAATGGTATATAATAGCCGTAAATGAGAAGTAAAAGCCATACCTTGGCTTTTCCTTTGTGATAAAGAGTTAAAAACTACACACACACACACACACACACACTTTTAGTGGTTATAACCAACACTGTAAGCTCACCAAAAAAGATAACCCACATCCAAAGACAAAGGAGAATCCGCAATGAGAAGGTTGGAGGGGCACAATCACAATAAAATCAAATCCCATAACCGGGGGGTGGGTGATTCACAAACTGGAGAACAATTATACCACAGAAGTCCACCCACTGGAGTGAAGGTTCTGAGCCCCACATCAGGCTTCCCAAACTGGGGGTCTGGCAAAGGGAGGAGGAATTCCCAGAGAATTAGATTTTGAAGGCTAGCAGGATTTGATTGCAGGACTTTGACAGGACAGGGGATAACAGAGACTCCACTCTTGGAGGGCACACACAAAGTAGTGTATGCATCAGGACCCAGGGGAAGGAGCAGTGACCCCATAGGAGACTGAACCACACCTACCTGCTAGTGTTGAAGGGTCTCTGTAGAGGTGGGGGGGCAGGTGTGGCTCACCATGGGGATAAGGACACTGGCAGCAGAAGAAGTTCTGAGAAGTACTCCTTGGCGTGAGCCCTCCGGGAGTCCACCATTAGCCCCACAAAAGAGCCTCTAGGCTCCAGCACTGGGTTGCCTCAGGCCAAACAGCCAACAGGGAGGGAACTCAGCCCCACCCATCAGCAGACAAGCAGATTAAAGTTTTACTGAGCTCTGCCCACCATAACAACAACCAGCTCTACCCACCAACAGTCCCTCCCATCAGGAAGCTTCAAAAAGCCTCTTAGATAGCTTCATCCACCAGAGGGAAGACAGCTGAAGCAGGAAAAACTGCAATCCTGTAGCCTGTGGAATGAACGCCACATTCACAGAAAGATAGACAAACTGAAAAGGCAGAGGACTGTGTACCAGATGAAGGAACAAGATAAAACCCCAGAAAAACAACTAAATGAAGTGGAGACAGGCAACCTCCCAGAAAAAGAATTCAGAATAATGATAGTGAAGATCATCCAGGACCTCAGGGAAAAAAAATGGAGGCAAAGATCAAGAAGATGTAAGAAATGTTTGAAAAAGATCTAGAACAATTAAAGAACAAACAAAGAGAGATGAACAATACAATAACTGAAATGAAAAATACACTAGAAAGAATCAATAGCAGAATAACTGAGGCAGAAGAATGGATAAGTGACCTGGAAGACAGAATGGTGGAATTCACTGCCGTGGAACAGAATAAAGAAAAAAGAATGAAAAGAAATGAAGAGAGCCTAAGAGACCTCTGGAACAACATTAAAGGCACCAACATTCACATTATAGGGGTCCCAGAAGGAGAAGAGAGAGAGAAAGGACCCGAGAAAATATTTGAAGAGATTACAGATGAAAACTTCCCTAACATGGGAAAGGAAATAGCCACCCAAGTCCAGGAACTGCACAGAGTCCCAGGAAGGATAAAGCCAAGGAGAAACATGTCGAGACACACAGTAATCAAGTTGACAAAAATTAAAGAAAAATTATTAAAAGCAACAAGGGAAAAATGACAAATAACATACAAGGGGGCTCCCATAAGGTTAACAGCTGATTTCTCAGCAGAAACTCTACAAGCCAGTGGGGAGTGGCATGATATATTTGAAGTGATGAAAGGGAAGAACCTACAACCAAGATTACTCTACCCAGCAAGGATCTAATTCAGATTTGATGGAGAAATCAGAAGCTTTACAGACAAGCAAAAGCTAAGAGGATTCAGCACCACCAAACAGGCTCTACAAAAAATGCTAAAGGAACTTCTCTTAGTAGGAAAAACAAGAGAAGAAAAGGACCTACAAAAACAAACCCAAAACAATTAAGAAAATGGCAATAGGAACATATATATCAATAATTACCTTAAGTGTGAATGGATTAAATGCTCCAACCAAAAGATGCAGGCTCGCTGAATGGATACAAAAACAAGACCTGAATATATGCTGTCTACAAGAGACCCACTTCAGACCTAGGGACACATACAGACTGAAAGTGAGGGGATGGAAAAAGAAATTCTATGCAAATGGAAATCACAAGAAAGCTGGAGTAGCAATACTCATATCAGATAAAATAGACTTTAAAATAAAGAATGTTACAAGAGATAAGGAAGGACACTACATAATGATCAAGGAATCAATCCAAGAAGAAGATATAACAATTATAAATACGTATGGACCCAACACAGAAGCACCTCAATGCATAACGCAACCGCTAACAGGTATAAAAGAGGAAATTGACAGTAACACAATAATAGTGGGGGCCTTTTACACCTCACTTACAACAATGGACAGATCATCCAGTCAGAAAATTAACAAGGAAACATAAGCTTTAAATGACACAATAGACCAGATAGATTTAATTGATATTTATAGGACATTCCATCCAAAAACAGCAGATTACACTTTCTTCTCAAGTGCACAGAGAACATTCTCCAGGATAGATCACATCTTGGGTCACAAGTCAAGCCTCAGTAAATTTAAGAAAATTGTAATCACATCAAGCATGTTTTCTGATCACAACACTATGAGGTTAGAAATCAATTACAGGGAAAAAAATGCAAAAAACACAAACACATGGAGGCTAAACAATACGTTACTAAATAACTAAGAGATCACTGAAGAATTCAAAGAGGAAATCAAAAAATACCTAGAGACAAATTCCAACAAATACACGATGATCCAAAACCTATGGGATGCAGCAAAAGCAGTTCTAAGAGGGAAGTTTATAGCAATACAATCCTACCTCAAGAAACAAGAAAAATCTCAAACAATCCAACCTTACACCTAAAGGAACTAGAGAAAGAAAAACAAAAAAAACACAAAGTTAGTAGAAGGAAATAAATCATAAAGATCAGAGCAGAAATAAATGAAATAGAAACAAGGAAAGCAATATCAAAGATCAATAAAGTTAAGAGCTGGTTTTTTGAGAATATAAACAAAATTGATAGACCTTTAACCAGACTCATCAAGAAAAAGAGGGAGAGGACTCAAATCAATAAAATTAGAAATGAAGAAGGAGAAGTTAAAATGGACACTGCAGAAATACAAAGCATCTTAAGAGACTACTACAAGCAACTCTATGCCAGTAAAATGGACAACGTGGAAGAAATGGACACATTCTTAGAAAGGTATAACATTCCAAGACTGAACCAGGAAGAAATAGAAAATATGAACAGACCAATCACAAGTAATGAAATTGAAACTGTGATTTAAAATCTTCCAACAAACAGAAGTCCAGGACCAGATGGCTTCACAGGTGAATTCTATCAAACATTTAGAGAAGAGCTAACACCCATCCTTTTCAATCTCTTCCAAAAAATTGCAGAGGATGGGACATTCCCAAACTCATTCTACAAGGCCACCATCACCCTGATACCAAAACCAGATATATACTACAAAAAAAGAAATTACAGACCAATATCAATGATGAATATAGATGCAAAAATCCTCAACAAAATACTAGCAAACAGAATCCAACAACACATTAAAAGGATCATACACCATGATCAAGTGGGGTTTATCCCAGGGATGCAAGGATTCTTCAAAATACACAGATCAATCAATGTGACACACCATATTAACAAATTGAAGGAGAAAAACCATATGATCATCTCAATAGATGCAGAAAAAAGGTTCTGACAAAATTCAACACCCATTTATGATAAAAACCCTCCAGAAAGTGGGCATAGAGGGAACCTACCTCAACATAATAAAGGCCATATACAACAAACCCACCGCAAACATCATTCTCAATGGTGAAAAACTGAAAGCATTTCCTCTAAGATCAGGAACAAGACAAGGATGTCCACTCTTGCCACTATTAGTCAACATAATTTTGGAAGTCCTAGCCATGGCAATCAGAGAAGAAAAAGAAATAAAAGGAATACAAATCAGAAAAGAAGAAGTAAAACTGTCACTATTTGCAGATGACATGATACTATACATAGAGATTCCTAAGGATGCCACCAGAAAACTACTAGAGCTAATCAATGAATATGGTAAATTTTCAGGATACAAGATTAATGCACAGAAAACTCTTGCATTCCTATACACTAACAATGAATGATCAGAAAGAGAAATTAAGGAAACAATCCCATTCACCTTTGCAACAAAAAGAATAGAATACCTAGGAATAAACCTACCTAGGGAGACAAAAGACCTGGACTCAGAAAACTATAAGACACTGATGAAAGAAATCAAAGATGACACAAACAGATGGAGAGATATACCATATTCCTGGATTGGAAGAACCAATATTTTGAAAATGACCGTACTACCCAAACCAGTCTACAATTTCAATGCAATCTCTATCAAATTAGCAGTGGCATTTTTTACAGAACTAGAACAAAATATCTTAAAATTTTTATGGAGACAACAAAAGATCCCGAATACCCAAAGCATTCTTGAGGGAGAAAAAACAGAGCTGGAGGAATCAGGCTCCCTGACTTCAGACCATACTACAAAGCTACAGTAATCAAGACAATATGGTACTGGCACAAAAACAGAAATATAGATCAATGGAACAGGATAGAAAGCCCAGAGGTAAACCCACGCACCTATGGTCAACTAATCTATGACAAAGGAGGCAAGAATATACAATGGAGAAAAGAGAGCCTCTTCAATAAGTGGTGCTGGGATAACTGGACAGCTACATGTAAAAGAATGAAATTAGAATACTGCCTAACGCCATACACAAAAATAAACTCAAAATGGATTAAGACCTAAAGGTAAGACTTGACAGTATAAAACTCTTAGAGGAAAACTTAGGAAGAACACTCTTTGACATAAATCACAGCAAGATCTTTTTTGACCCACCTCCTAGAGTAATGGAAATAAAAACAAAAATAAACACATGGGACCTAATGAACTTAAAAGGTTTTGCACAGCAAAGGAAACTATAAACAAGATGAAAAGACAGCCCTCAGAATGGGAGAAAATATTTGCAAACAAATCAACGGACAAAGCATTAAACTCCAAAATATATAAACAGCTCATGCAGCTCAATATCAAAAAAACAAACAACCCAATCAAAAGTTGGGCAGAAGACCTAAACAGATATTTTTCCAAAGGAGACATACAGATGGCCAAGAGGCACATGAAAAGCTGCTCAACATCACTAATTATTAGAGAAATGCAAATCAAAGCTACAATGAGGTATCACCTCACACCAGTTAGAATGGGCATCATCAGAAAATCTACAAACAACAAATCCTGGAGAGGGTGTGAAGAAAAGGGAACCCTCTTGCACTCTTGGTGGGAATGTAAATTGATACAGCCACTATGGAGAACAGTTAGGAGGTTCCTTATAAAACTAAAAATAGAATTCCCATATGGCCCAGCAACCCCACTACTGGGCATATACCCAGAGAAAACCAGAATTCAAAAATACATGGACAGAGAGAACAAACGTACAGATACCAAGTGGGGGAAGGGAGGGTGGGATGAATTGGGAGAATGGGATTGACATATTTACACTAATATGGATAAAATAACGAATAAGAACCTGTTGTATAAGTAAATTAAATTAAAATATATATATATATATATGGGTCTTTTTCTGGACTCTGTTTCATTTCAGAGGTGCATCTATCTCTCCTTACTTTAATACCATGATGTCTTAATTACTGTCATTTTCTCAATAAGTTTTGATATCTGGTAAACCAAGTTATTCCACTTTGTTCATTAAGATCTTCTTAGTTACGTGTACCTGTATGTTTGCACTTCCATATACATTTTAGAATCAGTTTGTGAAGTGCAACAGATTTAAAATTTTTTTAGAGTTATGTTAAATCTATAGATCAACTTGTAGAAAACTGATATCCCCACATAATTGAGTGTTTTAATCCATAAATACAGTATAGCTCTCTGTGATGGTTAGTTTTTTCTCAACTTGGCAGGGCTAAGGGATGCCCATACAGCTGGTAAAACCTTATTTCTAGGTGTGTCTGTGAGAGTGTTTCAGGACGTGATCAGCATTTGAATCAGTAGACTGAGTAAAGAGATCTTCCCTCACCAATGTGGGCAGGTACCATTCAAGCCATTGAGGGACCAGATAGAAAAGAAGGGCAGAGAAAGAACAGATTCTCTATCTCTTCTGGGGCTGGGACTTCCACCTTCTTCTGCTCTCCCACCTTGGAGCTCCTGGTTCTCAATCCTTCAGACTCCCAAGACTTAAACCAGTGTGCTCCCTACCCGCCCCCCCAGCCCTGTTGTAAGTCCTTTGGACTTGGACTGAATTACACTGCCAGCTTTCCTGTTCTCCAGCTTGTAGACAACCAGTTGTAGGACTTTTCAGCCTCCATGACAACGTGAGCTGATTTCTGTAATAAACCTCTTTAATATATATCTATATACATAAATATCCTATTGGTCTGTTTCTCTGGAGGATCCTTACTAATACATCCTTATTTCAGTCTTCATTAATTGCTCATAACAATAGTTTAGTAATTTCTGTATAGAGGTCTTTCACACATTTAGATTTACACCTAGGTATATGATATATTTGCTATTATTTAAATGCTATTTTAAAATGATAATTTTCAAAAATGATAAAGGTATGCAAACTCTTTGCTAGGACCCCAATGAAGTAACTGAATAAAGGGGAGAGAGGTTGTGTGAAATGATACAGCAGTGGATTTGTAGGGCAGTGAAACAGTTCTGTATGATATTGTAATGGTAGATACATGTCATTATACATTTGTACAGACCCATAGAAATTACAACAGAAAGAGTGATCCCTAATGTAAACTATGGACTTTAGTTAATAATGATTTATCAATATTGACTCATCAGTTTTAACAAATGTATCACCTGAATGCATGTCAATAATAGGAGGAAATGTGGGAGGGAGAGTGAAGGGGTATATGGGAACTCTCCACTTCTCATTTTTCTGTAAACCTAAAACTGCTGTAAAAAACCCTATTAGTTAATATATTTTTGGTGCAATTACTGATATTTTACTGATGATGTATATCTACCATCTTATACTGTGATTTATATTTGTCCCTCCTGCTCTTAATCTTCTTTTCTACTGGCTTTGCTATTTCTTTTAAATGGATCAAGTATTAAAAAAATATTTTTTCTTCTTCTTTCCTTGTCAGTCAGTTTGGAAGTCATATATATATATATAACTTACAAAGCTCTTTCATTGATTACCATAGACTTTACAACATCTTGATGTATATTTGATTTATCAATTTTTAATGTTTACTGATACCTTATCTACATCCAGGACCTTGGAAGAGGAGGAGGGCATTAAAAACATTAGACCATTTAAAAATCTTTTACCCACTCCCAATTTATTTGCTATTCAGTATGCCATGAGGAATTTGTACTATTGATTAATGAATTTAACATCCATTGACATGTACTCATATATTTAACATTTTTATTCCTCTTTATCCCCTCCTTCAGCTCCAGCTTTATATCAGGAATCATTTCCCTTCTGCCTGAAGAATAACCTTTCCATATATATGTGTGTTTGTGTGTGTATATGTACTATACATTTATTTTATATACATGTTCTATATATGTGTGTGTGTATATATATATATATATACACACACAATGTGTCTACTGTTGAATTCTATCAGTTTTGTTTGTACAAAAAATGTTTTAATTTTATCTTTATTCTTTGAAGGATATTTTTGCTGAGTAAAGTATTACAGGTTGGCTGGTTTCCATTTTTCTAGTCTTAGTCTAATTTTTGGTTCTTTCAAGGTTTCTCTCCTTTCATCTTTGGTTACTTTAAACGTATTCTATTTGCCTTTATTTTTTCTTTTCAGTTTTTGGTTTTCTAAGATGTATTTAAGTGCATTCTTATTTAAATTATTTTGCTTTGGGCTCCTTCGGTTATTTGCATATGTAGATTAACTTCTTTCTTGACTTTTGGAAAATCTAAGGACCTGATCTCTTTCAAATAGTGCAGGTAATGCTAACATAATATCCTCTTTACTTTCTCCTTCTAGAATTTTAATTAAACATATGTTAACATATTTTAACATTTTAAATTCCTCCATTACACAAAAATGCTTATTTTAGAAATTAATATGAAATGCATTATAAGAAAATATTGAAATTTACTTCTAATCTCATATGTCCTGTAGAACAATTCTGTTAAGAACCAAATAAATATCATTAGAATTTTGATTGTATTTCAGTTAACAGTTTATGGTTTTGGAAATAATTTCTATCTTAGCAAAGTTAAGATTTCCTCTCCTGGGGAATGCCATATTCCAATTTAGGAATCTTGGTGCCATTTTATTTGCTTATTTATCTATTTTTAGTGGTAATAGATGGTTTGAAGAAAATTATTTGATTTTTGTATAATTAAATAATAGTTTTACTCTACAGAATTATTCATTTGATGAATGTGTCTTCCTTTCTGGAATCACAATGCTTATTTCTAGCATTGGCTAAAACCTACAGAATAGTACTGGATGGTAGGGCTGAGAGTTGGCATCTTTTCTCCTTTTTAGATAGGTTTATTAAGATATAAATTCACCCACTGAAAATGTACAGTTCAATGATATTTAGTATGTTCACAGAGTTGTGCAACCATGATCACAATCACTTTTAGGAGATTTCATCACTGCTCCATATCCATTAGCACTCACCACTATTAACCTTCTACCCTCTCCTCAGGCCCTGGCAACCCCTAATCTACTTTCTGTTTCTATAGATTTGTCTAATCTGGACTTTCCATACAAATGAAGTCATACAATATGTTTCCTTTTGTTACTGACTGCTTTCACTTCCTGGAATTTTTTTCAAGGGTCATCAGTGCTAGATAATGTACCAGTATTTCAGTCCTTTCTTTTACTGCCAAATAATATTCCATTGTATGGCTGTAATATATTTTATGTATCCATTCACTAGATGATGGACATTTGGGTTGTTTCCTTTTTTGGCTATTATTAAGAATGCTGCTAAGAATATTTGTGGACACTTTTATATGGACATATATTTTAATTTCTCTTGGGTATTTATCTGGGAGTGGAATTTCTTGGTCACATAGTAGCTCTGTTTAACATTTTGAGGAACTGCCAAACTTTTTTCTAAAGAAGGTGTCTATTTTACAGAGCCACCAGAAATGTATGAAGGTTCCAATTTCTCTACCACTAGCCAACACTTGTTATTGTCTGTGTTTTTTGTTATAACCATTCTAGTTGGTGTGAAGCGGTATCTCATTGTGGTATTGATTTTCATTTCTCTAATGGCTAAAGATTTTCAGCATGTTTTCATGACCTTATTAGTCATTAGTGTTTCTTCTTTGAAGTAATGTTTGCAGATACTTCACCTATTTTATAATTAGAATATTTGTCTTTTTGTTGTTGCACTGTAAGAGTTATTTATATTTTCTGAATATGAGTATCTTTTCAGAGAATATGAGTTGAAATTATTTTCTCCCATTCTGTGAGTTGTCTATTCATTTTCTTTGTGGTATACTTTGAAGGATACAGGTTTTTAGTATTGGTTTTTATTTCGATGAAGTCAAATTTATTTAGTTTTTCTTCTGTTGCTTGTACTTTTGGTGTTATATCTAAGAAATTAGTGCCTAACCTAAGGATACGAAGATTTACTCCTGTGTTTTATTCCAAGGGTTTTATAGTTTTAGCTCTTACATTTAGTCCTTTGTTCCACTTATTCAGAAACTTAAAGCCATTTCTATGCTGGGTATCTGTTATTCATTCCCAGTATATTCCATCTTTAACTCAGTTCTCAAGTAGAAGCAATTTAAAGAGCAGCCCTTCTTGCCTGCTGGAGTTCTATTTGGACTGATGTATACTGCACATGTGTATACTGCAATGAAATCTCAAAGGGAGTTGCCTATCTTCTGTCTCATGGCCAGCCCTGACTCCATCCTTCAACTCTCTAAATTAGGTAGCAGTAGTAGATTCTGCCAGTACCTTCTCTGCCTACTTCCTGTGACACAAACCACCTTCTGAGGAAGAAAGTTTGATTTTCAGTTCTTCTTCAATCGAGGGCCATCTGCAAGTCCCTTAGCAGAAATTGCTTGTAAACCACACATTTCTTTTCTCAAGTTCACAGATGTGTTTTCCCACTTTAATACTCCTTTTGCCAAGCACAATGCTTGGCCTATGGTAGGAGCTCAGTAAATATTTGTTAAGTGAATTGATGAATTTCACCTAATTATTTGAGATATAAACAGAAAATGTGTGGTGAGGAATGGACAGAAGAGGAGTTAAACCCTCTGCTCAAGTCACCATCTTTCTTTGGAATCAGGATATACTTTCCATCAAGCAAAATTCTATGCTTTACACCTTTCTCTATCTTCCAGCCTCAGAACCACCCTTCATCTCCAAGTCGTTTATCTTCTCACTTTGTGGATTCATGTGAATTGTATCCTTTTAACTCCAATCTCTTAGCTCCTCGTTCTACACACAATTGTCATATCACCTTTCCTGAAGAAATGTTTTAATGTTACTTGTTTGTTTGTAATGTTGTGATTGACTCTCTCTTGTCTATAAAATAAATGACGCTCTTCAGCGTGGTGGAAATTTTTAAAATAAATTAAAATTAGATGTTTTTCCCCCTTTCTTTTCTTTTTTTTCTTTTTTAATTTATTTATTTTTGGCTGCTTTGGGTCTTCGTTGCTGAGCTTGGGCTTCTCTTTGTGGTGACTTCTCTTGTTGCAGTGGCTTCTTTTCTTGTGGAGCACGGGCTCTAGGTGCGTGGGCTTCAGCAGTTGTGGCTCTTGGGCTCTAGAACGTGGGCTCAGTAGTTGTGGCACATGGGCTTACTTGCTCCGTGGCATGTGGGATCTTCCCAGACCAGGGCTCAAACCCATGTTCCCTGCATTGGCAGGCAGATTCTTAGCCACTGCGCATCCCTTTATTTTCTCCTTTGCTTTGTTTTTATTCCAACAGATATCAAATTCCGCTTTTTTGCCCCAGGGGAGGAATATGGTTGAGCACAAAATAGAAGTAACTGTCTAGAATTTCCTCTTTGGCTTTTGTTTCCCCAAAGATTAATAAGCCTATTGAGGAGACTATGCCATGCGTCTAATAGGGAGAGTAGAGAAAAAGAGTGCTTCTGGGGGAGCCATTTCCCTCTGACTAAAGAGAAATTCCCCTGAAATGAAAAGGAAAAAGAGGTCTTTGGGTCTCATGAATGATGAGCCTGGGACTCTGTTTCGTGACTGTGCCTTGGGGAGAAGGCAAGGTTTTAAAGAGAAGTAGCTCTAGGGTTCTGATGTTTGTTAGTTATTGATCCTTTGCCCCAACTATGACATGTAAGCAGCAGAGTCAGTGCACTTGAAAGGAACACATGCCCTGGAACAATGTGCTTCCTGATCAATGACTGATGACCAGAGGTTACATCCCAAGGCTGTGTGGCTGCAGAATTCCCTATATAGTTTGGTGCTGCCCTGGGGAAGGATCCTCAGAAGTGACTTTAGTTGAAATTCCCACCTGTGCAACAGGTCAAAGGCTTCAAGTCAAAATTCATTTTAAAAACTAAGGAAATATTGACTCTCTTGTAGACCAGGGTTTATGCACTTTAAATGTTATCCATTACACTGGACTTTCAGCTCCACGTATTCAGTGTAGTTTACGGTAAACTCACTAGCTACCTAAGAAATCTTCTCTTCGTATTGCAAGACCCAGTTCAAATGGCTATACCTTTAAGTTCCCAAGCAGAATTAACTGCAACCTTATCTTTTTTCTTATAGTGTGTTAAATGTGTATATACCTCCATGAAGCTCCATTATAGTTACACATTGTTCTTCCTTATTATAGATGAGCATTAAAAGAGTGGGTTCTGGGCTTCCCCAGTGGCGCAGTGGTTGAGAGTCCACCTGCCGATGCAGGGGACACAGGTTCGTGCCCCGGTCTGGGAAGATCCCACATGCCACGGAGCGTCTGGGCCCGTGAGCCAGGGCCGCTGGGCCTGCGCGTCCGGAGCCTGTGCTCCGCAATGGGAGAGGCCACAACAGTGAGAGGCCCGCGTACCGCAAAAAAAAAAAAAAAAAAAATAGAGTGGGTTCTATGTCATATTAAGTTCTGTATCCTCATGACCTACCCCCGTAACTGGAGCATACTTTGTGCTCAGTAAAGATTTTTCAAATTATATTATCTTTATTATTCTTTCATTTTTTATTTACAAAAATTTAGCTCCATTGATTAGTTGTGCAAAGACTATGAATTACAAGCTAAGCTACTTGACATAAGAGAAATGTTCTTCCATAAAGCATTTTTCTTTTGAGACTGTAATGCTTTCAACTGAAATATCAGTGATCATTTGCATAGTATGCCAAAGGCTTCAGATAAAAGGTAAATAAAATATTCAGTGACATAATTTCCAGGGGATAATATTTACCTTATGTTAAGAAAGCTACTGAGGTCTTGGCAGTGATAAAGAAAAAAATTAAACCCAAAACTCTCCATCCAGATGAGGAAAGCATAACAAGGACAAATTTGAGCATGATTTAGTTAATGCATGAGATAAAATTTCTTTTGCTGTATATAAGCAGTGGGACTAGACAGTTGGAAAGAGAAATTAAATATATCCTTGGGGCTAGAAATGGATTTGGGACAGTAGCTTCTAAATCAATTGCTAGAAGAAGGACCAAGGTTAAGTAGCAGGTCAAGAGACAATGTTATTGGCAAAATTTTAGCATTGTTGTAGGCCAAGAAAAGGTCGATATCTTAAGAAGTGTGGTTTTCCAGCAAGACCTAGAGGTTAGCAGCAAATAAAGTCTGGAAGCAGGACTCTTGGTAGAACTCCAGTTCTTGGGAAGGATGGATAATATGTAGCATCTGTCCAAAGCACTCTTGTCTTCTGTCAACCTCAATCTATTCTTTATCCAAAAGCCAGTGTGTTATTTCTTTTTTAAAAAAATAAATTTATTTATTTTTGGCTGTGTTGGGTCTTTGTTGCTGCATGCGGGCTTTCTCTAGTTGTGGTGAGCGGGGGCTACTCTTCATTGTGGTGCACTGTCTTCTCATTGCAGTGGCTTCTCTTGTTGCAGAGCACAGGCTCTATGTGCATGGGCTCAGTAGTTGTGGCTTGTGGGCTCTAGAGCGCAGGCTCAGTAGTTGTGGCACATGGGCTTAGTTGCTCTGTGGCATGCGGGATCTTCCCGGATCAGGGCTCGAACCCATGTCCCCTGCATTGGTAGGCGGATTCTTATCCACTGCACCACCAGGGATACCCCAGCATTCTATTTCTAAAGTGCAACTCCGGTCCTGTCACCCCGGACCTCCTGCCTAAAATCCTTTAATGATCCCCTGTTGTCCAAAAGATAAAGTCTAAGCTTCTTAACATGGCACACAAGACTCTTCATTAATTGACCTCTGCTTATTACCTTTCCAGCATCATTGCCATTTCCTGCCCCATACTTTATACTCCACTCACAGAGAACTACTGTAAGTTCTTTGATATCAAAATGCTTTGGGTTCAAGTGATTGCAATTGAATTCAAACTGGCTTCAGTAAAAAGAAGAATTTGTTGACTCCAAAATTTAAGAGGATCAGACATCCAGTCCTTGGAGAGGGTAGGGATGCTGCTATATGCCTGACCAACACTTGGTACTTAAGACGTGAACACCACCAGAGCTCTTTTGAACCTCTCTTAACTTTGCTTTTGTCTATTTATTAGATCCATTCTCTCTTAACACTAGTTGTAGGGGATTGAATACTGTCTGTCCCCTTTCCCCCCCAAATTCATGTCCACCCAGAAGCTCAGAATGTGACCTTATTTAGAACTAGTGTCTTTGCTGATATAATTAAGATGAAACCATACTGGATGAGTGTGGGCCCTAACTCCAGTAACCAGTGTCCTTCTAAGAAGAGGAGAGGATGCACAGATGTCCACAGAGGAGAAGGCCATGTGAAGATGGAGGGAGAGATTGAAGTGATGCTGCCACAAGCCAGGAACACCAAGGTTTGCTGAAAGCCACCAGAAGCTAAAAGAAGCAAGGAAAGAGTCTTTCCTACAGCCTGTGGAAGGAGCATAGCACTGCTGACACCTTGATTATGGACTTCTGGCCTCCAGAACTGTGAGAGAATAAACTTCTGTGATTTGAAGCCACTGGTTTGTGGTAATCAGCTCTCCCTGGGCAACTAATACACTAACCAACCTATTTAATGCTGCAACATTACCACATTCCCTTGACTCTGCTTTTCCCATACTGCTTTCTTTTCCTATTACTTACGACCTACTGATTTTTTTCATTGAAGTGTAGTTGATTTACAATCTTGTATTAATTTCTGCTGTACAGCAAAGTGATTCAGTTATATATTTTTTTCATATTATTTTCCATTATGGTTTATCACAGGATATTGAATATAGTTCCCTGTGCTCTACAGTAGGACCCTGTTGTTTATCCATTCTATACATAATAGTTTGCATCTGCTAACCCCAAACTCCCAATCCATACCTCCCCCAACCCCCGGGAACCAAAAGACTATTCTCTATGTCTGTGAGTCTGTTTCGTAGTTTCATTTGTGTTATATTTTAGATTCCACATATAAGTGATATCATAGGGTATTTGTCTTTCTCTTTCTGACTTACTTCACTTAGTATGATCATCTCTAAGTCCATCCATGTTACTGCAAATGATATTATTTCATTCTTTTTTATGGCTGAGTAGTATTCCATGGTATATATGAACCACATCTTCTTTATCCATTCATCCATCGATGGGCATTAGATTGTTTCCATGTCTTGGCTACTGTGAATAGTGCTGCTATGAACATAGGGGTGCATGCATCTTTTTGAATTGTGGTTTTGTCTGGATATATGCCCAGGAGTGGGATTGCTGGATCATATGGCAACTCAATTTTTAGTTTTTTGAGGAACCTCCATACTGTTTTCCATAGTGGCTGCACCAACTTACATTCACACCAGCAGTGTAGGACTCCACACCCTCTCCAGCGTTTGTTATTTGTAGACTTTTCAATGATGGCCATTCTGACCGGTGTGAGGTGATACCTCATTGTAGTTTCGATTTGCATTTCTCTAATAATTAGTGATGTGGAGCATCTTTTCATGTGCCTACCAACCATCTGTATGTCTTCTTTGGAGTGATATCTATTTAGGTCTTTTGCCCATTTTTCGATTGGGTTGTTTGTTTTTTTGTTGTTGAACTGTATGAGCTGTTTGTATATTTTGGAAATTAAGCCCTTGTCAGTTGCATCATTTGCAAATATTTTCTCCCAGTCTGTAGGCTGTCTTTCATTTTGTTTATGCTTTCCTTTGCTGTACAAAAGCTTGTAAGTTCAATTACGTCCCATTTTTTTACTTTTGCTTTTATTTCTATTGCCTTGGGAGAATGACCTAAGAAAACATTGGTGCAATTTATATGACCTACTGATTTTTTACTATAGGTCATCGATTCCAAGATGCAATGCTTTTTTCACATTTTACCATTTCTGAAACTGTAATGCATTGTGCAAACAATGGCCTTTCATATTTACTTACCAATGATTTTTTGTTTCTTTTTTAGTGGTATATAAAAGACTGGTATGCCTTACAACCAATGGCATCTTAGATGCAATGAAATATGGTTAATTTTATCCATTATTTATGTTGTTTATTGTCTGTTTCCCTCAACCCCACCCAACCTACCCAGGTACTACATGAGAGCAAGGATCTTTGATTTGTTCACTACTCTATCCTCAGCACCTAGACCAATGTCTGGACTAGAATAGGTACTGAATGCATGAATTGATAGTATATTCTCAGCAAATATTTGGTGAACTGAAGTATATTCCTAGGCATTGAGAAACAGCCACTTGACCATCTCTTACTTTTGAAAGAACCCCTGGAAAAAGGTTGAACTCTTTTCTTTCTAATTATTCTGAACTTGCTCTTATTTTTTATATTGATAATATAACGTTAATAATGATAACTTGCAATTATTTAGCACTTTGAAAGTTTAAACCTTCCTCATCATTGTCACCTTTGATAAAATTTGCCTGATTTGCAGGACTGTGAAGTTAATTATTTTCATTTTAAAGATGAGTAAACTGAGGTTCAGAGGGCCAAAGCATTTGTCTAAAGTCAACTGAATAGTAATCCATGGGCCACCAGGAATTTCCTCATGCTCTTCTTCCTAGTCCAGAGCTCTGTTTGGGGTCCTCCTCTCTGTAAATGCTATCTATAATTTATCACATATAGGACTTCAGGAACCCATGCAGATTTTCCTGATTTGCTGGGAATTTTTAGAATATAAAAGAGAAATCAGAGGAACAGATGGCAGTGAGTTATATATAGCAACACATTCTAAAATGGCATAAGTAATCTACACTTCAAATATATATTAGTGGAGACAGATAAGTTAATGAGATGTGGATATAGTTATGTACATATGTAGTGTGTATAATATTATAAATATATCAGCAAGATAGACACCTTGGTAAGGGTATTTCTGTATCCTTCCTGGGAGTTCATTCATTCACAAAAATTGAGATATATATTGGGTTTTAGATCTTTACCCTTGCTATGAAAAAAACATACTACTGTTGACAGCAGTTCTCATTATTTTCAAATGTAGTATACAATGTATACTAAAATATGTCAGGAATTCTTACAATGTATTTTAATCAAAAATTGAGTGGATGTGAAGAAAGCTGGCATGTAAAACCATAACACACAGTGATTATCACGCAAATCAAAATTGCTTTTGATTTTGGAGCGTAAATTTGAGTTATGTTGTATTCTGGGAGTCTACTTGGAAAGACAAAGTGAGAGAGCCGGGAAACTACTTTGGGCTCACTCCTTGCCTGGGCACAGATTTTTAACTCTGCTGGATTCTTCAGTTGCGTGCCTTTTCTAGGCACAATATCTAAGACGGTTGAGTATGCAGAGTTGCACTGGGCCAGGGTTTGGTTGATATGATATTTTATCCTGTGTCAAAAGCAATGGGGTTTTTATTAATGCTTCACTAAGAAATGGCGAAGTAAGAGAGGCAAAAACAAAGTTGATTAATACTATCCATAAGATCACTGTTAAGAAGTCCTCAGTCTCACACTGAGGATTTCCGCAATACAGGCCCCGCCTACCCTCCCATTTCCATCACGTATTACCCCTCCTCCTATCATAGGTCAAACTACACTAAGTGTATTTTTCTTCAAATTTTTCTCATGCACAAGACTTTAATTACATCCTCTAGCTGCATTGCTTATTGAGAAACTTACATGGCTTTCTTCTTCCTCTTCAACTTAAAGTAACCTGGTTATTAGGGGCCCAGACAATGGAGTCAGACTAAACAGAGTTTAAATCATAGCTCTCTCACCTGTTTTCTGTGTAGACACATTACTAAATTTTTCTGACCATCGGTTCCTTCATCTGTAAAATACAATAATGTAATATGTGTCTTATATAGTCAGAAGTACAGGAAATAATGCACATGTAGCATATGGCACTAGGTTCTAAGAAATAACTATACATATATACATTTATGAATGTATGCATGTGTCTGTATATGTATGAGTATATATATTTAGATATATGTATATATTCCAAAGGAATCAAGTGGCGTGAAGGCTTATCCAAGCTAGTTCAGGGTTCATGTAAAAGCACTTTTGGTCTGCCTATGACCTCACTCTTTTTCATGTTTTTTATTTTTATTTTTTCTGTAAGTAAATGATCAGAATTGTAGCTTCCTGGGGCTGCTGTAACAAAGTTCACCCCTATGAACTGGGTGGCTTAAACAAACAAAAATTTATCATTTCATGGTTCTGGAGTCTAGAAGTCTAAAACTGAGGTGTGAGCAGGGTTGTTTCCATCCAAGGGGGGTGTAGGGAAGGATCTGGTTCAGGTCCCCCTCCTTGTCTTGTAGGTGGCTGTCTTCTCCCTGTATCTTCACATCATCTTCCCTCTGTACATGTCTGTCTCTGTCCACAAATTTCCCTTTTTTTAAGGACACAGTTGTATTGGATTAACTTGATTACAATCTGCAAAGACCCTATTTTCTTTCCTAACAAGGCCACATTCAGAGGTACTGGGGATTAGGACTTGATCACCTTTTGGGAGGGACAAAATCCAACCCATTGCAAGAGTTAAGACAGTGAAAATGGGGCTGGGGGCAAAAAAGGACAGTGGGGTCCAGCACAACAGCTCTGGAGCCTAAACTCAGAAAGTAGTGGGGCCAGCCTGCCAGAGTTCTCTGCTCACACGTTGAATAGAGAGGACCGGCTGACCGTAATTTGTGAAACACTCAAATATCCCAGGTCATTTCTAACGTTTGAAGGAGTCTCGTTGTTTCTGTAAGTGTGTCTGTGTTAAATGAAAATCATTTCCATGCAATTATATAACATTAGCCTTAATATGTAAACTTTGAATGAGAAATTTCTCTAGGAAGTACAAGGCCCTGCTTTGGGGGTTAAATTATGATTCAATACGATTCAAATGAAGTATTCTTACTTTCATAGAAATAATAATGCACATAAAGAAATCACTTTGAATTGATTGTCCATTTCTCCTACCTAAAAAAGATAGAAGATATGCATTTGCTCCAGAAACGGGGCTCATTGGGAAGCTACTTGAAAGGCTTCCATACCAGTGTATTTGGTGAGAAACTCAGAAAGATATTTTATTTTAATTAAATCGCAGCGTTAATATTTCTTCCTATTACTAGATCTGCTAGATCTGGTCTACTAGTCTGGAATGCTAAATAAGCCTTTAGGAAAGGTGCCTACTGTACACAGAATGCATCTAAGAGGATATGATCTTACAGCCCTGGATGTCCTTACATGTAGACACACTTCAACAGGGTTAATATTAATTACTATTCATTTAAGCTTGGTTGCTGACCCAACTTATATCCCAGGAGATGTTTCCCTCCAGTTAGGTAAGAGTGGTCAGATTTCTGGCTCTGAAATCCAGTATATTTAGCTTGTCATCTTCTTTCTTTCTTTGCCATATTGCTCTGCTCCACCCTACCATCTGCCACCCCACACCCCACCCCCCACCTTCAAAAAGTATGTCTCCATAAGTTCAGAAAAAAGAGAAAAGAATTAAGGAAAATGTGACCTGTTTTTTCCTTGCAAGGTCACATGTTTAAATGTAATATCCTGTTAAAAAGAAAAATGATACCTCTTATGTGATTAAAGCAAGCACAGTCCTCTGCTCTGGTTCCATCTATTTCCTCTTTAACAAATGTCAGCGTCTTGGCTGAGTGTCTAAGTACCTGAGTCATAATTCCCAATGTTTTATTCGCTATGTTATCTGTAATCTCTCTCATCTCCAGATCAGATTATACATGATAAATAAGTTTCATGTTATTTTCCTCTTGTAGGAGGGCTCCAGAATCTCTAGGACCCAGACTTTGCTTTCTGAATGACAGCGTATATGGGCAGATACCTTTCGCATGTCAGTTTCACCTGTTCCCTGACCTAGGTCCTTTTCTGTGTATTCAAACCACAAAATAATGTTACCTAATTTCTCAGCTAAACATTGTCCTGATCAATTTTTTTTCTTTCATTCAGGACCAGGAGCTAACAGTAGCTATGGGTGAGAATGAAAAGCGGTGTTCCACACAATATGAAAATGCCCGAGAGTATCTGGAGCATATTGGAGCAATTCTTCACTCTTACATCAGTGTATATTTTACTAAACATTTACTATTTACAAAACACTCTGTGGGATACAGGCAGGCATAAAGCATAGTCCTTTCCTTCAAGGAACTGCAGGTCAATAATGGAGTCCATGGGATATAAACAAATATAAGGCAGAATGCAGTAAATGCTATAATTTACATCCAAACAATGTCCTGTAGGAATAATAATGCATTCTGATTATAGGGATAGCTTCTAAGGTGTATGATATTTGACTTGATTTCAGAAAGCTGAGTAGGATTTTGACAAATCTTTCTTTGATAAAGAACCCACCAGGCTGAAGGCTGTCATTCCTAGGAATGTAGAAGTGTTGAAAACGTGAGAAAAGGCAAGTGACTGATGAGGAACTGGGCATCTAAATATGCTTTTCAATATTTTCAAAATATTTTCTTTCTTTCTGGGAGCTTCTTTATTGTCTAGGTTAATTAAAAGCCATTCATAGTACTGCTTCTGGATTCTCATACTGACCTGAGCTACAGAGAGAGCACATTTCTTCATTGGTAAACACGAATGATAATTCACAGCAAGGGTTTGAGCAAGATCAAATGAGAGAGTATAGGTGGAAGGGTTTGCCTTCACTGATTCTGCTTTTTTCACTTATTGAGTTTGTAATTATATCTTTGTTTTATTTTTGTCTCTCCCAGTGGATTGTAAATTCAGTGAGAATCTGTCTTGTTTATCATTTTATCCCAGTATGCAGCACAATATCTAATGGGATGTGTGTGCTTAATAAGTATTTTTGAATGGATAACAAATAAAAGGAGGAGGTAAGGACTTTAAATTCCCCTACAGACATGTCATATGGCTGGTATTAATGTGTTAGATCCTTGACCTTTACCTATTTGTGACCATAAAAGCAATTATAAAGGCCTAAGCCTATTTGTGAATCAATCCCATGGTCTTGACCTCAATTAGTACTACTTCCTCCATATAGTAAACATTCCTTATTAAAAGTGAAATATGCACCCAAAACTTGGTGTTGCCCAGAATTTGGAGAAATAAATATCAGGGCTAGCAAAAGCCTTCGGTTTCTTCTACTGCAATCTCAACTTTTTACAGTTGAGAAAAATGAAGATCAGAGAGGGAAGGGACTTGACCAATTCTGACAATATAAAAGCAAAGCCAGGGCTAAAACCCTGGCCCCGATTCAAGTCCAGTCCTCATTCCAGACAAGATGTTGATTTTCCCACTTTTACCAAACTAGGCCAGAATATTTAATGTGCTATGACTGGTTTTCCTCACAGGCTATAGTTTAAAGGATAAAGTTTAGCAAATCATGTTCAGTGAGTATCCAAACCATGATCTTCAGGGACATTTCTTTGTTTCAATGCTGTTTCACCATTTCGTTGGGAAATTGATTAGATGAATTAATCAGTGTCATTATTATTCGGGATATTCCACAGGCAGTAAATAGCTTTCTTTGTGAACTGGCATGTTAGGGAATGCCGTCAAAAATGGTCTAATATAACAATTTCATTAACCAGAAATGCTAGAGTGACAAACTCTATAGAGTGGCAGACAGCTATTCATTGCCTGTAACTACCTTCCAGGAGTGCCAAAGGCATCTGAGTCTGCTATGGAAGCCATCCCCAACCTTTCTGGCTCCAGGAACCAGTTTCATGGAAGACAGTTTTTCCACAGACCAGGAGTTGGGGTGTGTGTGTGGTGGTTCAGGTGGTAATGCAAGCGATGGGGAGCGGCAGATGAAGCTTCGCTTGCTCACCCGCCGCTCACTTCCTGCTGTGCGGCCTGGTTCCTAACAGGCCGAGGACTGGTACTGGTCCGTGGCCCGGAGATTGGGGATCCCTGTGCTATGGGACATAGCTTAAATTAGAAAATTTTCTTTTCCTTGAAAACTAATATCAAGGGAGTAGCCAATTTGAAAAGCAAAATCAAACCAGACAACAACAAATAAATAATGAATATAAACACATAGCTTATTTGAGGAAGATTGTAGTATCATCATCTATTGAGAATTTATCATACACTATGAACTGTTCTGATTCCTTTTTTGTATCTTCTATTTTAATCCTCACAGTAGTCCTATAATTATTTTTTTTATAAATTTATTTTTGGCTGCATTGGGTTTTGTTGCAGCACGCGGCCTTTCTCTTATTGCGGTGAATGGGGGCTACCCTTTCATTGTGGTGTGCGGGCTTCTCATTATGGTGGCTTCTCTTGTTGTGGAGCACAGGCTGTAGGTGCACAGGCTTCAGTAGTTGCAGCATGCGGGATCTTCCCAGACCAGGGATCAAACCTCTGTCCCCTGCATTGGCAGGCAGATTCTCAACCACTGTGCCACCAGGGAAGTCCCTATAATTATTTTTATCCTAATTTTTCAAATGAGGAAACCAAGGCATTCACAGGTTCAGCAAATTTCCCAAGTTCATACATCTAATAAATGGTGGAAGTTATTTGGACCAAGTCCTTTTGATTCTTAGACTCTATAATATTTTGTTATATTGGGTTAAAATACAGGTAAGATGGAGCCAGTTTTGAGAAATCCTTGAAGGCCTGGCTGCACGAATATTTGGAATAATAAATAAGGCTTTGTAGGGGACTTCCTTGGTGGCCCAGTGGTTAAGAATCCGCCTGCCAATGCAGGGGACACAGGTTCGAGCCCTGGTCTGGGAAGATCCCACATGCCACGAAGCAACTAAGCCTGTGCACCACAACTACTGAGCCTGCGCTCTAGAGCCCATGAGCCACAACTACTGAGCCCGTGTGCTGCAACTACTGAAGCCCACGCACCTGGAGCCCATGCTCCGCAACAAGAGAAGCCATCACAATGAGAAGCCCACGCACCACAACAAAGAGTAACCCCCACTCACTGCAACTAGAGAAAGCCTGCACGCAGCAACGAAGACCCAATGCAGTCAAAAATAAATAAAATTAATTAATTAAAAAAAAGCCGGCTTTGTAGATTCTTGAGCAGAGTAGTGGATGCTTAAATGGACAGGTTATAATTAATTTGACAAGCAAATGCAAGGTAGAATAAGCAGAGCCATGAAGCAGGGAGAACCAGTGTGAAGAGGGCTGAGGCTGGAGAAGTGGTAACAGTATCAGACATGTTCTAAGACAGAGACTAGAAAGAACTAACAGGACTGGGTGATTAATGGAGTGTGGGAAGGGAAAATTGAGAAAAAAGCCAAAGATGAATCACAAGTTTCAATCCTCAGAAGCAAGAATGGCAAGCTGGAGAAGGGAGCATCTTGGATGGAGAGTGAGAATTGGGGGCTGAGTATTTTTTGGAATTGTTCAGTTGAGTGAAAACCAGGATTCATGTAATAGAAAACAAGGATTCATCCAAAGAAGACATACAGAAATATGATGGGGTCCTGACTGCACAGAACAGATGACATCACTGTTTTCTTCTATCCATTTTAACTACTCGCCTGTAATAACTGGATTCAACACAAGGTTTTGAGCTTCCTTTGAAAGACCTGCATTTCTATCAACAGACAAATGGATAAAGAAGATGTGGTACATATATACAATGGAATATTAGCCATAAAAAGGAATGAAACTGGGTCATTTGTAGAGATGTGGATGGATCTAGAGACTGCCATACAGACTGAAGTAAGTCAGAAAGAGAGAAACAAATATCGTATATTAACACGTGTATGTGGGATGTAGAAAAATGGTACAGATGAACTGGTTTGCAAGGCAGAAATAGAGACACAGATGTAGAGAACAAACGTATGGACACCAAGGGGAGAAAGCGTTGGGGAGCATGGGGGATGAACTGGGAGATTGGGATTGACATATATACACTAATATGTATAAAACAGATAACTAATAAGAACCTGCTGTGTAAAAAATAATTAAATTAAGAAAATTTAAAAAAACAGGATTCATGTAATAGCCATTTGTCTGGCCAACATTTTGACCTGTCAAGGCCTGCTGCCACGTTTTGAAGCCTATTTTGAAGTGACAATAAAAATCAAGGTCCTTTATTTAGGCAGTGAAAGATGTCTCTACCTCATATTATTTCCTCTTGGCCAGCTGGCCAGGCTAGGTGTTACACACAAGTGAATGCCACCCACAGAGTGGGTCAAGAAGGGTGGTGCCAAATTGCCCTTCACCCCCCAACTCTCCCCTCACCAGTGTGCTAGGCTTTTTAATATTTAAGCGCCTTCCAGTATTCAGTAAACTTTTGACTGTGGTTTATATTCATATGGCTGGGGCAAACCCAAACATACAAAGATCAAACACACACAGAGGCCTGTAGACAGTACAGAAGACATCAAACAAAGGTTATGGTCAGAGAAATAGTGATGAATATCCCTAACAGAAGGTCGCAGAAGGATTGCCAAATGAGTATGTACATAGGAAAAATATCAGGTCAAAAGAAAGTAGGATCAAGAGTAAACCACAAGCATGGGAGAAAATATTTCCAAACGATGTGACTGACAAGGGATTAATCTCCAAAGTTTACAAACAGCTCATACAGCTCAATATCAAAACAACAAACAACCCAATCAAAAAATGGGCAGAAGACCTAAATAGACATTTCTCCAAAGAAGATATACAGATTGCCAACAAACATATGAAAGGATGCTCAATATCACTAATCATTAGAGAAATGCAAATCAAAACTACAATGAGATATCATCTCACAGCAGTCAGAATGGCCATCATCAAAAAATCTAGAAACAATAAATGCTGGAGAGGGTGTGGAGAAAGGGGAACCCTCTTGCACTGTTGGTGGGAATGTAAATTGATACAGCCACTATGGAGAACAGTATGGAGATTCCTTAAAAAACTAAAAATAGAGCTACTATATGATCCAGCAATCCCACTACTGGGCATATATCCGGAGAAAACCACAATTTGAAAAGATACACGCACCCCAGTGTTCACTGCAGCACTATTTACAATAGCCAGGACATGGAAGCAACCTAAATGTCCAAAAACAGATGAGTGGATAAAGAATATGTGGTACAAATATACAATGGAATATTACTCAGCCATTGAAAAGGATGAAATAATGCCATTTGCAGCAACATGGATGGACCTGGAGATTATCATACTAAGTGAAGTAAGTCAGAGAAAGACAAATATCATGATATCACTTATATGTGTAATCTTTTTTTTTTTTTTTTTTTTTTTTTTTTGCGGTATGCGGGCCTCTCACTGTTGTGGCCTCTCCCGTTGCGGAGCACAGGCTCCGGATGCGCAGGCCCAGCGGCCATGGCTCACGGGCCCAGCCGCTCCGCGGCATATGGGATCCTCCCAGACCGGGGCATGAACTCGTATCCCCTGCATTGGCAGGCGGACTCTCAACCACTGCGCCACCAGGGAGGCCCTATATGTGTAATCTTAAAAAAAATGATACAAATGAACTTATTTACAAAACAGAAACAGACTCACAGACATAGAAAACAAACTTATGGTTACCAAACGGGAAAGGTGGGAGGGATAAATTGGGAGTTTGAGATTGGCCTAAACGCAATGCTATATTTAAAATAGATAGCCAACAAGGACCTACTGTATAGCACAGGGAACTCTGCTCAATATTCTGTAACAACATAAATGGGAAAAAAATTTGTAAAAGGACACATGTATATGCAAAACTGCATCACTTTGCTATACACCTGAAACTTACACAACATTTCAATCAACTATACTCTAATATAAAACAAAAATTAAAAAAAAGTAAGTCACAAGCAGTCCAGGGCCAAAGCTGCATCCAAAATGCAAAACTTGGGCATTCACTTTTATATTATGATGGCTGCAGGGTGAAATGACTTGGATTTAATGACCTAGGAATCATGCAGCACTACACAGAATGAGACATTTTCTCCTGTAAGAATACTCACGAAGCAGGTTCAGACCCCTTAGCTTATATGTAGTAATAATATTCTTCCTGGTGGGATGGATTCAAATTTCTTTCACATCTCATGTTTCTTTTTTTTTTATTTAATTTATTTATTTTTATACAGCAGGTTCTTATTAGTTATCTATTTTATACATATTAAGTGTGTATATGTCAATCCCATCTCATGTTTCTTTTAAACACTTTCATCTAAGCAATTTTAAAGTAATTTGGAAAGAAAATTAAACAAATGGTATATATTCACTTGTAACTATACAAAGTTAAAGCTCGGGCTTCCCTGGTGGCACAGTGGTTGAGAGTCTGCCTGCTATTGCAGGGGACACGGGTTTGAGCCCTGGTCTGGGAGGATCCCACATGCTGCGGAGCAACTGGGCCCTTGAGCCACAACTGCTGAGCCTGCGCGTCTGGAGCCTGTGCTCCGCAACAAGAGAGGCCACGATAGTGAGAGGCCCGCGCACTGTGATGAAGAGTGGCCCCTACTTGCCACAGCTGGAGAAAGCCCTCACACAGAAACGAAGATCCAACACAGCCAAAAATTTTTTAAAAATAAAAATAAAAAAAGTTAAAGCTCCCACAAAAGCAAACACTAACCAAAATGTTCAGAGTAGATGTCACATAGGCTCAAGGATCGCTTACAGTAACGTGACATCCCATTGAGTTGCAAGGCGGAAGACAGCATATGCTGGTGTTACCAGCATCAAGCACAGTACCTGGTCTATAGTAGGACCTCATTAAATATTTGTTGAATGAAGGAGAGAAAGATATTGCTCCGATGAAATAGCCAAAGAAGTCTGAGATCCATCTGATTCTTCTTTTCTCATCTAGTCTACAAATACAGAAAAACACCTGCTCTGTGCCAGAAACCACACTATGAACAACATCATTATACCCTGTCTTCATGGAGTTTATATTCTAATACAACAGACATGAAAATCAATAAGCAAAATGAAATAATTACAATTTTTAGAAGTATTAGAAGAAAATCAGTAGGGTGCTAATAACAAAGAAAAGCAGGCAGCCTGTTTAAATAGCAGGGTCAGAAGAGGGCCACTCTGAAAAAGTAGCATTTACTCTTGAAACCTAAAATATGAGAGTGAATCAGTCATGTGAGGAGATAAAGTTAGATAATTCCAAACAGAGGAAGCAGTGAGCACAAAAACCCGGAGCAGCTGGAAAGAGTTCAATATGAGAAAAGAACTGACAAAAAGCCTTTGTAGGTAACTTTTTTCCTATCTCCTCAACCCTTTTTCTTAGGGTCCTAAAATTTTACTTAAATAGGCCTAGGTATTCTTTTTAAATGTTTGTTCACTGTTGTGAATTTTAAGACACTTAGTCTTTTCAATCCAATTATTTACAAAATATTTTTCATCATTCCCTGCCTTCCATAATCTCAATTTTCTATTTTGTGTATTTTAATTTTTTTTATAAAAAGGGAAAAATCACTTTTATTTTTACTCTTCAGGGATGACCATTGTTAACATGTTGATATTTAATCTTCTAGTTGCATAGAAATATATTATGAAAATTTTGAGTATTCTCCTTTCAAGTATTTTGGAACTTCTGCATCTGTTTTCTGTGTCCGTTAGTTATTCTCCCATATTTTTCATCACTTGTCTTATGCAGTGGGTTCAGAAATGACATTAAACTTGATAGTTTATCATCAATTATATCTTCAGTAGTGATCACTCATGATTTATTTCATCTACAGACTTATTTTTAATGATTTATTACTTTTTATTGTAGTAAGAATATTTAACATGAGATCTACCACCTTAAATTGTAAGCATACAATACAGCACTGTTATCTATAGGCGCGATTTTGTACAGCAGAACTCAAAAATTTATTCATCTCATATAACTGAATTTTATACCCTTTGAAGAGCAACTCCTCTTTCCCCCACCTCCTGGCCCCTGGAATCACCGTTATATTATTTGCTTCAATAGTTTCACTATTTTAGGTAATTCATGTAAGTAGAATCATACAATATTTGTCCTGTGACTGGGTTATTTCATTTAGCACAGTGTCCTCCAGGTTCATTCATGTTGTCCCATATGGTAGGATTTCCTTCTTTCTAAAGGCTGGATAATATTACATTGTATGTATATGCCACATTTTTTTTAATCCGTTCATCCGCTGATGGAAATTTAGGTTTCCATGTCTTGGCTATTGTAAGTAATGCTGCAGTGAATATGGGAGTGCAGATATCTCTTCAATATACTGATTTCAGTTCTTTTAAGATAAAAACCTAGAAGTGGGATTACTGGATCATATGATAGACCTATTTTTAATTATTGTTGAGGAACCTCCATACTGTTTTTCATAGCAGCCACACCATTTTGCATTCCCACCAACAATGTGCAAGGGTTCCAGTTGCTTCACATTTTCACCAATGTTTGTTGTTGTTGTTTTGAAAATAGCCATCTTGACAGGTGTGGGGATATCTCATGGTGGTTTTGATTTGCATTTCCCTGATGTTCGGTGACGTTGAGCACGTTTTCATATACCTGATGGCCATATGTATGATGGCCATATTCTTTGAAGAAATATCTATTTAAGTCCTTTGCCCATTTCGAAATTCAGATATGTGCTTTTTTGCTACTGAGTTGTAGGAATTCCTTATATATTTTGGATATTAGCCCTTAACAGATATGATTCACAAATATTTTCTCCCATTCTATAGGTTGCCTTTTTTCTCTATTTTCTTTGCTGTTTAGAAGAACCATTTTAGTTTGATGTAGTCCCACTTGTCTATTATGCTTTTGTTGCCTGTGCTTTTGGTGTCACATGGTCAGACTCCTTCTGTTCCCAGTGAGAAGGTGGGATCTGAGTTTTTCTCCTGCTTGCTTTGTACTGAACCAGGGAGGGGCTCTGGTGACTGCTTCTGTGTTAGTTCAAACGTTCATCTTTATTTTTATAGGCCCCCAGGGGTTTGGAGCATGACAGGTCCTGTCAGTGCTCTGAGACAAGTAAGACAGAAGCCAGTCTCTTGGACATCCCCTGGAAAAGGTGAAATGTTTGCTGTGTAGTCCAACCTTTCCTTCCCCCAGGAGAAGCTGGGAGTTGGGGCTTTCCTTATGATCACAGGCCTCTGTGCTGGTCGTGGGGATTATGGTGAGGGGATGTCCCTAATGTTCCTTCTGGCTTCCTTATGGCTAGTTTTGCAGTCACTGTGGGTGCAGGGGCCTCTCAATTCTTTCCTCAATTTCTCAGTAAATGACTTTATCCATGTTTTGTTGTTGAACTGCTGTGTTTGTGGGAGAAAAGAGCATCCAAGTCTTCTAATTCTGCCATCTTGCTGACATCACATTCTAAATTCTTTTTTTTCTTTCTTTTTTAACATCTTTATTGGAGTATAGTTGCTTTACAATGTTGTGTTAGTTTCTGCTGTATAACAAAGTGAATCAGCTAGACATATACATATATCCCCATATCCCCTCCCTTTGGCATCTCCCTCCCACCCTCCTTACCCCACCCCTCTAGGTGGTCACAAAGCACCAAGCTGATCTCCCTGTGCTATGTGGCTGCTTCCCACTAGCTATCTATTTTACATTTGGTAGTCTATATATGTCAATACTACTCTCTCACTTCATCCCAGCTGACCCTTCCCCCTCCCTGTGTCCTCAAGTCCATTCTTTATGTCTGCATCTTTATTCCTGTCCTACCCCTAGGTTCCTGAAAACCATTTTTTTTTTTAGATTCCATATATATGTGTTAGCATATGGTATTTGATTTTCTCTTTCTGACTTACTTCACTCTGTAAAGAGTCTGTAGGTCCATCCATGTCTCTACAAATGACCCAGTTTTGTTCCTTTTTATAGCTGAGTAATATTCCATTGTATATATGTACCACATCTTTTTTATCCATTTGTCTGTCAATGGACATTTAGGTTGCTTCCATGACCTAGCTATTGTAAATAGTGCTGCAATGAACATTGGGGTGCATGTGTCTTTTTAAATTATGGTTTTCTCAGGGTATATGCACAGTAGTGGTATTGCTGGGTCATATGGTAGTTCTATTTGTAGTTTTTTTAAGGAACCTCCATACTGTTCTCCATAGTGGCTGTATCAATTTACATTCCCACCAACAGTGTAGGAGGGTTTCCTTTTCTCCACACCCTCTCCAGCATTTACTCTTTGTAGATTTTTTGGTGATGGCCATTCTGACTGGTGTGAGGTGATACCTCATTGTAGTTTTGATTTACATTTCTCTAATGATTAGTGGTGTTGAGCATCCTTTCATGTGTTTGTTGGCAATCTGTATATCTTCTTTGGAGAAATGTCTATTTAGGTCTTCTGCCCATTTTTGGATAAATTCTTTTTTTATAGCAATTTGTTATTTTTTTTACATGTAATAGTCCTTGAATCTCCCAAGGATGTTAATTTCACATACTTCACAGATTGTCTGATATTTCTTTTCAAAATGGTAATAATTACAAACATTTTAAAAAAGTAATTCCATGCCACGCTCTATTCTGAGCAGTTAATATGTTTTAACTGCTTTAACCTCCTCACAATGATTTCTTCATGGGTTAGTAGTTTTTGTTGAGATTGCTTCCTCTGTTGGCAATGATTTTAATCAAATATTTGGTGATTCATTGTTGCATCCATATTTATACTTAGGGACTAAACTGAATATCATTCAGAAAACCAAACCCTAGTTAAATCCACATTTCACTATAACTTAGGGGCTTAGTGTGCTTGGAACACTACAACATACCATACCATTGGTTCTCACCTTACATGTATGGTGCTGAGCTCAGGTGGACCCTCAGCAGGGTCTGACTAAATTAATTTATTCTGACCTAGTTAATTTATTCTCCCACTCTCTGAGGCAACTGTTATACCCATTCTCTACTTTCTTCAAACTTCTTTCACACTCTTTCCCATTACCACTCTTTGTTGATGGCCATGGTTTCTATTTCACTGAGCCAATAGAAACAGTCAGAATGAGGGTGTGCATGTTCCTTAGATATCAGCATCTGTACCTACATCCTCACTAGTCTCCATGGATGAACTCTCTCCTTTCTAAGGCTAACTTAGATGCCGAATATCAACCCTCTTGCCCATGTAAGGGCTTCTCTCCTGCAATAATATCCTTTCTTTTATGTCTCATCAATTTTCCCCCTCTATTGAAACATTCTAATGACTAAGTCAGCATTCCCTAATATATGTTACCTTTCAGAATGCTGACATATCCCTCTATCTTCTTCCCTTTTTCTCTGCTCTACTTTTCAGGAAAATTCCTTTAACTGTTTAAACCCTTGCCTCTTCTTATCCTCTTTCCATTCTCTCTTAAACTCACTCCTATCAGGCTTTCATCTTAAGGACTCCAGTGAAACAATTTTTTGTCAGAGTCACCAGTAATGTTCTCATTGACAAAATCAGTGGTTGATCATTGGTTCTCATTGTACTCGACCTCTCAGCAGCATTTGACACAGGTGATCCTTCTCTTTCTTTGAACACTTTTCTTAACGTTGCTTCTGGGACACCACATTCCTCTGTTTTCCCTCCTGTTTAATTAACTGGTTCTTTCTTCCTAGTGTTCTCTGCTATCTCCCTCTTTGTTTGAACTCTAAATGCTGCACAGCTCAACATCATCTTTCCTCTGTATAAACTCCTTAGGTATTCTCACCCAGCCCGTGGCTTTACATATCATCTATATGCTAATATGATTTATATGTCTAGTCTTGAGTTGCTACAACTAGCTGTCATTTTGGCTATCTAATAAGAAAGTTTTCCTGTCCTTTTCCCTACTCAAGCCTGTTTTTTTCTAAGTCTTTCTCATCCTCCTATATGGCACCAGATTCCATTTACCCATTTGCTCAAGTCAAAACTCTGTCATCCTTCATTTCTCTTTTCCTCAGTCACTTTCTCTCATCCAATTAATCAGCTTGTCCTCTTGACTAGATTTTTAAAACATATCCTAAAGTTCTCTTATTTTCTCCATCTCATCACATTAGTCATTATAACGGCTTAAAAATTTCTATACAGTCACACCAATTACCTTTTTGACCTGTTCTCAAATTACTCTCCCCCCTGTTGACTCTGGTTTAGACACACTGGCCGCCTTGCTGTTCTTCGAACACACCAGGCATATTTCTACCTCAAGACTTTGCATTTTCTTTCTGTGCCTAGAATGTTGTTCACAGGTATCTTCACGGCTTGTCCCTATTTTCCTCTAGTTAATTACTCAAGTGAAAGTTACCTAACAGTGGAAACTTCCTTGGCCACTATCTGAAATTGCATTCCCCAGGCCGCCTGGAGTCCCTTTCCTTCTTCCTTTATGTTTCTTTTTAGCACTTATTTTCATCCATATACTACTTATTTTACTTATTTATCTAGTATTGTCTGTTTCCTTTCACTATAAGGCAGCATGAAATTCCCATTCCCTCCAACCCCAACAACTCCAGTCCATCCAGGAGAATGCCTGGTACATATTGCTTGAATACGTGCCCAGCACACAGTAGGTGTCCAATAAATACTTGGTAAATGAATTAAATGATTTAGCAGTAAAATGAATACTCCCAAGGAATGATCAAAACCATAAGTCTACCCAAATGGACCAAGGTTATGTGAGATGTTAACATCAGGAGAAATTGATAAAGCGTATATGAGAACTTTTCTATACTTAAGTAAGTATCATTGCTGGAAAGGCCATGAGGGACCCAATGGAGTAATCCTTTTATATTATAGATGAGGACATTTAAACAAAGTTTTATGGCTGTACAGTAGCAGAGCCGAGGCTAGATTCCAGGTCTCTGCTTTCTAATCAAGTGCTTTGCCTACCTTTACACATTGTCTTTCCTTTTATAATCAAATGAGCCAGTTACAGTGTGAGGAATTTTTCTTATCCCTGAACTTTTGCAGCTTTTCAAACCATTCTTGGTAATCATTTGTAAACAGGATCAAATATGATTTTTAAAAAGTCATGTTGTCTTTAGCAACTAAGGGACAGACTTACTCAGTTCTGTCATAAACTTTACATATGCAACACCATTATTTGAAGAGTGAAGAATAAAATCTACCAGTTTACAAGTAATAGAGTTGACATAATATGTTTAATGTCAACAGAAGAGCTATTTTTCATTTAATTTATGGTGCCTAACATTAAATGGTATTTGTAGTCTACATTTTTTCACAACATAACATTAAATGACAAAAAAGAATCTCTTTCAGATAGTGTTTGTGGGAAATCTATCCTGTGTTCTCTTTATAACATCAAAAAATCAGACTATGTGTTAATAGTTCCATTAGTAGCTTGGTAAGTGTTGATTAAAAAAACAAAATCCAAGATAAAAAAACCTATTCCTATTCCCTTAATGGTTTATATTAATATATATTCATTTTACAAAAGCATCTACAGTTACTTGAAAGAGTAGTTACGTATATGTGAGAATTTTATTTAATTCACAAATAAGTCTTAATGATTTTAGAATTTTATATTTGTTTTATAACAGTGAACGTCTGGTAATAAGAATATAGATAATTTTATCTACTTCTTTACACTTTCTTGTATTTTGCAATTTTAAAAAAATCATGTCTTGCCTTCATTGTTTCCAAACATGAACAAATGCCCTTTTAAACTATGTGCATTTATTCTTATATGTCATCTCAGCTGCTCCTCAGAGATACTAAAAGACTTAGAATCTAGATGCCTGCTTGGAAAATACTGGGAAATTTTTTTTTTTAATTTATTTTTGGCTGCATTGGGTCTTCACTGTTGTGTGCGGGCTTTCTTCTAGTTGTGGTGAGTGGAGGCTGCTCTTCGTTGTGGTGCACAGGCTTCTCATTTCAGTGGCTTCTCTTGTTGTGAAGCATGGGCTGTAGGTGCATGGGCTTCAGTAGTTGTGGCTCGTGGGCTCTAGAGGGCAGGCTTAGTAGCTGTGGCGCATGGGCTTATTTGCTCTGCGGCATGTGGGATCTTCCCGGACCGGGGCTCAAACTGGTGTCCCCTGCATTGGCAGGCGGATTCTTAACCACTGCACCACCAGGGAAGCCCTGGGAATTATTTTTAACATTTTGACAAATCACTTCTTTCTTTCTTCCATATTCCTTTCCAGTTTCTCCTTTTCCTATTTCAATAAAATGTCTGAAATAAACACTTCAAGATCTGAGTTCTAAATACTTGACCAATGGCTGACGGACTTCCAGTATATCTCCTTGATTCTGAAATGCAGTGTTCATTTAATAACATCTTCTATTGATATAACCTTCTGTAGCCTTCTTTTATGAGTTGAATTGTGTCCCCCCAAAAGATATGCTGATGTCTCTACCCCCAGTACCTCAAAATGTGATCTTATTTGGGATAGGGTTGTTACAGATGTAATAATTTAAGATGTGGTCATACTGGAGTTGCTGGGCCCCTAATCCAATATGAATAGTCTCCTTATAAGAAGATGGCCATGAAGAAGACATCAGCAGGATGGCAGAACAGAAGGTCCCCTATTCATTTTCTCCCAGAGCAATGATAATTTGACAGCCATCCACAGACAGATGTGCCTTTGCTGGAATGTTGGGATCCAGGTAGGGGGTTGCTAAACTCTGATGGAGCCCAAGATCAAGGAGAGATGTTTTGAGAAGGCAGCAATTTAACCATGGTCCTGACTACAGACCCAGAAACAGACTTTCCGCTTTTGGACTCAGCTATAGCCCCTTGACCTTGGTCTTGCCACCAGCACCATTTATCAAGGGACCTGGAAGGAGCCAGGCCCACTTGTGCCTCAGGTAACAGGCCTGCTGAACTTGGTCCCATTTGTGGACCCTGAAACAGCCCTGTAACTCAGCTCCATTTCCTCTCAGAGGAGGTCTAGAGCACTCCTGCCCACCTAGGGGCTGGGAGGTAGACACACATGTCCTTGTCCCCAAACATAGGCCCACCAACATGAGTCCCACTACAGATTCTGAAGTGGCCCTGTATCTTGGCTCTAGCCCTTGCAGCTAGGGTCTGGGAGCAGTCTTGCCCACTCAGGGAACCAGTGGGTGATATGCTTGTCCACATTTCTGGAAACAGGCCTCCTGACCTTGTTCCAACAGCGGATCCTGAAACGACCATGTAAACTGCCTCCTGCTACTTTCAGCCATCATCCAGAAGCAGTCCTGTCCATTGAGGGACCCAGTGGGAGAAATGCCCATCTGTGCTCCTAGAGGCAGGACTGCTGACCTCAGTCCAAATGCCTCAGGGATCCTGAAGCATCCCTGAGACTTGGCTCAAGCTCTTCCCAGCTGCAGTCTGTAAATGGATTAAATTCTCCAAACAATTCTCCAATCAAAAGTGCATACTAAGTTCCAACGATATACTGCCTACAAGAGACTCACTTTAGCTTTACAGGCACACATAGGCTAAAAGTGAAGGGATGGAAAAGATATTCCATACAAATGGTAACAATAGGACGTAGGGGTGGCTATACTTATATCAGAAAAAATAGACGTTAAGTCAAAAACTCTAACAAGCGACAAAAGAGGTCATTATACAATAATAAAGGGGTCAATTCATCAAGAGGATATAAGAATTGTAACTATATAGGTACCCAACATTGTAGCACCTAAATATATAAAGCATAATAGCATAACTAAAGGGAGAAACAGCAACAATAATAGCAGGGGATGTCAGTACCCGACTTTCAACAATGGATAGATCATCCAGACAGAAATCAATATGGAAAGAGCAGACTTAAGCAACACCATAGACGAAATGAACCTAACAGACATATACCAAACATTCTGTCTAATAGCACAGAATATACATTCTTCTCCAGAGCACATGGAACATGTTCTAGGATAGATCATATGTTAGGCCACAAAACATATCTTAGAAAATTTAAGAAAACTGAAATCATATCAAGTGTCATTTCTAACCACAGTGGTACGAAACTGGAAATCAGTAACAGGAAGAAATTTGGAAAATTCACAAACGTGTAGAAATTAAACAACTAACTTCTGAACAATGAATGAGTGAAAGAAGGAGTTAAAAGGAAAATCAAATATTTTGAGACTAATGAAAAAATAGAAATACACCATTCCAAAGTTTATGGGATGCAACAAAAGCAGTTCTAAGAGGAAAGTTGAAAGCAATAAATGACCATGTTAAGAAAAAAATTAAAATCTCAAATAACCAAACATTACTCAAGAAACTAGAACAAACTAAGCCCAAAGATAGAAGAAGAAAGGAAATAACAAAGATTAAAGCAGAAATAAATCTAATAGAGACTAGAAAGAAAATAGAAAAAAAAAATCAAAGAAAGTAAGAGCTGTTTTTTTAAAGATAAACAAAGGTGACAAACCATTATGTACACTAACAAAGAAAAAAGGGAAAGGACTCAAAATTATGAATGAAAGAGGAGACATTACAGCTGATACCACATAAATACAAAAGATCATAAGAGGCTACTATAAATAATTATATGCCAACAAATGGGATAACCTATAAATAGGAAAACCTAATAAATTCCTGGGAACATGCAGTCTACTAAGACTGAATCTTGAGTATGAAATCTGAACAGGGCAATAACGAGTAAGGATATTTAAGCAGGAATCAATAAAAACCCACAAAGAAAAGCCCAGGACTAGATGGTTTTATGGGTACATTCTAGCAAACATTTAAAAGAAGAAGAAATGCCAGATTCTTCCAAAAAATTAAAGAGGAGGAAATGCTTCAAAACTCACTCTGTGAGTTGGACTCGATCAAACTAAAAAGCTTCTGTACAGCAAGGGAAACCATCAACAAAAAGAAAAGGCAACCTACAGAAGGGTAAAAATATTTGCAAACCATATAACTGAAAAGGGATTAATATCCAGTGTATATAAGGAACTCATACAACTCAATGGGAAAAATAATCAACCTGATTAAAAAATGAGCCAAGGACCTGAATAGACATTTATCTAAAGAAGATATCCAGATGGCCAGTAGTAACATAAAAATATGCTCAATATCAGTAATCATGAGGGAAATGTACATGAAAACCACATTGAGATACACTTCACATGGGTTAGGATGGTTATTATCAAAAAGATAACAAGTGTTGGCCAGGTGTGGAAAAAAGGGGACCCCTGTACACTGTTGGTGGGAGTGAAAATTGGTATAGCCATTATGGAAAACAGTATGGAGGTTCCTCACAAAATTAAAACTAAAAATTAAAAATAGAACTACTGTACAATCCAGCACTCCTACTTCTGGGTGTATTTCTAAAGGAAATGAAATCAGTGTTTCAAAGAGATTTGCACTCTCATGTTCATGCAGCATTATTCACAGTAACCAAGATATAGAAACATCTTAAATACCTGTGATAGATGAGTAGATAAGGAAAATGTGTTATATACATACAATGGAATGTTATTCAGCCTTAAAAAGGAAATCCTGCCATTAGCCAAAAGTGGATGAACCAGAAGGACATGATGCTTAGTGAAATAAGCCAGACACAGACAGACAAACAAATGCTGTTTGCTTTTACCTGTATATGCAATCTCAAAAACTTTAACTCATAGAAGCAGAGAATAGAATAGTGGTTGCCAGGGGCTGGGCAGGGGGGAGTGGGGAGTGGGGAATGGGAAGATATTAGTCACAAAGTATAAACTTTCAGTTATAAGATGAATAAGTTCTGAAGATCTACTATGCAGAATAGTGACTGTAATCAATATAGACTACTGTATTGCATACTTGAAAGTTGCTAAGAGAATAAATCTTAAGTATTCTTAACACACAAAAGAAATTATAACTATGTGAGGTGATGAATGTGTTAATTAGCTTGACTGGTAATCATTTCACAATGTTTGGGTATGTCAAATCACCATATTTTCTACTTTAAATATAATTTGCATTTGTTAATTATACCTCAGTAAAGCTGGGAAGAAAAAAAAAGATGGGCAGGTGAAGACACAGAAACACACGAGGAAAGTGCCACATGATGATGAAGGCAGCTACGAGACAAGGATTGCAAAAGTTTGCTGCCAAACCACCAAAAGCTAGCATGAGGCAAGAAAAGATTCCCCTACAGGTTTCAGAGGGAGCTTGACCCTGCTGAGAGCTTGATTTCAGACTTCTAGCCTCCAGACCTCTAAGACAATAAATTTCTGTTGTTTAAGCCACCCAGTTTGTGGTCCTTTATTAAGGCAACCCTAGCAAACTAATAAACATTCCATGAAGTTATATATTTCCCTTTAAATCAGTTGAGTGTAGAGCAAAAATTAGAATATTCAGTGATGCAGTCATAAACTCAACAGGAAAATTTGATAAATTCTAAAAAGAGAAAAATATTATAAACCAATCTTTCATATGAATATAGATTCAAAATGTGAAGTAAAATGCTAACGATCAAATCTAGTAGTACATTTCAAGAATAATCTGTGAAAAAGTAGGATCTTTTTTAGTAGGAGTAATAGTAGTAGTAGTGATCATAATAAACTACTCGTATTGAACCTTTGCATGCTGTAGATCCTGGTGCTGTGTGCTTTATACACATTACCTAATTTAATACTTATAAAAATATTATGTGGAGAAAGACAGTCTCTTCATAAGGGGTGCTGGAAAAACTGGAGAGCTACATGTAAAAGAATGAAATTAGGACACTCCCTAATACCATACACAAAAATAAACTCAAAGTGGATTAAAGACCTACATATAAGGCCAGACACTATCAAACTCTTAGAGGAAAACATAGGCAGAACACTCTATGACATACATCACAGCAAGATCCTTTTTGACCCACCTCCTAGAGAAATGGAAATAAAAACAAAAAAAAACAAATGGGACCTAACGAAACTTGAAAGCTTCTGCACAGCAAAGGAAACCATAAACAAGACCAAAAGACAACCCTCAGAATGGGAGAAAATATTTGCAAATGAAGCAACTGACAAAGGATTAATCTCCAAAATTTACCAGCAGCTCATGCAGCTCAATATCAAAAAAACAAACAACCCAATCCAAAAATGGGCAGAAGACCTAAATAGACACTTCTCCAAAGAAGATATACAGACAGCCAACAAACACATGAAAGAATGCTCAACATCATTAATCATTAGAGAATTGCAAATCAAAACTACAATGAGATATCATCTCACAGCAGTCAGAATGGCCATCATTAAAAAATCTAGAAACAATAAATGCTGGAGAGGGTGTGGAGAAAAGGGAACCCTCTTGCACTGCTGGTGGGAATGTAAATTGGTACAGCCACTATGGAGAACAGTATGGAGGTTCCTTAAAAAACTAAAAATAGAGCTACCACATGATCCAGCAGTCCCACTCCTGGGCATGTATCCAGAGAAAACCATAATTCCAAAAGACACATGCACCCTGATCTTCTTTACAGCACTATTTACAATAGCTAGGACTTGGAAACAACCTAAATGTCCATCAACAGATGAATGGATACAGATGTGGTATATAATACAATGGAATATTACTCAGCAATAAAAAAAGAACAAAATAATGCCATTTTCAGTGACATGGATGGACCTAGAGATTGTCATACCGAGTGAAGTAAGTCAGAGAAAGAGAAATATCATATGATACCACATATATGTGGAATCTAAAAAAATGGTACAAATGAAACTATTTACAAAACAAATAGAGTGACAGATGTAGAAAACAAACTTATGGTTACCAAATGGGGAGAGGAGGGATAATTTGGGAGACTGGGATTGACAATATACACACTACTATGTATAAAATAGATAACTAATAAGAACCTACTGGATAGCACAGGGAACTCTACTCAGTACTCTGTAATAACCTATAAGGGAAAAGAATCTTAAAAAAAGTGGATATATGTATATGTGTAACTGATTCACTTTGCTGTACAGCAAAAACTAACACAACATTTTAAATCAACTATACTCCAATATAAATTAATTAAAAAAATTAAAAGGGTAAATGGTATCGCTCCTCCAGGGTTATGATGGGAATAGAGTGAGGAAAAAAAGTCTTATGAGGTAGATACTAATATTATTCTCTTTTACAAATGAAGAAAGACTAAAAAGATCAAAAGATAAAATCAGTGTTTCAACGGTACTGATGAACCTAGCGGCAGGGCAGGAATAAAGACACAGATGTATAGAGAATGGACTTGAGGACACGGGGAGGGGGAAGGGTAAGCTGGGACAAAGTGAGAGAGTGGCATGGACATATATACGCTACCAAATGTAAAAGATAGCTAGTGGGAAGCAGCTGCACAGCACAGGGAGATCAGCTCAGTGCTTTGTGACCACCTAGAGGGGTGGGATAGGGAGGGTGGGAGGGTGGGAGGGAGGGGGAGGCAAGAGGGAAGAGATGTGGGAACATAGGTATATGTATAACTGATCCACTTTGTTATAAAGCAGAAACTAACACACCATTGTAAAGCAATTATACTCCAATACACATTCACCCCAGTTTTCATTGCAGCACTATTTACAGTAGCCAGGACATAGAAGCAACCTAAGTGTCCATTGACAGAGAGTGGCTAAAGAAGATGTGGCAGATATATACAATGGAATATTACTCAGTTATGAGTTATTTGTAATGAGGTGGATGGACCTAGAGTCTGTCATACAGTGAAGCAAGTCAGAAAGAGAAAAATAAATACCATATGCTAACACATATATATGGAATCTAAAAAAAATGGTTCTGAAGAACCTAGGGGCAGGACAGGAATAAAGATGCAGACGTAGAGAATGGACTTGAGGACAGGGGGAGGGGGAAGGGGAAGCTGGGACGAAGTGAGAGTGGCATCGACATACATACACTACCAAATGTAAAATAGATAGCTGGGGGAAGCAGCCGCATAGCACATGGAGATCAGCTTGGTGCTTTGTGACCACCTAAGGGGATGGGATAGGGAGGGTGGGAGGGAGACACAAGTGGGAGGGGATATGGGGATATATGCATACATATAGCTGATTTGCTCTGTTATACAGCAGAAACTAACACACCATTGTAAAGCAATTATACTCCAATAAAGATTAAAAAATCAGTGTTTCAAGATCAGGTGCAGGAATTGAACGCAAGTCTGCTAAACTCTAGACTGCAGTCTCTTCACCATCATGTTATACTTTTAATTCAAGAAAACCAAAATAGGCCAATATTTTAAATTCCAGAGTATAATTCATCTTATGCCAAAGAGGAATGTCAGTGATTAGCTCAGTACCTTATGGAACATTGATATCAGCCTGATAGAGACTTTGTCAGTTACACTGCACTTGCAGATTCTTCCTACCCGGTCCTTCCTTCCTCCGCTCTCTCCTTCACAAGTGTCAGATCAGTATCATAGGCTGAAGGTGCTCCCCACTTTTTTCAGCTCACTCCACTTTTTTTCCCTTAGAGGATTTTCTCTCAATAAATTTCTTGCTTGTCTAATCCAATCTTGACATCCTCTCAGAGGACACAAACACACCATGTAGAAAGGCCCCATGCGATACTGCTTTTCTCTAATATACTCAGTTTTTGGTCTTCCTGCCAATCAAGGTTCCATTCATCCCTGACTTGTCCCTGTTCTTCATTCCTCTTTTCTCAGACAAATATCAATATGTCCCTATGTTCCTGTCTCACTGCAGAGCAAGATCCGTCTGCTTACATTCCCATATACCTACCAAAAGACACATCCTAAAATTCAAGTTTCTGCCAGGGTTTATTTAATCACTTACCCAAAGAAACAGTTCTCCACTGGGGTTGATTCCCATATGTGTTGTTAATAAAAATAAGATTGTTTCCATTATTTTGTATACAAAAATATTTGGAGATAAACTTAACCAGATATTGTAAAAGCTATCTTTAGAAAATTACACTTACAGAGGAACACCAAAGATGTCTTGAATAAATGAAAAGACAAAGCAGATTACTGAATAAAAAGACTTCTTGTCATAAAGTTGTCTATTCGCCCTCATGTTAAGCTACAAAATCTAAATCCAACAAGTGTTGTTGCTGCCGGGTTTTAAATTTTTTTTTCTTATTGTTGCTGTGAACCATATAATCCTACTCATCATGTGAAAAAATGACGAACAATAATGTCCAGGGAAATTCTAGCCAAAGAAGAAGAATGAGGGAATGTTTACCCTAAGAGACATCATTTTCTTCTCCAGGGTAATTCATAATAGACCGCAGTCAAGACAGCTGTCAATAAGGCCCTGCCTGCCCCCAACCTCCCACTCACCCCCATGAATGTATTTATAATAGGTTGTGAAGCAGGACATTTCCTGGAACCCCCGACTGGTGACTAGGATCCAAACCTGAAGACAAAGAGTCTTCAAACAACCTATAATTTAAAGCAAGTCAGGTTATCATGGGAGCCTGAAACCCTGTTATGATTTGAACTCTGTCCCCCTCCGAAATTCATATGTTGAAGTCCAAACCATCAGTTCTTCAGAATGTGACCTTATTTGGAAATAGGGTCTTCGTAATGGTTAAGAGGATGTAGGCTCGGCCCTAATCCAGTATGCCTGGTATCCTTATAAAAAGGGGAAAATTGTATACAGACATGCTCACAGGGTGAATGCCACATGAACATGAAGGCAGAGATGGGATAATCCATCTACAAGCCCAGGAATTCCAAAGATTGCCAGAAACCACCAGAAGTTAGGAGAGAGGCATGAAACAGATTCTCCCACACAGCCCCTAGCAAGAACCAACCTTTCTGACGTCTTGATCTCCAACTTTTAGCCTCCAGAGTTGTGAGACCATAAAGTTCTGCTGCCTTATGCACTCCGTTTGTGGTACTTTGTTACAGCAGCCCCAGGAAACTAATACACACACCTCTTGCAGAGCTTACTAAAGAGCAGCTGAGCAGGTTCTGCAAATCCCAGTGTTAGACTAGAGAAAAAGGTGCAGAGTGCTGGAAAGCATGCATCAGGGACCTTATGGAAATTCACCCTGTTGGAGAAAAGACATGGGAACTTCTTTATCAGAAGATAAGTGAAAGGGCTCCAAGAAATTCATTCATAGAGATTGGAGGTGTCTGTAATGAGGAAGACAGGCAACTAAGTACCTTGTTAGATTTCTCCTTACGCCAGTGATTCTTCAAGTGTGATCCCAGGACCATCATCTTCCTCACCTGAGAGCTTGTGAGTCATGTAACTTACCAGGCCCCACTCCAGACCTACTGAATCAGAAACTGCCGTCTGTGTCTGAACCAGCACTCCATGTGATTCTGATGAGCATTACAGTTTGCATACCACTGATTTGTGCCGTGGACCCGCTCTTTTGTTCTCTGTGCCTATATTGATTGGAGAAAAGAGAACTGGAGAGAAATGGCTGGACAGAGAGGGGGCAGCAATGGCAAAGCAGGTCCTCTCTCCATGTTAGGCAAACCAAGGATGCACTATTTAATCATGGATCAAGTAAGCGCCACAGAAGATTTTGAGCCATCCTGCTGTATGCAGAAAGGCTGGCTGCAGGGTGAGGAAAAGTCTAGAGGCAACGTGCTATGGGGTATGCCCCTAAGTGTGAAGAATGCAGGGGTGTTGAAAAGGTCTGGCTGGTGTGAATTTACCATAAATGTTCACTTAAATCTGAATTGAGAGCTCTCGTGTAGTATTGCTTAAAATATCTTCTCTACTAGCAAATGGATTAACAACTCCAGGGCTTGCTTTGGTGCTGAGCAGACAGGCAAGTGCTAACATGGTCCATGGAAACTGGGCTGAAGGATCTGGAAATCTGACAGACGCTGACAGATGAAAGTTTGTAGCTACCATTTCTGTAGAAGAAAGACAATTCTTTTTTTTTTTTTTTTTTTTTTACAAATTTAATCAGTTATACATATACATATGTTCCCATATCCCCTCCCTTTTGCGTCTCCCTCCCACCCTCCCTATCCCACCCCTCCAGGCGGTCACAAAGAACCAAGCTGATCTCCCTGTGCTATGCGGCTGCTTCCCACTAGCTCTCTACCTTACATTTGGTAGTGTATATATGTCCATGCCGCTCTTTCACTTAAGACAATTCTTTTTAATGGAAACTGTGTTGATTTGAAAAGATTTAGAGATGTGATTGTTTCATACTATATTCTACATTTGTTATAACTTGCCTTGACTAACACAGCTTTTTTGTTTTCTTTTTTTTTTGGACAGGAGAGAAACATGTTATGAATATTCAGAATCCATACACAGATATGTGACATTTGTCAATTTATACCCAAACCTGAAATATAAGATGCAGAAAGTAGTTCTTGAATGGTTATATGTTCATGAGATAGGAAAACCAATAATTTAGCTTAGAAACCAAGCCCTAGACAAACAGAAAGTTTCTAAAATGATGGGCCTTTGCATTAGCTACCATTCATAAAGGTGATGAATCATAGACCACAGGCTAAATAGGTAGACAGATTCATTGCATGGACTTAACAATATTGGGACTAAAATCATCTATACCATGCCAATATCTAATTCGAGAACTTTCTCTATAATTTCTCTTCAAGTGATCAACCAGTCATCTGTTGAATGCCTCCAGTGACAAGGAGCTCACTGCTTCCTGAGACAGTCTGTACCATTTTTGAACAACGCTATTGCTCTAAAAGGCTGTCGTTATATTGAACTGGGCTTTGCTTCCCTGTAACTTCCACCCATTGGCATATTGGTGGAGAACTGGAAGAATCAATACCGATTAAATTGAATGGAAATTGGTCTTGAGCCAAACCTCTGAGGCCACACCAATTGACATTACCCAGATTTAGGACATTGGTCATGATGAATGTTATATTGAAACATGTATTTGTTAATGTCTTAAGTGGAGCAGAGTAAATTACCTAGGCGACTGAAGTCATCCACATACGTAGAAGATTAAATAAAATAGAGATGAAAGGTTTTTGTAATAGTAAAGTGCTACACAAATTTAATGGGTATTATCATAGCAGTGACACTGTCCGTCCTTGGCATGAAAATTTTACCAGGACAAAACAGCAGAGAAGACTGATGTTGCTGTGTAAGTGAAAAGGGAATGTCTCTAGCATTGCTTTTCTCTGTAGACACTCAGTGTTTCATTTCTGTTTTGTTTCTGTCTCTACCCAGTTACGTCACAAAAGGAACGAGGCAATTTATGTAGATACCAGCACAGATGGGAGTCACTATCACGTGCTGGAAATTCAAGGTAGGTTTGGGTTAGGTGAGTGAAGCCACTGCTGCACATGGTATCCAGTACTACAATATTGGTTGAAAAGAGAATTTGAGGAAATAATATTGGATATTAGGAAGTGTTACTGCCAATGAATTGGACCACATTGTGCCATGAATATTTATCCTTACATGTAGATATCTGCCTAGTCTGGGAGGCCTTCTGATCCAAACTGTTGTCCTCACAAGGATAACACATGAACTTGAATTAATCTACCAGCGTTGGAACACTGGGAAGAATGGTTTGTTTTTCCTGCAGAATGAAGGATGGCCAAGAATTTCTATGGGAGCTTTTAGAGAAACAGACATACTAGATGGGGGAAGAGGTATACTGAAGACAGTCACAAGGATGACCTTACTGATACCGTGGTCCTACTGACATTTACATGTTTGCACACTGATGCTAATACAACTTCATACCTTCTCATAAAGGGCTGAATTGACTTCTGCTGAGTGACCCCAACCACTAGCTTAGTTGCCTTCAGGTCTTTACAGCCTCTAGGGATCTTCTCTTATTGACACTGAAAATGTTTTCATATAAAATATGGTAGGAAGTGAAAGAGGAAAATCATTTGAGACCAAACCTTAAAGGTCTAGTAAATGTGCCCTATGGTAAAAACTGTCATAATAGCTGCATCAGACTGACCAATGGAACTCACCCTGTCTCCCATAGGAGAAGCTATGAAAGGGGTGGAGGAGAAGGTGGATGTCCAAATGTGGCAGTTCCCTTGGTTGGGACAAGGGGGTAAAAATTCCTCCCTTAAATATGTCTTTCTGAGTATCAAGAAGTCAGTAATTTCCATGATACATACAAGCTACTAGATTTGATTTCATTCCTCTGACATAATTAAACAAAGGGTTTTACTTTCTTGTGCATAATGACTCAATCCTATATTTTCTACTGTTAATCATAAGTGAAATATGCAGAATTTAAAATATGAACATTTTAGAAAGGTGTATCTTCCTATGACATTGCTATTTACTTAGTCTTTTAACTGAAGAATCATCTATTTGTAGGGAGAGAGCAGGAAGTTACCACACACTCATCTGTGTCATCCCCTCATGTTACAGAGAAAAAGTGAGTCCCATTGTGTCTCCCACCCAACCCAGGGGACTAGGTAGGCACCAGTTCAAATAGCCACGTGGCCTTCAAGGTGTCATTTGGGCAGGAGATCCTCTTGAAGTTTGTCTAATTCAAAAACAAACAATAAGGGTAGTCTGAGAAGAGTCCTCGAGACATTCAGGATACACAAGGTGACCCAATTAAAACAGCAAGTTTGGAGGGGCAGAAGCAGAATTATTAAAGATAAATCGTGCCTAATTTCTAGACCAAAGTGGGTCGAGATTCAAATGGGACCAGCTTGAGAGCAGATGCAAGCGAGGACAGGCTGTTCTTTCACAATCCATAGCTCACATCTGTTGGTCTATGGTGAATGATGCTTGGATTGGGCTGGGTTAAAAGAACAATCATGATAGAAATAAATGGTTGTGTAGCTTCCGGAAATTACAAAGAGAAGACTAGAACCCAGTCCTGCCACCTAGTCCAGAGCACTCTCTTCTAAGCCATTCACAAACACACTTGCAGAAATATTTCATGCAGATCAGATGACATGGCAATGGATTCTGGGAAGTTTTCTCTCATCTGCTTTTTTTTTTTCATTTATAGCTCAGGATAAGAACATCAGAGCTGAGCTGACTCACTGATGCAACTGATAGCTTTAGCACCTGGCACATCTTGCAAGTGTGGGGCTGGACTTTTCATTATGTGCAGGGCTAGAGTCTCATTCTACAGACTGGTCACACTCTTCCTAAGAATGTTTCAGAGACTCACTTGGAAATCTGATTCAATCTTCACGTTAGCTATGCTTAGAAATGAAAATCATTGGGGGTTTCCTCGGGGTTTATGAGAGGCACTGAATATTGCACATTTGAAAACATATTTGAAGTTCTGCTGAGAGGCAGGAGCTGAATTCACACCAGGGAAAATGGCTTTTTGGTAGAAAAGCTCTATGTTGATGATACGTGTCAATGACAATTTGTAGTTTGACATAAAATTTAAACTGACTGGATGTTCAGAGATAAGAATTCAATCAACAGTTCCTCTATTCCTGGAGGTGAAATGGTTTCTGGAATAGTTTTCTCTTATTTTCTATTCAACTTAAGAAACAGAATATGTTTGATTGTTCTGTTCTTCTAGGTTTAAGTGCTAAGACTGTCCTATCTAAGCCTTAATTTTAAGATACACCATTAAAAACTGTAAATGCAATGAACACAAGACTCCATTATTTTGGTGCTTTCTTTAGGCATGCCTCTGTTGGAATACTGAGAGCAGTACTGAGCCACTACTGACAATTGCTTTGCCTTCATGGATCTGATTGCTATTTTAATTAGAAAAAATTCCAGTATTAGGCAGATAAGACTTGTCTAACTGTTGACTCTAGTATCACATCATGCTATATATAGCTTAATGGTCTTTAGTATTTGTTAGTAACAAAAAGAAAAGGAAAAGGTAAATAGTTGGAAAGTGATAAGTCATTTTGAGGATCTGCCTTCCTACCTTTGTAAGCTTGTTGACGACGAGGACCATGGTTTCTTTATCAGCTACTAGCTCAGTAGCTGGGAATAGTAATCACCAAACACATTCCCTCTGGAAGTATGAATGAATGAACAGAATTCAATGCATATCTCTCCCTCTGCATCTTTTGTTTTGTTTTTGTTGTTTTGTTTAAACAAGTATCACTTCATTCTGAACTAAGACATCCCTAGCCCACTCCCTGTCACTTGCTTCAAAGAGAAATGAATAGGCATTTGCAGAATCCATTGAAGGTTGAAGGGGAAAAAAAATAAACTACCCAGCTTCAGTCCAGTAGCATCACTTAAGTTGCATTATTAGCAGGCGGCAGAAATGATACAGTGGTCTCACCACTGCTGAGGCAACAGCGTCTACAATATGTTTAATAAAGTTCAGTCGATTCGGTCAGACTGCAGGTTTGTTTACAAGTCATAGGGTTCAGATATAGGCTTTTTTTATGCTGGTTCACTGCACTATTTCATATAGTAGCCATTTCTCAAAATATTTCTATAGATCTGGGTAAACTGACCTCAAAAACTCATAAACCAAAAGGCATCTTTCAACCTGTGCAACCATCTATGTCCTCTGGTTCCCGAGGAGTTATTCTTTTGCATAGCATGACTTGCAGGGGTTCTTTCTGGTTCCAAGTCTACAGAAACTCTGAGGCCTAGTTGTTTGATTTTTCAGATCAGCTGTTTTATTCAGCAAGGTAGTATGTTTTCTGCAGAAGCAATGTGTTTTATATATGGATTTGAAATGTTCAGTTATCATCAGGATCCATATCAATTTTAAGGTCCTTAACTGCACCCAGATTGCCCAATTTTTGTACAAGTTATTCAAAGCCAAGGACCAGGCTCCTTAAAGCAAATCTAGCTGTTCCCATTGCCTTGACACTAGGCATTTCAGCACCATTAATTTCAGTGTATGACAGCTCTGATCCTCACTACCCCAAGGCCTTGACTTTGTATCCTGACTTCCTACCTTAGTTCAGGGTCTGTGAGTTCTAGTCTTGAAACTCTCAGTGGTTTGAATAACAATTTGCGCAAAGCCATGTAATTGGCATCCCCTGCAGATACCATCTCAGGAGGTAACCCCAAGCTTTCTGCCAGGCCTCCTACAGGATGGTAGCCTTCCCCCGGTCCCTAGATGTCCCTGATTTCCTCACTGGAGATTCTTCCAGGTGCCCGTGGCTGTGGCTGAGGTGAGACTGAGCCTTTTTGTTGCTGAGATCAGATCTGTCGTGACTTCTCAAGGGCAGTCTACTAGAGCTACTACCTACTACCACCCCAGTGGTCTAAGTTTGGTACACGTCAGTACATAGAGTGGGGAGTAGTTTGCGGTCCACACCTGGAAAGACACCCAGAACATCTGTGAACTCTAGTTTTGAACCTTTCAACTAGACCATCTCCAGTTGCTAAATGCTATTAGGTTCTTCTTCCCTGCTACTTCATATAGCACGGTTCCTATAACCTGAAAATTGAATCAGATTTGAAAATTTAAAAATTTTCAATATCAGCCATTATTCAGGCAAAAATCGGGACAACCATCAAGTCCTTCACAGTTCCCCCTCCACTAATCTTCTGCAGTGAAGGAAGTCTGGCTTCCAAATGGTCATTGGATTACTCTTTCCTTTCCTTATTAGTTCTGACTTGCTAAATCTGAGTTGAGTCATTAAGGGTTTTGGTTTGGTTTGGTTTTGTTCTAAATAATTCTCCAGTACTTTTTCAAATATCTCCTATAGTGTCAACAGAGTCCCAAGGGTTTCAAGTTACTTATAATTGACAAAATGTTGCCTGTTGATAGTAGTAGAATTCATTCCAGGATTTGCGATCACTCCTGGCAATACTCCAGTCAACATTAAATTCACTTTTCTACTTACTCCTCACCTGCACACAAGCAGCTAAATGTAACTGGAGAAAAACACAAAGACACAGATTGGTCTCACATCTGAATTCATGGCCAGGACCCACAAGTGGTCCCTCCCTCTGTCCAGAAATCCTGCTGTGCTTTTCCTGGTCCTTTCATGCTTACACTTTCCTCCTTCAACCATTATTTTTCACCTTCCCCATTTTTTTTTCTCATCCATTCATTTGACAAATATTCATTGAGCACCTACTGTCTTCCTGACACTGTTTTCTCCCCCAGCTTTAATGAGGTATAATTGACATATAACATTGTGTGAGTTGACCGTATACAACATGTTAGTTTGAAACACTTCTATATCGCAAAATGATTACCGTAGCTAATATCTCCATCAAGTCACATAATTGCCATTTCCTTTTTGTGGTGAGAACATTTAAGATCTTACACAACTCATAAAAATGAACTTGAAATGAATTAAAGACTTAAACATAAGACCTGATACTATAAAACTCCTAGAAGAGAACAAAGGGGAAAAGCTCCTTGATACTGGTCTTGACAATGATTTATTTTGGATAGGACACCAAAAGCACAAGCAACAAAAGTCAAAATTAGGGACTACATCAAACTAAAAAGCTTCTACACAGCAAAAGAGACAGTCAACAAAATGAAAAGGCAACCTACAGAATGGGAGAAAATATTTGCACCTTCCCCGTTCTTAATCCATAACATTCTAACCTGATGACCTTGATCTGTAGTTCACTGAGAAAATAGGAGCACTCAGAAGACAAATCCTATAAGTTCTACCATCAAACCTGTCAAACTGCCTACACCCATATACACATACTCTGCCCTCCCTCCTGACACAATTAACTTTTCATGCTGAGACTGAAAGCAAGCCCCTCCAGTGGTACAATAGAGTCCAACCCTTCTTGCCTGCTAAGGGACCTCACTACAGTAATTCCTTCTCCTGCATTATCATTTATTTACCTCTCTACAGCATCATTCCTATCACGTAAACATGTTGGAATGAATCCCTTTTTCAAACAAAAGTTTGGACAAAAGCCTCTCTCAGTGTCGCATGTTTATTAAGTTGTTCCCTACTTCTCGATCCCTTTGTGCAGCCAGAAGCACTGTTCAATCCTCAGTCCTCTCCTTCATCAACCTCTCAACAGCATTTAATACAATTGATCATCCATCCTTTGAAATACTTTATTTCATTGTTTTCCAGGACACCACTCTCAACTCTTCTGACCACTGCTTTTCAGGTTTCTTTGATGATTTTCTTTATTGTCTTCACTTCCATTGGTAAAGAGTGTCCATGAGCTCTAGAAACCCTTTCTCTAGCGACACTCAATGCCCCAGATGGTTATACCTATTCTGCCAATTACTCAGGTTAAAAAAAAATTTGCATTATCTTTGATCCATCTCTTTCTTTCACCCTCACATCCAATCCATCAGCAAATCCTGTTAGCTCTTTCTTTGAGATATAATCAGAACCTGACTATTTCTGACCTCCTTCATTACTATCACCTTGGCCTGAGCCACCGTTGCCTGAACGAATGCATGAGCCTGCTGTTTTCCCTGATTCCATTCTTTTCCCCAGTTCCAGCTATTTTCCATACAGCATTCAGAGTGATCCTTTTCAAAATGTAAATCAAAGGACTTCCCTGGTGGCACAGTGGTTAAGAATCTGCCTGCCAATGCAGGGGACATGGGTTCGAGCCCTGGTCCGGGAAGACCCCACATGCCACAGAGCAACTAAGGCCGTGCACCACAACTACTGAGCTTGTGCTTTAGAGCCCGCAAGCCACAACTACTGAGCCTGTGCACAACTACTGAAGCCCATGCGCCTAGAGCCCGTGTTCTGTAACAAGAGAAGCCACCATAATGAGAAGTCTGTGCACTGCAGCGAAGAGTAGCCCCCACTCGCCGCAACTAGAGAAAGCCCACACGCAGCAACGAAGACCCAACACAGTCAAAAATAAATTAATTAATTTAAAAAATATATATATAAATCAAATCATATCCTCTGAACAAAACTGTCCAGTGATTTCCCATCTTGCTCAGGTAGAATCCATAATCATACCATATTCTACAAGGCCCTACATGATAAAGTTTCTGCCCACCTTTCTCACCTCCTCTGCTCTTCCCTTCTGTAATTTACTCTGGTCAAGCCACCAGGCCCCCTTGATGTTCCTTGAACATTTCAACCACATACCCTCCCCAGGGCCTTTGCATCACCATTCTGTTCCCTGGAAAGCTCTTACCTCAGATAAATATGATTTGCTTCCTCATTTCATTCACATCTCTGCTTAACTGTCACCATACATGAGAGTATTTCTGAATTCACCTTGCAAAAATAACCCCAATCAACCACCCTCTAGGACTCACCCCATTGAAAAATAATATTGTACACAACACCTCTCCACACCTGACCAATGCTGGAGGTATTTGTTTCCTACCTCTTGCCTGCTCTGCACATTAGAATAAAAGTAAGATTTAGAACTTGGTTTTCTTCAGTGCTGTATTCATAGTGTCTAGGATATTGTTCGGCACAGAGTAAGTGCTCAATAATAAATATTGACTGAATAAATGAATGACCTCCCACCTTCCATTTGTATCTCCTCTCACTGCCCTCTCACTTACTATAGCTCCCAGCCTCAGGGCCCTTACACTATGTGTTCATTCCCTCTGCCCAGGCTTTTTGCCTGTCTGGCACATTCTCATAATTCAGGTCTGAGCTGAAATCTCCCATCACCAGAGAGGTTTTCCCTGATCACCTAATACAAACTCTGCCCCATCCCGTTGCTTCTCTCTCACCTATCACCCAGTTTTCTTTTGTTCCTAACACTTGTCACTCTACCTACCATCGTCTTGTATATTTGTTTACTTGTCTATTGTGTCCTCTCCAGCCCAGCAGGTAGGGCAGTGTCTGCATCTAATCCGTACGCGGTGATACTGAACTGAACGTATGTGTGCCAGAAGAACTGACGTTCCCCAGAGTCCATTCCAGCTCTGCTTCTCCCAGGCAGTTCACTGCCTTGAACCACTATTATTGCTCCTCTAGGTTTCTGGCAAAGAGGGGAGAAGTGCATTGACCTACCAGGACATACGGGATGTAAACAGATAAGAACTTTGTTTCCTACTTTCCCTTTTAATTTCCTTTGTTGAGCTGGTCCTTCCCTGGCCCTAACTGAATACTTGCTATGCCCACAAATTTATAATTCTTTTCAGATACTCCACGAGTCTCCCGTGTTATGCTTCCAAGTGATTTCAAGGTGGAACTTCTCTCCCCTGTTCCAGCTCAGGCTTCCAGTCAGGGAATAGTATGGGGTTGGTTTCTTTCTGTTTGCCTCCCTTGCACTTCTACATCTTGTCTTCTGCTTTGGTAACTAGGGCCCAGGGTTGGTGATGAAACACTGAAGATAAGAAGTCCAGGCACACTTGTACTTGACTGGTACCACCATGGACAATTACTGATGTATTCTCTGGGCCTGGAAAGCATTTAAAACGGATTTTTTTCTCTCTTATCCTGTGCCAAGCATATACAAAAGGCCAAAGCCAAGGACTGAAGGATTCAATTGGTAAAGATACAATGATACACTTTTACGTTCAGACAGTTTATGACATACATAATTTAAAAAGGAAGGCTAGGCCTTCCCTGGTGGTGCAGTGGTTGAGAGTCCGCCTGCCGATGCAGGGGACGCGGGTTCGTGCCCCAGTCCGGGAAGATCCCACATGCCACGGAGCAGCTGGGCCCGTGAGCCATGACCGCTGAGCCTGTGCATCCGGAGCCTGTGCTCTGCAACGGGAGAGGCCACAACAGTGAGAGGCCCGTGTACCGCAGGGGGAAAAAAAAAAAAAAAAAAGGAAGGCTAGTCAAAGGTGCCAGCTCCCCATGGTCCCTGTCCCACACATTCAAATGATAACATGGAAACAAAGGGGCTGGCTGGCTGCCGTGTGGGCCATGGGGACCCACACAGTGGAGGGGCCAGCTGTAAACTGTTCATAAGCACTTTGTATTCTGCAGCTCAATTCCGAAGGGGGGGCAGGGCAGAAAGCCCCTACCTCATCAAAATCTGGGAGGTGATGAGAAACTGACAGCTGGGAGTATCCCAGGGGTGATCAGAAGGCAAATGGGAGCTGGTCTTGGGGTAGCACCTCACAGACTTTCCACCCACCTGTGCTCCAGGATCATCACAAGGCGTTCTGCCAAGATTCAGGTAAGGGGCTTCCCTGGTGGTGCAGTGGTTAAGGATCCACCTGCCAATGCAGGGGACACAGGTAGGATCCCTGATCCAGGAAGATCCCACATGCCATGGAGCAACTAAGCCCGTGCACCACACTACTGAGCCTGCGCTCTAGAGCCCTCGTGTCCTAGAGCCCATGCTCCGCAACAAGAGAAGCCACCGCAATGAGAAGCCCGCACGCTGCAACTAGAGAAAGCCCACGCACAGCAACGAAGACCCAACGCTGCCAAAAAAAAAAAAAAACCCAAAAAGACTGAGGTGAGCAGTGATTTAGCCATTTGCCTGTGTGACCTATACAGATATATGCACGGTCACCAAGGTGCTGTGGTCGAACATTTCCCTAGGCTCTGTCGTTCTTCTTGGATTCTTCAGACATCCCACCCCCGTACTGGAGACCTCTATCTGCAGTTTCCTGAGGCTGTTGCTACAGTGCCCTCCCATGTCTCCTTCTGAGCCCACTGTGTCTCCACCCCAGTGTCAGGAACATGCCTTAAGCTCTCAGTCGTCCCACTGAAGTTCTTCGCAATATGCTTGGGGTGAGGGGGCAAGCACCTCATTCCTACCCCCGGTAAATGGGACTCACTGCATATACCTTTCTCCAACAATCCTTTTCTCAAAACCTCTCAGTCTCCCAACTCGTGATCCCTTTATACAGTGTCCAATGGATATGAGGAGTTTAAGATTTGTACGACCACTTATTCACACTTGCTTTGCATCTAGGTTTGATTTGGGGTATTAGTGTTGGCTGTTTACCTAAAGTTCCATTTTAATGTGTTATACATAGTAATCTCATCTGAAGCAAATCATAATTCCCAGATAATTCATATCACTGATCACTTTTTCAATCAACCACTGTAACTTATTAATGTCCCATAAGTCCCCTGGGCATGTACATTTCAAATTAGTAGAATGTTGGAGGACAGATCTTTATCTTCTCATCTTTATCCATAAGGATTTGGTAGTACACACTCATCAAATCCAGCAAAGAAATCCAGGATCCCCTAATAGGCAGACTGGGGTAATTGTAATTAAATGGGAAGATGAGGGCAGGAGACCTATTAGAATTAACCATAAGTAAGCTATAGCAAACTATGGTGCCCCCCACAGGATTTGGTACTTTATCCCATCTGAGGCACACACCATCCTCTCCCTTCCTGGTTGAACATCACTTCATTGTGAGTCATTTTAGCAGATGGGGTTGTCATTTCCCTCAGATTGGTTGATTTGACCAAAGCAGATTGAGAAACGACTGTAGGGAATGTTTAACGTGGGGTCCGGTGTACTGCTAATGTGGTGTATCTATTCAGAATATAATCATTATTCCTCTGTTTAGTTACTAAACACATGTGTATTGAATACTCTTTTCCTAGCACAAGTTTGAATTTTATTTGATATTCTCCATCTGCTCTATTAGAGACGCATTTGGAATATGGAACTTGGACATTAAGGTGATACCACTAAATACTGCATCTTTAGGATACTGTGCAAATCTCAGTGGGGCCATGTTTGTGGACTGTTCTGTAGCAGATGGAGAATATTGTAGCTCTGTTTTATGTAACTCATCCTTAATTCAGTGCACACGTATCCCAGGCATGGAAGCAGAAAACTACCCCTAGCTTCTACTTTCCTCCTTATTTTCTTATTTCACGCTTTAGGTATTAGTAAATTTTCAAAATAAATACATTTTAGAACAGGACCTGGTTGGAATCTTACAAACCTATCATTTTGAGAACATAGGATGGCTCAAATCTTCTGCCATTTACCATTTCCTGACCTTCCTCAGTACCCCCAACCTTTGCAATATTAAAATTGGGGGTTTTTTTGGCTAACCTTTTTATGTAGACATAGATTCTTTCTCGTCAAAATAAGTTAAATGTGAAAATTTTATTTGTGACTTTCAGCACACTTCCCTTGGTTTGGCAGCGTGAACTTTGGTGACCTACCATTTTTAAATTCGAATTTTAAAAATCAGTATAGAAGGTATGTGGATTACATATTCCAGACACCCATTTTCTGGTTGCTCCCTGGTGAGCCAGAGTCATTAACATCCTCAGCAATTTCCGGTATGATTGCAGTCACTTCATTCCTGAAGATACTCCCAAGCACTCCACCTGCACAGAGGCTTTAAATCAGCCTGTAGTGTCTCTTAAATTTTATCATAGTCTTGTTCACAGATAGTTCCCATACCAGCAGTGACCTAAGTGTGCTTTCCTCTGTATATCAGTCTTTTCATACTGTCATTGCTTTTGTCTCAAGTATCAAATGACTCTTTTATACATGAACAATACTAGGATCATAATAATCCCAAATAACTTAAGTCTCACCAGCCTATAAACAATATGTTAGCAAAGTTATAGCCCATAGACCAAATTTAGCCTGCCACTTGCTTTTGTAAATAAAAGTTTTATTAAAAAACACGGACTTCCCTGGTGGCGCAGTGGTTACGAATCCACCTGCCAATGCAGGGGACACGGGTTCGATCCCTGGTCCGGGAAGATCCCACATGCCATAGAGCAACTAAGCCTGTGCACCACAACTACTGAGCCTTTGCTCTAGAGCCCACGAGCCACAACTACTGAGACTGCATGCTGCAACTACTGAAGGCCACGCACCTAGAGCCTGTGCTCCACATGAGAAGCCACCGCAATGAGAAGCCTGCGCACCGCAACGAAGAGTAGCCCCCGCTCTCTGCAACTAGAGAAAGCCCATGCACAGCAGCAAAGACCCAACGCAGCCAAAAATAATAAATAAATAAAAATTTAAAAAAAAGAAAAACAGCCACGCTCATTTGTTTTCACATCATCTATGGCTACTTTCTCATCACAGTGGACAAGGTAGTTTTGAGAAAGGCCCATTGTCCACAAAGTCTAATGTATTTACTATCTAGACCTTCACCAAAAAAGTTTGTCAAACCCTGCTCAAAAAACAGACTTGATCTCATTAAGCTGAATATTCAAATTCGAATTCTCCCACACCCTAAGGATTGACTTGGAATTTCCTCTTCAAAATTTCAAAGTATCCATGAGCAGTTGTGCAACTCCACCCACCTGTGCTGGTTACTGCTTGTCGTGACTTCTTCTGTGCTTGAAATCTGAAGTCCCAAAGGGTTGTAGCAGTTGTAAATGCACTTCCTTGACTCGACCCCAGCTAGACAAATATCAACTTTCCAGCACATAGACAGTTTTACAAATGGGATCTTCTGATGGAGACACTGGCCAGAACTTTCAGACTTGTTATAGCAGTGGTAGAGTCCATCATGGCCAGTGGAGTAGTGATAGTCACGGGCAGGAAATTGCTGTACCCAGCAGAGTGGTAGGAGGGGTAAAACTGTTGTGCTTCGCTGAGAAATAATTGTGAAGTGTTGTCACCCAAAGGACAGATCAATTTCACATCATATCTACTGAGCCTTAGTGATACCTAGGTAAACCAGAACACTGGTTATCAATTCTGGCTGCACAGTAGAACCTGCTAGGGAGCTTATAAAAAATACTGATGCCCAGGCTCTGCCACATACCAGTTAAAACAGCATCTCTCGGGATGGACTCAGGTATTGTTATTTTAAGATACCAATTCTTAACTTGTTTTTAGAGAGTAACTGAAGTTGAGTCCAATCCCCCAAATATCATTCCCCACTTGTGACAGTGGTATAGTTTCTGACAAAGACTAATAATGGCTTCAGTTTTCAAAAGAAAAAAATCTGATGTAAAATGCCATCATTTCACCTTATGTATTTTTCCTCCTTTCTTTGGACTATTTCAGCAGCATCTTGGTTGGTTCTCTCTCTCTCTCTTTCTTAGTCCCTGACAAATACGAGCAAGAAGCATTTTTTTAAGTTTCCATTTAGATTAAACTAACCCCTCTGGATATGTTCAAATGCTTTGTAAATTATTATGAAAATCCCCATATCTGAAATTTTAAAGCAGGCGTAACATCGGCTGAACACTTCTTATGCATTCACTCTGGCACTAGACCCTTTACATACATCATCTCATTTAATCCTCACAACGTCCCAGTTAGATAGGTTTTGTCTATTTTACAATAAGAAACCTGAAGCAAAGAAACTTTAAGTGCCTTAGTCCAAGTTCATCCAACTAAATAATGACAAGGAAGGAAACAAAGAAGGAAGGAATCTCAGAGTAACCCACAGCTAACAGGGGTGAATTATTTCTTCAAAGTGTTTCTACACACTGGGGAGATGGATTCTGATGAAAAGTTTATTAATAATAACAGCTAACATTTATAAGTTGCTTACCAGGTGTGAGGTGATTTGCAAAGCTCTCATTTAACCCTCTGGATAACTCTACAAGGGAATTACTCTTAATATCCTCATTTTGCAGTGAGGACCCTGAGACACACAATGTTATAGCAAAACAGCTTAGAGTCACAAAGCTAGTGAAGGTCAAGTGTAGGGATCAAACTGGGTTCTGCAGGACTCCAGAACCCATGCTCTAAACCACTCCTCTACAATACATCTGTCAAGAGTATAGAAAGAATTTCTATATTATGAAAATGATAACCCAGGGATCTAATTCCTCACTCCCTCAGTAAGTGTGAACAAAGTCTCAGTGATGTGAGGTTGTTCAACTAAATCACCATCTCCTAAAATGTCCTGCAAAGCACTACTTCAGGAGCTTCTCTGTGAGAAATAGGTTTCCTTAGTCAATTACAGCCATGACACACTACATACTAAATCCCCTTCATGGAGATTCACCATGCAAATGTACATATTCCAGGTTCTGAAAAAAATCTTCAGGAAACACACAGAGACACTTGAACCATGCAAAATTAACTGAGTATTTCCAAAAGTTACGTGAAAATGGAAGATCCCTCTCCTAGCTATATTATAATCCTACTGAACTAGTGTTCAGTGAATGAACATTGAGAAATACTGATTTAAGTCTTTCAACCATTTAAGTGATTGACTTATAAATTGGACAACCATGAAGAACCTAAAATGTCTGAAAGTGTTACATTTAACAAATTTTCATGGAGAGATATCTATTTTGCTTAACCCCCCTACACACACACATACACACACACACACACACACACACACACACAGTATTTCCTCTTGGAACTCCTGTTTTGTCTGAATGAAATATTATGAGTGTATCATATCTCCTGCCTCTAACCTCTTGCAGTGACTCCTCCAGATAGAGAAGGTATCTATGGTGGCCATGAAAATGTGTCAATCACATCTCCCACTCTGGGCTGCACAATGGACAGATGGCCCCAGCAACTGCATTGTAAATCCACTACTAGCACTGAGGTCACATTTCCCATGGGCGTCTCTCAGTGTCTGAGAGTTGCAGCAATACTAAGGCAGACTCGTTCCTGCAAGTTGTACGACTCTTCACCAAAACATACTTAGAATCTCCCTGTAGTCTGAGATCTCTGTCTAACCCTCCTTTCTTCTCTCTCATCTTTAAAGAGATTAGACCTTCATCACAGACCAATGACTTTCTCCAATGCTCCTATTATTCCCTCCACATTTCCTTAATAGGCATTTCCACAATAAATCCCACACATGTCTAATCCTGTCTTAGCACCTGCTTTTCAGAAGATCTGAACTAACACAATGTCCTTCCTCCTCTCAGTACTCTAATATATTTTGCATATATCTATATTTTCTCTATTTTCTATTTATCAACCGATAGCTTTCACTGAAAAGTATAAATTATACCTTGTTTGTATCAGTATCTCCAATGTCTAGCAGTATTTGGGATATGAAATGATGGAAGGATAGGATTTACAAAAGAAAGAAGGAAAGAAGGGACTTTATATCAACAAGATGGTAGAATAGGAAGTCCCAGACCTTGTCCTCCCACCCACCCACCCACCCAGAAACATCAATTTAACAACCATCCATGGATGAAAATACTTTTATGAGAGCTCCAGAGACCAGGTGAGAAGTTCCAGCACCCCAGTGGAGCACAAAAGCCAAGAACAGCCATACTGAAAAAGATATGAACAGTTTCACTTTACCTGCATCAAACCTCCCCCAAACTGGCACAGTTCAGGGCAGAGAGAGACTGTCTCCACTCATTTTTTTTTTCTCCTTCAGGGGAAAGACGGAGTGAAGTGAGCTACTGGCATCTTGAATCTTTGGGGACATTGCTTGAGAGGGCAGCTTCTGTCTCATCTCACCCAGTTTGCTAAGCAAATCAGCAGAGCTGGATTGTCTGGGAGCCGCTAAAAACAAATTATGGGGCAACCGATGCATGTATCACAACAACCAGCCCACAGACCCTGCCAGCTAGCCCACCCATGTGCAGACCCCAGCAGCCAGCTATTTCACATGTACCACCTCCCATTCAATGCCACATGAGCCCCTACAGTCAACACAGCACACATCCCTGAAGTCAGCACTCCACAGGCCTCCAGAGCCAGTGCCCTGGGCACCACCCCAGATGGCATCCCATGAAACCTTGCAGATGGTGCCCCTCTTGTCCCCATATATGGCATGAACATGACCCTGCAGACAGCATGAGGATCTCAGCAGCGCCTCAAACCTGCCAGATTGGGAGAAGGCACACAGCCCTGAGAAGGAGGGCAGCAAAGTAATGGAGTTTGTACTGAGTGTCCTGGCATCTCACTGCACTGCCCTAGAGAAAGGGGCAGGTAACTGTCAAAACTCAGCATGGCTCTGTTGGGCAGGAAGAAGGTGCACAATCCTAAAACATCTCCTTCAGGAGGGAAGTACATGTTGCACCCAACACTCTGGAGTCTCAGGGCACTCCCCTAGGGAAAAACACTGGGTGGCTCTCAGCACTCAGCACAGTTCTCTGGGATTAAGAGTTGGAATACAATCCTAAAACTTCCTCCCCAGGAGGGAATGAAAAGATTGGAATGGGCATAGCCATTGAAAAGAACTGAGGGATCCTCCAGAATCTCTAGCTGCAATGATTGGTGAAAAGCTTTCCTCTTTAAACCGGTTTGTAAAGACTGAAGAGGTGACTGCTTCTTCCAGTGCACACACACCAATACAAGGCTATAAGAAACATAAAGAATCAGGGGGAAATGACACCACAAAAGGAACAAATTAAATCTCCTGTAACAGATAACAAAGAAATGGAGATCTACAAACTGACTGAAAAAGAATGCAAAATAATCATGTTAAAGAAGTCCAGTGAGCTACAAGAGAACACAGATAAATAATTCAATGAAATCAGGAAAACAAAACATGAACAAAATGAGAAATTCAACAAAGAGATAAAAAGTATAAAAAGGAAACTAATGGGAATTCTGGAACTGAAGAATACCATGACTGAACTGAAAACTTCTATAGAGAGTTTCACAACAACAAACTCAATCAAGCAGAAGACAATCAGTGAACTCAAAGATGATATTTGAAATTAAACAGCTAGAGGAACAAAAAGGAAAAAGAATGAAAAAGAGTGAAGAAAGCCTATGACACTATCAAGGGAATCAACATATACATTATGGGAGTCCCAGAATAACAGCAAACATAAAGGGGAAGAAAACTTATTTAAATAAATAATGGCTGAAAACTTCCAAATCTGGGAGAAATGGACATCCAGATTCATTACACCCAAAGTTCCAAAATAAAGTGAACCTAAAGGGTTATTAAATTGTTAAATGTCAGAAACAGAGGATTGTGAAAGCAGCCAGAGAAGAGCAATTCATCACATAAAAGGGAACCCCCCTGACCAGTCCCTCCCATCAAGCCTCTTAGATAGCCTTATCCAGCAGAGAGAAGAAGCAAGAAGAACTACAATCCTGTAGCCTGTGGAACAAAAACCACATTCACAGAAAGATAGACAAGATGAAAAGGCAGAGGGCTATGTACCAGATGAAGGAATAACATAAAACCCCAGAAAAACAACTAAATGAAGTGGAGATAGGCAACCTTCCAGAAAAATAATTCAGAATAATGATAGTGAAGATGATCCAGGACCTCGGAAAAACAATGGGGGCAAAGCGAGAAGATGTAAGAAATGTTTAACAAAGACCTAGAAGAATTAAAGAACAAAAACACAGAGATGAACAATACAATAACTGAAATGAAAACTACACTAGAATGAATCAATAGCAGAATAACTGAGGCAGAAGAACAGATAAGTGACCTGGAAGACAGAATGCTGGAATTCACTGCCATGGAACAGAATAAAGGAAAAAGAATGAAAAGAAATGAAGACAGCCTAAGAAACCTCTGGGACAACATTAAACGCAACAACATTCGCATTATATGGGTCCCAGAAGGAGAAGAGAGAGACAGAGGACCAGAGAAAATATGTGAAGAGGTTACAGTCGAAAACTTCCCTAACATGGGAAAGGAAATAGTCACCCAAGTCCAGGAAGCGCAGCGAGTCCCATACAGGATAAGCCCAAGGAGAAACACGCCAAGACACACAGTAATCAAATTGGCAAAAATTAAAGACAAAGAAAAATTATTGAAAGCAGCAAGGGAAAAATGAAAAATAACATACAAGAGAACTCCCAGAAGGTTAACAGCTGATTTCTCAGCAGAAACTCTACAAGCCAGAAGGGAGTGGCATGATATACCTCAAGTGATGAAGGGGAAGTACCTAGAACCAAGATTAATCTACCCGGCAAGGATCTCATTCAGATTCGATGGAGAAATCAAAAGCTTTCCAGACATGCTAAAGCTAAGAGAATTCAGCACCACCAAACCAGATCTACAACAAATGCAAAAGGAACTTCTCTAAGTGGGAAACACAAGAGAAGAAAAGGATCTACAAAAACAAACCCAAAACAATTAAGAAAATGGTAATAGGAACATACATATCGATAATTACCTTAAACATGAATGGATTAAATGCTCCAAAGAAAAGACAGAGGCTTGCTGAATGGATACAAAAACAACACCCATATATATACTGTCTACAAGAGACCCACTTCAGACCTAGGGACACATACAGACTGAAAGTGAGGGGATGGAAAAAGATATTCCATGCAAATAGAAATCAAAAGAAAGCTGGAGTAGCAACAATCATATCAGATAAAATAGAATTTAAAATAAAGAATGTTACAAGAGACAAGGAAGGACACTACATAATGATCAAGGGATCAATCCAAGAAGAAGATATAACAATTATAAATATATATGCAACCAAAAGAGGAGCACCTAAATACATAAGGCAACTGCTAACAGCTATAAAAGAGGAAATCGACAGTAACACAATAATAGTGGGGAACTTTAATACCTCAGTTACACAAATACACAGATCATCCAAAATGAAAATAAATAAGGAAAAAGAAGCTTTAAATGACACAATACACCAGATAGATTTAATTGATATTTATAGGACATTCCACCCAAAAACAGCAGTTACACTTTCTTCTCAAGTGCGCATGGAACATTCTCCAGGATAGATCACATCTTGGATCACAAATCAAGCCTCAGTAAATTTAAGAAAACTGAAATGATATCAAGCATGTTTTCTGACCATAACACTATGAGATTAGAAATCAATTACAGGGAAAAAACCATAAAAAACACAAACACATGGAGGCTAAACAATCCATTACTAAATAACTAAGAGATCACTGAAGAAATCAAAGAGGAAATCAAAAAATACCTACAGACAAATGACAATGAAAACACGATGATCCAAAACCTATGGAATGCAGGAAAAGCAGTTCTAAGAGGGAAGTTTGCAGCTCTACAAGCCTACCTCAAGAAACAAGAAAAATCTCAAATAAACAATCTAACCTTACACCTAAAGGAACTACAGAAAGAAGAATAAACAAAACCCAAAGTTAGCAGAAGGAAAGAAATCATAAAGATCAGAGCAGAAATAAATGAAATAAAAACAAGGAAAACAATAGCAAAGACCAATAAAACTAAAAGCTGGTTCTTTGAGAAGATAAACAAAATTGATAAACCATTAGCCAGACTCATCAAGAAACAGAAGGAAAGGACTCAAATCAGTGAAATTAGAAATGAAAAAGGAGAAGTTACAACAGACACCACAGAAATACAAGGCATCCTAAGAGACTACTAAAAGGAACTCTATGCCAATAAAATGGACAACCTGGAAGAAATGAACAAATTCTTAGAAAAGTATAACCTTCCAAGACTGAACCAGGAAGAAATAGAAAATATGAACAGACCAATCACAAGTAATGAAATTGAAACTGTGATTAAAAATCTTCCAACAAACAAAAGTCCAGGACCAGACGGCTTCACAGGCGAATTCTATCAAACATTTAGAGAAGAGCTAACACCCATCCTTCTCAAACTCTTCCAGAAAATTGCAGAGCAAGGAACACTCCCAAACTCATTCTATGAGGCCACCATCACCCTGATACCAAAACCAGACAAAGTTACTACAAAAAAAGAAAATTACAGACCAATATCACTGATGAATATAGATGCAAAAGTCCTCAACAAAATGCTAGCAAACAGAATCCAACTACACATTAAAAGGATCATACACCATGACCAAGTGTGATTTATCCCAGGGATTCAAGGAATCTTCAATATATGCAAATCAATCAATGTGATACACATTAACAAACTGAAGAATAAAAACCATATGATCATCTCAATAGATGCAGAAAAAGCTTCTGACAAAATTCAACACCCATTTATGATAAAAACTCTCCAGAAAGTGGGCATAGAGGGAACCTACCTCAACATAATAAAGGCCATATATGACAAACCCACAGCAAACATCATTCTCAATGGTGAAAAACCAAAAGCATTCCCTCTAAGGTCAGGAATGAGAAAAGGATGTCCACTCTCACCACTATTATTCAACATAGTTTTGGAAGTCCTAGCCTCAGCAATCAAAGAAGAAAAAGAAATAAAAGGAATACAAATTGGAAAATAAGAAGTAAAACTGTCACTGTCTGCAGATAACATGATACTATACATAGAGAATCCTAAAAATGCAACCAGAAAACTACTAGAGCTAATCAATGAATTTGGTAAAGTTGCAGGATACAAAATTAATGCACGGAAGTCTCTTGCATCCTATACACTAATGATGAAAAATCTGAAAGAGAAATTAAGGAAACACTCCCATTCACCATTGCAACAAAAAGAATTAAATACCTAGGAATAAACCTACTTAGGTAAACAAAAGACCTGTATGCAGTAAACTAGAAGACACTGATGAAAGAAATTAAAGATGATACCAACAGATAGACATATACCATGTTCTTGGATTGGAAGAATCAATATTGTGAAAATGACTATACTACCCAAAGCAATCTACAGATTCAATGCAATCCCTATCAAATTACCAATGGCATTTTTTACGGAACTAGAACAAATCATCTTAAAATTTGTATGGAAACAGAGAAGTCCCCGAATAGCCAAAGCAGTCTTGAGGGAAAAAAACGGAGCTGGAGGAATTAGACTCCCTGACTTCAGACTATACTACAAAGCTACAGTAATCAAGACAATATGGTACTGGCACATAAACAGAAACATATATCAATGGAACAAGACAGAAAGCCCAGAGATAAACCCATGCACCTATGGTCAACTAATCTATGACAAAGGAGGCAAAGATTTTCAATGGAGAAAAGACAGTCTCTTCCATAAGTGGCGCTGGGAAAACTGGACAGCTACATGTAAAAGAATTTAATTAGAACACTCCCTAACACCATACACAAAATTAAACTCAAAATGGATTTGAGACCTAAATGTAAGACCGGACACTATAAAACTGTTAGAGGAAAACATAGGAAGAACACTCTTTGACATAAATCACAGCAAGACCTTTTTTGATCCACCTCCTACATATATGCAGTGAAATATTACTCAGCCATAAAAAGGAATGAAATTGAGTCATTTGTTGAGACGTGGATGGATCTAGAGACTGTCATACAGAGTGGAGTAAGTCAGAAAGAGAAAAACAAATATCGTATATTAATGCATGTATGTGGAACCTAGAAAAATGGTACAGATGAACCAGTTTGCAGGGCAGAAGTTGAGAAACAGATGTAGAGAACAAACGTATGGACACCAAGGGGGGAAAAGCACGGTGGGGTGGAGATGGTGGTGCTCTGAATTGGGCGATTGGGATTTACATGTATACACTGATGTGTATAAAATTGATGACTAATAAGAACCTGCAGTATTTAAAAAAAAAAGGAACCCCCCCCATAAGACAATCAGCAGATATCTCAGCAGAAATCCTGCAGGTCAGGAGAGACTGAGATGATATGTTTAAAAATGCTACTAACCAAAAATATTGTATCCAGCAAAATGTTCCTTAAAAATGAAGGAGATAAATTATTTTTTTCCCAAACAAAAACTGAGGGAATTCATCACCACTAGACCTACATTACAAGAAGTGCTATGAAATATTAATGAAAGAAACTTAAAGACCCAAATGGTAAGATATTCCATGTTTGTAATTGGAAGAATTAATATTTCTAACATGTCCATACTACCCAAAGCAATCTACAGATTCAATGTAACCCCTATATAAATCCCAGTGGCATTTTTTACAGAAATGGGGAAAAAAATCCCAAAATTCATATAGAATTGCAAAAGACTCCAAATAGTAAAAGTAACTTTGAGCAAGAATAGCAATGCTGGAGGTATCACTCTTTCTGATTTCAAATACATTACAAAGCTACAGTAATCAAAACAGTATTTTACTGGCATAAAACTCACATACACATACACACGCATGCATGCATGCACACGCACACACGCACACACACACACAACCCTGGAACAGAATAGAGAGCACAGAAATAAACCTATGCATGTACAGTCAACTGATCTTCCACAAGGGTTCTAAGAATACACAATGGGTAAAGGATAGTAGTATCTTCAGTAAATGGTGCTGGGAAAACTTGATAGCCACATGTTGAAGAATAAAATTGAACTAATCTCAAAATCATACATAAAAATTAACTCAATTGGATTAAAGACTTAACCATAAGACATGAAGCTATAAAACTCCTAGAAGAAAACAGGGAAAATGCTCCTTGACATTGGTCTTGGCAATGGTTTCTTGGATGTGACATCAAACGCACAGGCAACAAAAGCAAAAATAGACAAGTGGGACTACGTCAAACTAAAAAGATTTTGCACAGCAATGGAAACAGTTACAGAGAGAAAAAGACAACCTACAGAATGGGCGAAAATATTTGCAAATAATATATCTGATAAAAGGTTAATATCTAAAATACGTAAGAAATGCCTACAACCCAATTAAAAAAAATAAAAAATAAACCAGTTAAAAATGGGCAAAGGGGGCCTCCCTGGTGGCGCAGTGGTTGAGAGTCCGCCTGCCCATGCAGGGGATACGGGTTCGTGCCCCGGTCTGGGAGGATCCCATATGTCGCGGAGCGGCTGGGCCCATGAGCCATGGCCGCTGGGCCTGCGCATCCGGAGCCTGTGCTCCGCAACGGGAGAGGCCACAACAGTGAGAGGCCCACATACCGCAAAAAGGAAAAAAAAAAAAATGGGCAAAGGACTTGAATAGACATTTCTCAAAGGAGACACAGAAATGACCAACAGATATATCAAAAGGTGGTCAACATCACTAATCATCAGAGAAATGCAAATCAAAACCACAATGAGAAATCAGCTCACACTTATTAGAATGGCTAGTATCAAGAAACAAAGATAACAAGTGTTGGTGATGGTGTGGAGAAAAGGGAACCTTCACACACTGTTGGTAGGAATGGAAATTGGGGCAGCTGTTGTGGAAAACAGTATGGAAGTTCCTCAAAAAATTAAATAGAATTATTAAGTGATTCAGCAATCCTACTTCTGATGTGTATCCAAAGGAATTAAAATTGGGATCTCAAAGAGATATCTGTTTTCCAAGTTCACTGCACCATTATTCACAGTAGCTATGACATAGAATCAACCTAAGTGTCTGTCGATTAGCAGATATTTGCTGAGCTTCTTCATTGAGTCATGCTCTACTTGAGGTGCTGGGAATACAGAACTCTCAAGGAGCTCATAATCAAGTGGGGAATACCAATACAGATAGACAAATATTTAATGCTAGACAGTAATGGGGTACTCTAGGTACACCTGACTCAATTTGTGTGAGGGGGGAATAAGGATTGGCTTTATGGAAGATGTGGTGCCTGAGCTGACCTTCGAAGAATCAATAAATGTAAGGTAAAATATGCAGTATGAAGTAGATGATATGAGCATTCCAGCAGAGGGAAAAAGAGAAGCAAGGCAGCTGGGAAGTAGAGAAAGCATAAGACGTTCAGAAGTTTCAAGTAGCTCTGTCAAGCTAGAACACAGGAAAGGAGAGCGGTGGGAAGAGCACTATCTCCGTATCCAAAATTTCTTCTAAGAATATAAATGGAAAATATTTACCAATAACTTGATGGCAAATGTTCAGCTGATATTTAGATGAAGTTCAGCTTTGTTTGTTAAACCAGCTTGATAATTTTTGAATAGTAGATATGTTATCTATTTTTCATATTCTTTCCTTGTAAGTCTCTATTTTGATTTCACGGTGGAGATGAAAAGGTACTGAACTTATTTGAGAATGGCAGGTGATAAGAACTCTGGAATTCTGAAGAACAGATAGTATCTGGTAAGTGACAAGATAGCTTTGAGAAACAGAAGGACATTTGTTCTTTTGTGGTTGGCATATACCTTTTCCCAAACCATAAATTATTTTAACCAAGTAATACAACACTTCAGTGAAGGACATAGGATAGTGGGCAGGGGAGGTAGATGGGTGATATAGGGAAATGATTGGTTAGCAATTAACAGAATTCACCAAGAAATTAGATTTAAGATAATATAAATGGTGATTATTCTTGTTCTACTTTTCTAATTTTTTAAAAATATGGATGCCTTATTTTCATTATCAGAATTAAAAAAAAACTTTATGTGGGATAATTGGTATTTGTTTGAGAATTTACCTCACAATGAAATAGCAAAATGTCAAAAGGATCCTGTTTTCAAAGCTCAGAAGTGGCAATGCTACAAAACTCAAAATGGCTAGAAGTGAACAGCTTATACACAACCAGCAGAGGAGGCTCAGTCTGACAAGAATGTCAAGTTCCTATATGCAAAGAGCATAACAGTACAGCTTTCCATTTGAGGAGGTGATTTTTTGTGTGTTTCATTTTTGTGTCTTCTAAATTGTTATTTTCAAATTTGACTCGAAACTTAGATCCCTGAAGTTTGTCTTTTGTTGAAAGGATAAAAGAAAACATATCCTAGCAAATGTGGCTATCTGTTATTGATATTTATACCTAACATGTATTTATGAATAATTAATAACTTAGGTGATAGTTCTAGGTTTAACAAGCTTAGATTCTTTCTCATCTTTGAAACCACCTCAAAAAAATGGAGAGATCTTCATCTTTGGTAAACTACAGGAACCGCTGTATAGGTGTAGCTCCATACCTCAAGATACGTAAAGAGGAGTTGCCAAGTGCAATGATATTTAGGCACATATCGTTGATGAAGGAAGATGCCACGAAAGAACACATACTTGCTGCTGCTCTTACTGGGCGGAACCAGCTGACCATTATCTTCTCTAGAGTAGGTAGCCTGCCCCAAAGTCAAAAATTCCCAAACACACTGTTATATATAAAATAGATAACCAACAACAACCTACTATATAACACAGGGAACTCTGCTTAATATTCTGTAATAACCTAAATGGGAAAATAATTCAAAAAAGAATAGATCCACATATATGTATAACTGAATCACCTTGCTGTACACCTGAAACTAACACAACGTCGTTAGTCAACTATACTCCAATATAAAATAAAATTTTTTTTAAATTCCCAAGAACCTTTTTCTAATGGTAAGAGTATACAACTAAGGACATCTATCTGCTGGCAGATACGGCAGGTAAACAAGGTGATCTAACATCCTCATAATTTGTACCTCTGATGAAGCAAGCAGAAGATAAAAATTTTTCAAAGTCATAGCTCAGGAAAACTTTTCTAACTAATGGAAGATTCAACTCTTTAGATATAATGGCTCACTGTATTCCTGGGATGTTGTTATGTAACAATGATGACCATCCTATTGGCAAATAAGAAAAAGAATAATGGCACCAAGTGTTTGTTAGAGTGTGAGGAAGGATACTCCAATTCTCTACTGATGGGAATAAAAATGTACAGTGTTTCTGGAGGACCGATAGAAATTACATATCAAAAATATTTTTAAATTAGGTTTTGACTGTTAATTTAATTTCTTAGATTTGATACCAGTTACTTAATAGAATATGCATAAGGCATAGTTAATTATGTTTACCAAGACATCATCCTTAATAATAAAAAACAATTGAAAATAAAAATCTCTACAAGTCCAACAATATGGGGTAGCGGGTTGCTTTAATGTATATATGAATACATAGGGAATGCATTTACATGAGAAATATTTGAAATATTGGGATGTTTATGTATCATTATTTTAGTAAATGGTTATCTTTCAGTGGTGGGATGAGGTGAAATCTATGTTTTAGTTTTCTTTCTTTTTAATTATCTCTATTTCCTTATTTTCCTTCAATGTGCACATATTGAAAAGGACAAGGACTTTCAGAGTAGGGGGAATGTAGTCTGCTAGGCCTAAAACTAATCCCTAGGGCAAGATCAGTTCAAGTCCCAAATGTACAAGCCGGAAAGGACTTTGGGGACTGGTAAGCAAGTTACTTTGTTAAGGTGGGGAGTTAGAGGAAAGGGCAGATCTAGACCCTGACACTCTAATTCCTTCTGTAAGTTTCACTTTTTGTTTAGCATAACTCCACTGTTTAGCATCGTGACACTCAGTACTGAGCTGCTAGCCTCAGGTCCATTTTAAGGCATTATGTATTACGTATTTTTCCAATCAAGGTCAGTACATCTATCTAGCTGGCTAGCTATGGCTCTGTAAGTTAAGACACCATAGTATTGGACACATCAAGGTTGATTATGTCCAAATATACATGCATCTAGACGCATACATACATTATTAGTAAGTTAATTTCTAGACACAGTTTGGGAACTAGAAGCCTTTCAAAGGCATGGTGTTCTAGCAAGATTATCGAAACCTACAAGTTGTTGTATCTTTTAACCATGGTAGCATTTGATTCCTCAAGTATAACATGAGGACATATGACTTCTGAGAATGAAGATGAAAAAAGTAGTGTCACTCAAGTAAATCATTGTATTGTGGTCTAAACATTACTTTTCTCAGTCAATCCAGAATCTTCAGATCGTGCATAATCATGTTCATGTACTGCTTCATATATTATATTTCTCTCCAATTATACTGTCACATTATTGGGAACTGGACTCAGCTTGATTTTTTTCCTGTGTTCCCCAGAGAGCCTAGGACAATTGTGGAAGATATAAAAAGTGATTGTATGAAGGGGGAGAATACAGAGATCTTCTTAAAAATGAGATTACATTCACTTATTCATTTCATTTTCAAACAGTGCCTTGAACACAGTGGCAATAGATAATTTTTGTTGGATGAATGAATTAATAAATTTTCCTTATGATGCTGGAGTTTAACAGAGCAAGAGCTTTGAATTCTGATAGAGCTGATTTTTTCTTCAGGCTCTCTTGCTTGAGAAGGCAATGAACTTCTTGGAGACTCTGTGCATCATCTCTAAAATGGAGGTTCTGGCTTCCTAATGAGGTCGGTTGGAGGATTAAATGAGATCATAAGTGTCAGAAGAATCCATGGTGATAACAGTCTTCCTTGATTTGTATCACTGCACCTTCCTGGGTCAATCAATACAAGGCCCTTTTGCAGTTCTTTGTGCTTCTGGTGCATTTGAATGGTATATGCCAGATCTCATGGAGCCCAATCACTAGGTATAAACCCACTAACAAGGCTCTGGGGCAGGGGGATCTTTGAATATTGGAAACTCAGCCTCAATAAATCTAACTATCCTGTTAACATTGTTCTGGGCACTTTGACCTATTCCACATGAGAATGTCTCAGTTATTTCCACTGATTTTGAGAGGTAGAAAAAGAAATCTCTACCCACTTATAGTTCAGAAGATCCAAGGTAAAATGCAGAGAAAACTAAATAGATGGTCCATTTGTAAAAAAAAAGAGAAGATATAGGGTAACACAGTGTTTTCTAAGTGTAGTCCCTGTAACCTCTAGGTTCTGCCAAGCCCGTCCAGGTCTCCTGGGAATTAAGGCAAAGGGAAAGGTTGACAGGATGTCTGAGCCCTATGCCCACTTCAATCAGGACAGGTTCATTTTTATCCGGTTTATTTGGGGGGGGCTTCTATGGAAGATGATGTTTGAATAAAGGTTTCTACTGCTAAAATAATGTCAAAAGCTAATTACGTGGTGACAAAAACACTGTGTTCAGTGTCAGGAAATGGTGATGAGGATACGTATTATCTGTATTATCTGATAAGTATTATAATTTACTAGAAATATTCACAGAGTACCTCATGTAATCCTTACAAATAGATATTATGAAATAGGTACCTTCTTATCCTCATTTTTCAAATGATGAAAACTGAGATTCAGAGAGTTTAAAAGAATTGCTCTGAGGCAGGAGACAGATGGCCCCTGGGGCAAACGGTTTGAGTTTGTTCCTTGTGGACTGATACTCCCAGACAGGAATAACAGGACAGTTGGGATAGGAGGCTGGGCCCTGCCCAGATAGGAGATAAGAGACCACAGATTCCTCATTCCCGAAGTCAGGAGACTTCCCTGACTACACATGTGCAGAAAGACTCCTTGGAGGTCCAAAGGGGAGTGATGCTAACTGATGCCAACTGATGCTCACTACCCATAGGCCTCTTCGGTAGAATCCATCTTGGCTAAGAGATGCGCACGCACACATGGGAAAATCCTTAGATATACCAAATGTGGACTTTGAACCAGGCCAAAATGATTGGCCAAAGGAAACCTGGAAGAAATGACCCACAAAAGTGATTCAAACTGCCACGAGGGTGCAACTCTCTCTCTGAGCCCGCCCGTGTGTCTATCCACACGTACTCTTTTTTTCTCTTAATAAATACTTGTTTCACTACTTTCCATCTTTGTGGGAATTCTTTTTCTGCAAAGCCATAGGGCCAGGGCCTTGTCACTGACCACTAGTCTAGTGTCTAGGATTTGGTGCTCTCACCACTGCGACCTGACCTCAGTCACTGGCGGGGAACAAAAACCCTGCTTCAAGCCATTGCAGACCAAGGCCACCAGTCTGCAGATTCACTGCTGCAGATCAGCCCAACTTGTACAGCTAGTTAGTGGTAGAAGTGGGATTAAAATTTACATGTTACAGCAGTTGAACTGGCTTTATGACTTGGCTTTGCCAGTTACTGGCTGTGTGGAATTAAGTAAACCTTATCCTCTTTTTGGTACTAGTTTCCTCATCTGTAATGCATCTGTAAAGGGTTCAGGCTAGAAGGTCTCTACTATAAGCCAACTGATATGCTGAAGTTCCAAATGTATTCTGTTTGAAGAAAAATATTCAACGATTAAGATAAAACCCTGCTGCCCTATATTAAGTAACATTGGGCATCTCCTGCTGATTTGATTACATTTGATTTTTAGCAACGGTGTCCATTATAGCAAAGGTGTCCATACTGTGTGCACTCTAAGCCATTTTAACCATCATATACTGCTATTTTGTAGATACAGGACTTCCTATAAAATTCATCACAAACTGAAACATCTCTGGCAAGCACACACACGTGTATGCACAAACATACATGCATATGCATCCCAGATGAAAATGCCCGTTGTATAGTTGTCTTAGCTTGGGCTGCCGTAATTAAATAGTATAGATTGGGTGTCTTAAACAACAGGAATTCATTTATCACGGTTCTAGAGGCTGGGAATTTCAAGGTCAAAGGGCCAGGAGATTTGTTCCCTGTTGAGGGCCTTTTTCTGGTTCGCAGACTGCACCTTCTCACTCTGTCCTCACATGGCAGAGGGAGAAAGCAAGAGAGCTCTGGACTCTCTTTCTTCTCCTACAAGGACAGCAATCCCATCATGAGGGTCCAATCCTCATGATCTCATCTAAAGCTATTATCTCTCAAAGGTCCTACCTCTCTTCACATTGGGGGCTAGAACTTTGACACATGAATTTGGGGAGGACCCACACATTCAGTCCATCACAATAGCTGAACTTAATGGGTAGACAGTGTGAGTAAAATCAGTCAGAAAACAAAAGCAGAAGTTTAGCTGGGAGGTGCCTCAGCTATGAAGAAGTACAGATCAAAGACTCTTTGACATTAGAGATAATGTATTTGAAAGAGCCATTGTGACCCCTCTTGATGATAATGGAAGCCTCTGTTGCCGTCTATTGAGATTCTAATAGCATACTGGAGAGCTTCATAATTAATGTACTGAAATAGCAGATCTTTAACATCTTCATACTTTTGATCTTACTTTCTCTCTTTGTCTCTACACTATACCATTTATAATTTTTAATGAGCTAAACAACTAGCCAGCAAAATAAAATGTTAACACCATGAAATGCATACTTTAAATATGAGCTGTGTTCTAGAACTTTCCCCTCACCTGTCTTTCTTAAAGCATCTGTATACAGTCTTCAAAGTTTTTAAGCCTTTTTTGAATGCATCTTTTGCCATACTGGCCCGGGATGACAAATTACATCTTGACGTGAACTCCCTCTTTCAGTGTGTTCTTACAAATTTCTCCAACAGCTTCCTTTTCTTTTGGATAATTAACTCTAACTAAATGATATTTGTTGACAAAAGAAGATGATTTGGCACTTACAGCTGTATTAGTTAGGGTGCAATAAGTAAAGGAGAAGGCGTTGATGCATTTAACAGTTTCTCTTCTCGTATAGTTAGCTGTGCAAATGCCTCACACCTCAATTCATCATTTCAAAAAAACACATATCACCATGTGTCAGATGCTGTGCTAGGAGCTAGGAAGAAAGAGAAGAGGAAACAGGCATTCAGTTGTAAGCTGCCTGAAAGCCTTGGGTCTAGTGCAGCCCTCTATACATATAGGATACTTAAAAAATATCTGTTGAAGTGGACTGAGTTGAAGTAATTATTGTAGAAAGATAATCGGGCTGTAGATAAGGTAGAAAACATGGACCTCAGTTTCTCCATCTATGAAATGATACAGTAGATACATATTATCCTTAATGTGTGTATCTGTAAGGGTGTAACTGAGCAGGACCCTATGGGGCCTGCCCAGGACATACCCCACCCCCATATCCTCTGCTGTAGCTCCTCTCTGAAGTATCTAGATAATAGTATCTCATGCATATTTCCTGAGCTTTTCAGGTGCTAAAAATCACCACCAAATGGAATAAATTAACTACGTGATCAGGAGCACTAGCCCCAGACCTTCTGGCACCTAAGGATTGATAAAGTTGACTGCACTGTTACCTCACCATCAACCAATCAGAGAATTGTGCACGAGCTGATGACATACCCTGCAACCCCATCCCTCACCTGCACTTTAAAAATGCTTCGCTGGGACTTCCCTGGTGGCACAGTGGTAAGAATCCGCCTGCCAATGCAGGGGACACAGGTTCGAGCCCTGGTCTGGGAAGATCCCACATGCCATGGAGCAGCTAAGCCTGTGTGCCACAACTACTGAGCCCGCGTGCCACAACTACAGAATCCTGCACACATAGAGCCTGTGCTCCACAACAAGAGAAGTCACTGCAATGCGAAGCCCGCACACCACAACGAAGAGTAGTGCCCACTCACTGCAACTAGAGAAAGCCCGCGTGCAGCAATGAAGACCCAATGTAGCCAAAAATTAATTAATTAATTAATCTATTTATTTATTTATTTTAAATGCCTTGCTGAAACCCTTTGGCGAGTTCAGGATTTGGGGGGCACAAGCCACCCATTCTTGCTCAGCCCTGCAATAAACCTTTCTCTGCTCCAAACTCTGACGTTTCGGTATTGTTTTGCCTCCCTGTGAGTCAGGCACACAAACTTGCTTTTGGTAACAAGGGAAGTAATGTCATGAAGGAGTGAATTTTTGCTTTCCTCTTAATTATAAAATAAAATCAAATTACCTCTTTCCTCCAAATCGTTCAATGTTGAAGGGAGTAAGGTGGGCATGATGTCCTATCCCCCGTGATTTTGCTTCTTCTGAATTTTTGCCCACTTTTAAGAATGTGTCCATGACCGTTCAGTCAACAGTCATCTGTCCCATGAACTAAGAGAAAAGACTGATTAAGGAATTAAGAAATTTACAAAATCAACATTTCCTTCTTATCTTGGAATCTACACAATCCACTGAAATCCATACTCTTGCATGATTCTCGTTTAACCACAGCACAGTAATAATATGTTCAAGAAAAGTCTCATAGTCATGATCTGAAATCCAACTGCCAGTCCTTTAGAGTGAGGTGTACCTATTAAGAATTAGGAGAGAAGCAAACTGGGAGGGAAAAAATTACACTAAAATGTGAATGACTGATAGAGTTCTGTATTTTTTTAATTGAAAATATTAAGTAAATATCTAACTTATAGAATTTCACATAGCTCAATTAGTGGAAATAAGACATTCCAAGTTGTTCAGAAGTCTTCTTGGTGGATTTGGTATCACATGTGTAATTTATCATAGAATCATGCTCCTTTAGCTACTGACCCATTCACAACTTCTGAACCCAAAGACTGAGCTCAAAGCCTATCTCCTCTGGGGAACTGTTCTGACTGCTCCAGGCAAAGAAAGTTACTTCTACTGTATTCGTTTAAGACCTTGGTTATATCTGTATTGTAGCATCCATCATATCCTGTGAGCATCTCAGGGTGTTTTGGGATCTGACTAGAATACCTGGTATGTAGTGGCTACTAACTAGATAGGGGTTTCATTGGTATTACAACTACTTGTATGCTTTCTACTGGCCCTAGATAAGGAATGAATCACATCTAGCCTTAGGGCCAGAGGAAAGAAGAATGATCTAGAAAGTGAACCATCAGCAAGTATGATGGTCAGGAAAATAGTGGAATAAGGATTGGTGGCGATGCACAGATTCTAATCTCTTCCAGTGTTGTGTAACTGGTTTTGACCAGTCTTCTTCTGGGTAGACTGTGTTGGACAAACCACCTTGAGTTTCCCAAGGCTAGATTTATCTAACGCAATCAGCCTTGCTATTAGAACTTATTGATCAGCTAATTTATTCTATGACTAGTTGTGACTTGTTTATTAAAATATAAGTTGGACAAATGTTAATGCTAAATTGATAAAACAAAGTTTGGCAAACCTGTAGCACAAAAGCCACCAGTCACCCATCTTGCTAACAATATTTGTAAGTATAATAGTTGACTTTGTTAAGTGCTTAGGTAATAGCTATTTGTAGTTAAAACTCCAACATCCATTCTGCATTTGATCTAGAGAAGTTCAATCCAGTTTGGGCTGCTGAGTTGAGCATCTGACATGTAGATAAAAAGCCTGGAGCTGCTGGAGCCATTTTGCTACTATAGAGGAAGCCAGTCTGGGGAAACATCTGGCCCAGGTAGGAGAGCAGAGCTGAGATAATCATAGAGAAATAGAACCACTGATGACATCATGAACCTGTGGTCCAAACTTTGGCTGAAATATATCCAACCTCTAGAGCTTGAATGAGTCAGTTATCATTATTATTTTTTTTAATATCTATTCGGTTGTACTGGGTCTTAGTTGTGGCAGGCAGGCTCCTTAGCTGTGGCATGTGAACTCTTAGTTGCAGCATGCATGTGGGATCTGGTTCCCTGGCCGGGGATTGAACCCAGGCCCCCTGCATTGGGAGTGTGGAGTCTTAGCCACTTCACCACCAGCGAAGTTCCCCATTATTCTCAAAATATGTTTTATATATTTGATTTGGTTTTATAATACTTTCTATGGAAGGGCATCTTATTCACACAGTTCACTCTGTGACAGGCCTTATACTGAGCCCTTTAGATAAGCTACCTCACTTAATCCTCACCAAAACCCTGTAAAGGAAGCAGGACAGCCATTGGGGCAGTCATTCCTGCTGAAACCAGATATACTGTCAAAGTGTCATGAACGGGGAGCTCTGGGTAGCTGTTCCCAGTCAACTAGAGGGGACACGGACTATGAAAGAGATTGCTTTCTCTGCCATAAACCGTGTTGCCTGGAAGCTCTGGGGCTAATGCAGCACTCTATACACATAGGGTGCTTAATAAATATCTTTGAAGGGTACTGAGTGGGGAGAATTAATGTAGAAAGATCACCAGAGAAGTGCCTTCAATGGCTTCCTCTTTCCAATGCCTGAGGCCCCAAGAACCTAATGAACAATGACTGCAGAGTCTTCTCATAGACAAGAGGAATTCCTCTCGCTCTGTCTCTAATCATTTCCTTCAAGCTTTTGCTCTCATAGATAATGCTCAGCATCTATTTTTTTTCGCACTTCTCCTCTATCTGAACCCTTAAAGTTGATTATTCATTTAGCCTGTCTATCCACAATTTGATAGAGCTTCTATTTGCTATTTTTCAACCCTGGACTAAAGCATCCTTAACTCTTTATAAATGAACATCTTAGTAAATTCTTTAGTCAGCCCTATTGTCAGCTTTACATCAGGAGAAGTATCCTTTGCTAGTGGGAAATCAGGTAATGAACTGCCCCAGGAAGACATTTTTACATGTTAAATACAGGATTTGTCAGACTGCTTTATTGCCATAAAGATGAAAATTATGCTTTATGCATTAATATTACTTTTTTTTGGTCCATAACTCAACCTAGCTGAGGTTTCAGTGACATAATCTGGTCAGAGAAGTTCACCATGCACCTCTATGGAAGACAAAAAATGCACATTCAAGTTCCCCAGGAGCTACGTAAAGGTTTGAAAACAGTCACAGTTCATACAGTAGCAATCGTTTCTTGTCACCAGCGGGAATTAGAATAGCATCCTATATTGTAAAAGATATTACACTTTTGATCGTTGTTATCTATGGCAATATGTTAGCATCCAAGTGGGGCTTTCCTATTACAATCAACTTATTGACAATGAGTCTATGACAGGAAAAAAAGA